>NC_064258.1:23384355-23688629 GCF_003254725.2 Canis lupus dingo | reverse complement strand
AAGAATGGATTTGATTGTTTCTCTTACATTACTCTGTAGCTTTCTAGTTTTGTGTAACATTTAGATGAATCTTATGTGATCTATTTTTAATGCTTCAGGCTGTCTGAAAAACAGATGTTACATGAATTGTATATTTATTTATTTTTAGAACTTGCGCGTGCATGCATGCAAATATGCCCGCAAGGAAGGTGGAGGGCAGGGCAGAGGGAGGTAGAAAATCTTAAGCAGTCTCCACACTGACCCACACAGGGTTCAATCCTATGACTCTGAGATCATGACCCCAGCCAAAGTTATGAGTCAGACGCTCAACCTATTAAGCTACCTAGGTGCCCCTATATTGTTTATTTAAAAGTATGAAATAACAGTGTCCACTTCTCGGTCCCTTTTGCAAGGTCCACTTCTTCATCCGTCTTGACTTGGGATCATTCTTCTTTGCTCACTTCCTAGATGTCTTCAGCCCCTTGTCTTTATCTGCAGCTAAGACCGCTGCCCTGAACTCTCTAGACTTTTCTATACAGCTGCCTACCCCACATCTCCTCTTGGATGTCAGAAAGGCTTCTCACATTGTGTCAAAGACCATCCCCTCAGCCTATTCTTCCTTTATTCTTCCCTATTGTGGTTAATGACAACTCTGTTGGCCCAATTGCTCAGGCCACCAACCTGGGAAGAAGCATCCTGTCTTCTCTCTCTTTCTCTCATCCATGTTGAATCCATCAGCAAGTTCTATTGTCTCTGCACTCAGAAGAGATTCAGAATTTGATCACTCCTCACACTTCTACCCATCTCCCCTCCTTCCATCCAAGCCACCATCATCTTGTACCTGGATTATTTCAAGTAGCCTTCCAAGTGGGCTCTCTGCTTCCACACTTGCCTCCCTCCCATCTCTTCTGTCTGTTCTTAACACAACAGCCAGAATACTGCTATCAAATTTTTTTTAAAGATTTTATTCATTTATTCATGAGAGACACAGAGAGATAGAAGAGGCAGAGACACAGGCAGAGGGAGAAGCAGGCTCCATGCAGGGAGCCTGACGTGGGACTCGATCCTGGGTCTCCAGGATCACACCCTGGGCCGAAAGCGGCACCAAACCACTGGGCCATCGGGGCTGCCCTGCTATCAAATTCTAAGTCAAAAAGCATCTCTCCTCTGCTCAAAACCCTCCAGTGGCTCTGTGTCTCATTTGAGTAAAAGCCAGAGTCCTTGTACCAATTTAAAGGCTTTACAAGGTCTGCACTTATTCCTACTCCATTCCCCTTTGCTCATTCCACTCTAGCCATCCTGGCCTTACTGATGTGGCAGCCTATGGGCATGCTGTGACCTCAGGGCCATTGCCCTTGCTGTTCTTTCTGCGTGGGATGTAGTTCCCCCAGATAGCACATGGCTCATTCCTCCACCTCCTTCAGGTTCTTGCTCTGATGTCACCCCAGTGAGAGCTTCTCTAACCCTATTTATTATTTGTTTATTTTTAAAGATTTTATTTATTTATTTGACAGAGTGAGGGTACAAGCAGGAGGAGCTGCAGGCAGAGGGAATGGGAGAAGCAGGCTTCCTGCTGAGCAAGGAGCTCAATGTAGGGCTCCATCCCATATCTATCCTGATATCACCACCTGAGCGGTAGGCAGATGCTTCACCGACTGAACCACCCAGACGCCCCATTCTCTAACTGTATTTAAAATTATAAACCCTTCCCTGCTTAATTTTTCTTTAAAGCACACTTATGTATGCTTTATACATATCCTATTTATTTTCTTTATTGTCTGCCTACTGCATTAGAATGTAAATTTCATAGTGGCAGGGATTTATTTGTGGTTTTTTTTTTTTTAAGATTTTATATTGAAGTAATCTCTACACCCAGCATGGGACTTGAACCTACAACCCCGAGATCAAGAGCTGCACACTCCACCAGCTGAGTCAGCCACGTGCCCCAATTTCAGTTTTTTATTATCATAAATACTTGTTAAATTTATGAAGACAGATTTTACCTTTAAACAGTTAATATTTTTTACTACAAAAGACCACATAAACTAATTACTTTATAAAATTTATCCTTTATATTTGTAATAAAGGATCACATGGTTCATACATAAAGAGCTCCTATAAATTAATAAGTATAAACCCCATAGAAAATTGGATAAAGGGCAATGAACATACTTTCCACAAAAGCCTACAGAAATGCCAACAGAGATGGAAAACGTTCAGTGTCATGGAAATACAAATTGGTTGGAACAGTAAAATGCTTTTCATTCATCAGATTGGTAGAGTATAAAGATAGAGAACATGTAGCATGATTAAGGCTGTGGAACCTAAGATTTGCTCATACAAGACTGGTGAGACTACATGCTGGCACAAATGTGGAAGGGTGTGATAGCAGTCCATGTTCTTCAGTCATCCATGTACTTATTACCCAGTTACAGAAACACTTGCAGACATGTACAGAGTTGTGAATATATAGCTATTTATTGTAGCATTGCTGTTAATGAGAAAAAAATGGGAAATAATTTAAATGTCCATCAAGTCTTTAAAAATAAATCACAGAAAATCATAGGAAAGATTATAGAGCTGCATGGGAGAAAGAACCTGATCCATCTGACTGCATCCATTACAAATTTCGCCAATCTTTATATTATACTTTAGTCTTAAAGGAAGAAATGATCATCTGCAAAACCTCAATGGCATAGGTAGTAAACTCACACTGTGAAATGTTATGCAGCTTTAAAAAAATGACCTAAATCTTTTTATATATTTATACAGACAGGAAAGTCTGAGGTGTCAGTTAAATGAAAAAAGCAAGTTGCAGTATGACATGCACGTTATAATCTTATTTTATATCCTCACAATGTCAAATGCTGTTTGGAAAGCATACATTAACATATATGAGTGGACACAGAAACTGCTGGGCAGTTACCAACCATTTGACAGGTGTCCTTTGGGTTGGGGAGTAAAAGTAAGGGAAGGAAATCTCCTTCTGTATTTGAATTTTTGCCAGGAAGGGTATTCTTGATTAAATTCATAGTTAAAAAAAGAAGTAAAACTGCTTTAAGCAAGAGAGTTCTAGAAATTGTTACAAAGCAACTGAATCAGAGATTTCTGAGAAATGATTCTTAAGTGCTCCCTAAATATTTAACTTTGAAGGTTTTGGGTATTTGTGAGTGGTCCCAAAGACTAATACTATTTAATAATAAATAGTATTTAATAATCTTTGATTTATTTGAGGAACATAAATTCAACATAAAAAGAGGAGGAAGTCATGAGGCCTGTGGATGAGATTCTCTCACCATTTATTGTTGAATAAATATATGTATAAATAAATTGTAGCGGCTTCCCTGGAGTGATCACTGTTTTTATGTAAAAAATGAGTCTATGATACTGAAGGCATCTGCCAGTGCTGGTGGTCGCCATGAGGAGGTAGATCTAAGGAAGTGATAGCTGTCAACAAAAACTGCGATTCTTGTGTTGGAGTCAAGTGTCAAATTCAATGTTGACTCAGGTCTATGGATAGAATGTGTTCCACATAAAAATAAATGTATATATTCATGAAACTTTCAGTGAATGTAGCAGCCAGAGCAAAATGGCTTTTAAAAAATCTCAAATATAATTAATATACAGTGTTACATTAGTTTTAGGTATACAAGCAAATGGCTTTTTAATAGAAATTGCAGTCCATAGTAGAATTTGTCAACTTTGAGATTTTGAAAAGGTCTTAAAATATTTCTCTTTTAGGGATGCCTGGGTGGCTCAGCGGTTGAGTGTCTGCCTTTAGCTCAGGGCCTGATCCCAGGATCTGGGATCAAGTCCCACATCTGGCTCCCTGCATGGAGCCTGCTTCTCCCTCTGCCTGTCTCTGCCTCTCTCTCTCTCTCTCTCTGTCTCTCTGTCTCTCATGAATTAATAAATGTTAAAAAGAAAAGATTTCTCTTTTAAATATTAAAGATCAGCTGTGGGTACCTGGGTTTTTCCATTAACAAACTTTCCCCTTTCAGATCCTAGGGAAATCTTCAAAGGTCTCTAACTTGCCTCCATTTGATATATTTTTGAGTTCTTTTACTTTTTTTTTTTTTAAGATTTTATTTATTTGAGAGAGAGCTAGAGTGCATGGTGGGGAGGGGCAGAGGGAGAAGCAGACCCCCCACTGAGCAGGGAGCCCCATGTGGGGCTCAATCCCAGGACCCCAGGATAATGACCTGAGCTGAAGGCAGACGCTTAACCCACTGAGCCACCCAGGTGCCCATTTTTGAGTTCGTTCGTTTATTTATTTATTTATTTATTTATTTATTTATTTATTTATTTATTTATTTATTTATTTTAAAGATTTTATTTATTTATTCATGAGAGACACACACCACTGAGCCACCCAAGCTGCCTTTGAGTTCTTTTAAAAAATGTTTTTAGGGCAGCCCCGGTGGCGCAGCGGTTTAGCGCCACCTGCAGCCTGGGGTGTGATCCTGGAGACCCAGGATCGAGTCCCGCATCGGGCTCCCTGCATGGAGCCTGCTTCTCCCTCTGCCTGTGTCTCTGCCTCTCTCTCTTTGTGTGTCTCTCATGAATAAATAAATAAAATCTTTTAAAAAAAAAGTTTTTAAATGTGAAAATCATATACATTGATTCCAGAAAAGTTGGAAAATACCAAAAGTCATAAAGGAAAAAAATCACCCAGAATCATACCATATGAAAAGAACAGAAACATTAGCCCATTTCCTTTGGTTTCCATGAATTTTGTCTTGTTTTATGCAGTTAGAACAATAATATAAAGGAAATTTTGTATCCTTTTTCATTTGTGACATTGCTATTATATGTGAAAACTGTCGATATATGCATTTTGCTGACTTTGAGTGATCCTGCCATTAATGAACTACTCCCCTATTTTTGATGGATGGAAAAGTTCTAGTTTATGCTTTTAAAAGTAGTGCCAGATTTTGGGCAGCCCAGGTGGCTCAGCGGTTTAGCGCTGCCTTCAGCCCAGGGCATGATTCTGGAGACCCAGGATTGAGTCCCACATCAGGCTCCCTGCATGGAGCCTGCTTCCCCCTCTGCCTTTCTCTCTCTCTCTCTCTGTGTCTCTCATGAATTAAAAAAAAAAAAAAAAAAAAAAACCACTTCATAAAAGTAGTGTCAGATTTTTTTTCTTAGAGTTTTTTTTTTTTTAAGATTTTATTTATTCATTCATAAGAGAGACAGAGAGGCAGAGACATAGGCAGAGGGAGAAGCAGGCTCCCTGCGGGGAGCCCGACGTGGGACTCGATCCTGGGACTCCAGGATCACGACCTGAGCCAAAGGCAGATTCTCAGCCACTGAGCCAACCAGGTGCCCCTAGAGTTTTTTATCTATTTCAGATTACTGCCTTGTTAGATTTTAGATTTGATTGTAAAAGCACTTGATAAATAATACTCCAAATTGGCTTCAAAAACCGTAACCTGTATTTTAACAGTAAGTAAGTAGAAGCACAGAGAAGCAGCCTGCTGGCGGCAGAAGCAGCCAAGGGCAGCTAGCTCCCCACATCTGAGCCTGTCTTCTCTTCTGCAGTCTCTGCTTTCTCTTTGGAGATTTAAGCAGAAGATCTGAAGTTCTTAATTACAGTACTTCCTGCAAGTCTTTCCTAGCTAGTAAACTTGGAGAATCCAAGGCAGTTCCTGTTCAGGTGCTCTGGTGTTGGCCAAGTACCAGGATGGGCAGGTCCAGTGTCTGTGGGACATTTATAGATGAAATAACAGAACCACACACCACATAAAACTGTTTTCCTTACATGAAACTATTCCTATTTGTCGTTACTCTACTACCTTGAAAGATCCGCAGGTAATATTGTGATATGTGATGGGCTGGTTGGGCTTGACTCACAACTTTTCCAGTCTTCTCCCCGCCCACTCATCCTCCTCATCCCTTTGTGCTTCAGGTGTTTGGAGCTGGTCTGTTTGCCACTCTGCGCCTTCATATGGCAGTGCCCCCTCCTGGGGATGAACTCCCATTCTCCACATCTGCCCTGCCCCAGTCATCCTTGAGACCAACTCCCAGGAGTCTTCCCACACCGTCTCCAGATGGCCCTCGGCCCCCTCATGAGTGCCCATCCTGGGCCCACCCTGAGCCTTCTGCACTCGGTGCCCGTGTTTGCTCAGCAGTGGCTCTTCATAACCAGACCTAGAGCCACTCTGGAACTTGGTCTGTGCCTTCTTACTTCCTGCACTCTCTCTGTACCACATCTGCCACTTGGGTGGTTTTCCAGGTCAGTAGCACAGGTGACGGTTTCAAGTTTAATGTTCTCTGTGGTGGTTTTGTTTCAGGTCTTTCTCTCTGAGTGGAAGGAGCGCAAAGTTGCGCTCTCACGGCTCACCAGCCTGGAGATGAAAGATGATTTCCTGCATGGGCTGCGGATGCTGAAGAGTCTACAGAGTAAACACGTTGTCACCCTGCTTGGCTACTGTGAAGATGACAGCACCATCCTCACTGAATATCACCCCTTAGGCTCCTTGAGCAATCTGGAAGAAACGCTGAACCTTTCCAAGTACCAGAACGTGAACACGTGGCAGCACAGGCTGCAGCTGGCTGTGGATTATGTCAGCATCATCGACTACTTGCACCACAGCCCCCTGGGCACACTGGTCATGTGCGACTCCAGCGACCTGTCCAAGACCCTGTCCCAGTATCTGCTGACGAGTAACTTCAGCCTTGTGGTGAACGACCTGGACGCCTTGCCCCTGGTGAACCGCAGCTCCGGGGCGCTTGTCAAGTGTGGCCACAGGGAACTGCATGGGGACTTCGTGGCTCCAGAGCAGCTGTGGCCGTACGGAGAAGACACACCTTTTGACGACGATCTCATGCCCCCCTATGATGAGAAGATTGACATCTGGAAGATTCCAGACGTCTCTAGTTTCCTCCTGGGGCACGTTGAAGGGAGTGATATGGTCCGATTTCATTTGTTTGATATTCATAAAGCATGTAAGAGCCAGACTCCTGCAGAAAGACCCACTGCTCAGGATATTTTAGACACTTACAAGAAGGTTTTGAATTTACTCAGAGATTCTGTGATGTCTCAGACAAGAGAAATGCTCTGAAAGCCAGTCCTAGCAGTGAAGGATGGCTTTTAAGGAACAGATAGAATAGTTCCAGCAATTCTTGCCCTGACAGTGAGGGTTTTGCTGTTCAGCCCTGTGGTTTTTCCTCTACATCTACACGTACATGTGAGCGTTGTTTATCCCCAGGGGACTTGGGCAGCAATTGCTGAGGCAAGCTGGGTTTGGTTTGAGTCTGGCCTCACTCTCAATGGGGATCACGCCCAGCCAAAGATGGGCAAAGCAGTGAATCTAGCCAGATCCGAAGGAAATAACAAAACTAGCCACAAAGAGGCTTCACCTACCCTAATTACTGAATTTGTAAGCTTTATAAGAACTGGGTATGGAAAAGATTTCTAAATGACAGGATATGAAAGAAACATGCAGTAGTTTGCCAAAGAATTTTTCTTCCTCATTTTTTTAGATGGTAATTGACATTACCAGGGTCATAGGAGTATTTGTGATCTGTTTCACATGGTATTGATGAAGCCATCTTTAGCATTTTAAATGATCGTTTAAATGTTTAATGAATGTGAAGCTCTTGTGCCATCCTCTTTCCATAAATCTGAAGAACTATGATAGCGTGCCCTCTGAAGTTTTAAATGGATGAGGAATATTTAGAAAAGCAAATATGAGGGAAATTACATTGATGTTAACTGCCTTGGACGATGCTTATGAAATTCCTGCTGACCTTTCAGCTAGGTTTTCTGTGTCCAAAATCAACAATTTTTAAAAAAGATTTTATTTATTTATTCATGAGAAGCACAGAGAGAGGGAGAGAGGCAGAGACACAGGCAGAGGAAGAAGCAGGCTCCATGCAGGGAGCCTGATGTGGGACTCGATCCCGGGTCTCCAGAGTCACGTCCTGGGGCTGAAGGCGGTGCTAAACGATGGGCCGCCAGGGCTGCCCCAAAATCAACTATTATGAAAAATTTACATCAACAATATCACTCATTACTGGAAAGTGGCAAACCCTTCCACTTGAGTTGCATGATGGGATCCTTTAGAAAGTTCTTTCTTGGTGGCTATGATCCTCATGTGCAGAGGATGGTGGATTTGGTGTGTATTAATCACCACTAATAAAGTGGTTAAAGTTGACATTGAGGGCTAAACATGCCCTGTAGCAGCTGCTGCCTCCCTTGAACTTGAGCAAGTGTCAGAATCACAAGGCGCTGGGTGCGCGCACCCCCCCCCCCCCCCCCCACGACTCCAACTCAGTGGGTCTGACGTAGAGTCTGAGACGTTGCATTTAACTGGTGCTGCTGGTCTTGGAACTCTATTTTCAGAGCCACTGTCCTAACCAGTTAGGGAGGGTACCACAAACAGTAGGATAGGGCAGTTTAATTAGTATTGTTAATATTCTAGTCTACCTCTTGGGCTGATGGAGTCATATGGTGGATCTGAGAATATGCTTGCCTGGAGTATTTTAACTGTAACTTTTTGTTACAAAAACTCTGCCACAGCCAGTCAGGATGGCTGTAATCAAGAGGATGGGTGATAACAAGTGTTGTTGAGAATGTGAAGAATTGGAACACTCTACATTGCTGGTAGAAATGTCATGGTGCAGCTACTTTGAAAAACAATCCAGTAGTCCCTCAGAATTTAAAAAGAGTTGCCATGACCCAGCAATTCCATTCCAGGTATTTACCCAAGACAATTGAAACATGTCTACAAAAAATCTTGTACACAAACATTTGTAGCAACATTCATAATAGACAAAAGATGGAAATAACCCAGATGTTCATCAGCTGGTGAATGGATAAAGAAAATATGGTATCCATACAATAAGATAAGATTCAGCTGTAAAAAGGAATGAAGTACTGACATACTCCAACATGGATGAGCCTTGGAAACATTCTAATTGAAAGAAGGCAGTCACAAAAGACTACATTTTGTATGCTTCCATTTATATGAAATGTCCAGAACAGACAAATACATACAAATAGAAAGTAGATTATTGGTTGCCAGGGGCTGGCAGGGGGGCCAGGCGTGATGAATGGGGGGTACTTGCTATTGAGTACAGAGTTTCTTTTTGGGGTGATGAAAATATTTGGAAATTATTTAGTGTTGGTTGTAAAACTCTGAATATATTAAGTAACTGAATTGTATAAAAGGACAAATTTTATGGTATGTGAATTACACCTCAATAAAGCTGAGGGAAAAAACCCACCTCTGTAACAAGGCTGTGTATCCCTATGACTCTTCACTTAATGTAGGTGGTTATTGTGTGGAGTTTTTGGTTGTATTACCCTATTCATGATATAATCCTTTATTTAAAAAAGATTATTTATTTGAGAGAGAGCAGGAATGGGAGGGGCAGAGAGGGAGAGAGAGAATCTCCAGCAGACTCCGTGCTGAGCATGGAGCCTCACAACCCTGAGACCATGACCTGAGTGGAAACCAAGAGTCGACCACCCAACCCGCTGCACCATCCAGGTGCCCCTCATGATATAATTCTCATTTGTGGGTTTTTCTTAGCTTTTGGACTTTGCATTGGTGCAAAACTACCAGTTTAAACAAATATATCTTGAAATGTTGACAGTAGAACTAAAATAAGCAGCGTGGTGTGGGGGAAGGGACACTATGCTAGGGCCAGAAGGCCCAAGTTCTAATCCTAGCTCTTCCTCTGAATCACTGTGTGGCCTCGGACTAACCCGTTTCTAAGATGAAAGAGCCGGTGGGAGCCATTTCCTGCACTGGCCTCTCGTAGGCTCTCTGGGATGTTTTATGACGCCAGTGCCAACCAGGACCTTGCGTGTCAAGGTTCAGTCTTTAGTTTGTACGCAGACATAATTCTGTACCCAAAGAACTGTGAAATCCTGGGAGCAGGATTCCTAGCTAAAGCCTAGACGGTGGTGGGGGGGGGGGTTCACTGCCCAGCTAGCTTGCAGCCTAGCACTCCGCAGAAACTGGAGAAACTGGAGAGGTAATCTGGAGAGGTGGCCGATGAGGCGAGCCATTCTCAAGCGCAGCCAAGGATTCACTGCTTTCTCCCTGCTTTCGTTAGTCCAAGTGCTAAAAATAAAAAATCATCACCCTATGGTTGAGAATCGGCTTTTTCATTATCTCATGTGATGCTACGAACACTCCAAGCCTCTGGGGGCGTCCAGTGATCATTAATGACTCCTCAGAGACAGGACACGGGGCTGTAGGCACAAGGAAACCCGTGTGGATGGGAGTGAGATGGAGAGCTGCCTCCCGCAGCTTCTGTAGGACTTCCTCTTTATATTCACTCCTCCCCCACACCCCGCTTCCTTTATTTTAAAAATAAACAATTTCAGGAATCACTATTCTCGCCTGGGTTTGGATAATTTAAGAGTCATTTAAAATGTGAAACCATGCTTTCCTCCCCCTTTGTAGTCTTTTGTGAGGATAAACCAAACGAAGGAAATAACTTAGATTCTTTGGAGCTTTATGTAGTTTGGAATCAGAACTCTGAAAGGAATTCAGCAAGAGTACTGCATCCAAGCGTAGTGTTTTCATTCATTTATTCATTTTAAAGATTTTAGCCATTCATTTGACAGAGAGAGCACGAGCAGGGGGGAGTGGCAGGCAGAGTGGGAGGGAAAAGCAAACTTCCTGCTCCATGGGACTCAATCCCAGGACCCCAGGATCACAACCCCAGTGGAAGACAGACGCCTAGCGGGCAGAGCCACCCAGGTGCCCCAGTGTTTTCATTTATACCTGAAGCACTAGTCAGAGTTTGGCTACCTGGCACTAACTCCCCTGGAAGGAAAATTTGATTTCATTCACGCCCAATTCCATGTGATTGATTACAGAGTATTTCACACAAATGAGGCACAGTACTTGTTTTTACCCCTGAAAAGGACCCAGTGACTATGAAAGCACAGCGTCTTCCAGAGTTTGTGTGTGTGTGTGGTTCTCGTCTATCATACATGGACAGAAGGACCAGTCTGTGACTGAGGAGGGCCCCCTAGAGTGCTCTTGGGCTCCAGGACGCCCTCTGACCCTCAAGGTTCTTAAAGGCAGCTGGGCCACGGCCGGGACCTTGAGTCTGATGGCCAGAAGTCCTCGCAGCCACGGGGTGGTGAAAGGCAGTGGCATCCAGAAGGTTGCAGGTGGGTGGATAGCTGAAGTCATCAGGAACTCTGGAACTCAACTCTGAGGCTCACTGGTACCCCCTTCACCTTGGGCTTATTTATTTCCCTAAAGGGTAAAAAACAGTTGTACTGTAATATGTAAACTATAGCCGATGCTGCACGATGCTTTTTTTTTCTTTAGCCTGGCAATTGTTATTAACCTTTTTTTTTAAATTTTTTATTTATTTATGATAGTCACAGAGAGAGAGAGAGAGAGAGGCAGAGAGAGAAGCAGGCTTCGTGCACCGGGAGCCCGACATGGGATTCGATCCCGGGTCTCCAGGATCGTGCCCTGGGCCAAAGGCAGGCGCGAAACCGCTGCGCCACCCAGGGATCCCCTGTTATTAACCTTTTTATTTTTAAAGTTTGTCTGTTTATTTATTTATTTATTTATTTATTTATTTATTTATTTATTTATTTATGAGAGACAGAGAGAGAGAGAGAAGCAGGCTCCATGCAGGGAACCTGATGTGGGACTCCATCCTGGGTCTCCAGGATCATGCCCAGGGCTGAAGGCGGCGCTAAATTGCTGAGCTATCCAGGCTGCCCATAATTAATAAAATATTGAAGAAAAAAAAAAGCAGACCACTGGGGGTGCCTGGCTGGCTCAGTTGTTAGAGCATGAAACTCTTGATCTTGGGGTTGTGAGTTTGACCCTCACATTGGGTGTAGAGATTACTTAAAAATAAAATCTTAAAAAGTATACCATTGGTTTTTAACATGTTTATCATGTGTTTGACCATAGATGGATCACAAACATTTATCTCTGCTTCTTTCTGAAACCAAGTTAGAATGACAGTAAAGAAATAAAGAGGTGTAAACCATATAAGACCAAACATGAAGCAAGACCATTTGTGCCTCAGAATTCTGGAAAGGCTCTAAAATTGGAGATGCTAAGTTCCTTGGAAGGTGAGAGTATGGAGTGGGCTGAAAGCCACAAGAATTGATTGAAAGTTCCTATGTTGCCTTCACAAATCACTTAGAGTCGGGATACCACCTCTCTATGCTGCACCAGGAAAAACGATTTCTAGGAAGAGTGAACTAAAGAGCTAAATGGGAACCCAGCTATAACACATGTTGGGGGTAAGATTCAATAATGAAGATGGTGGGATATCCTGAAACTCTACAGAAAAGACACATTTTTCACTCCACAAACTCCTCATCTGCCACGCTCGTAGAGAGGCTTATTACTGTGATACTAGGCAGGAGACTGGAAGATTTCTCTCTAGAGAAACTGTATCCCAAATAAGAGGTTTATCTCCCACTGAAATTTCTGAATCTACCCCCCAAAACTCCACGAGTCAACAGAACACCTTCTTGCAACCACACCCACATTTTCCACTTTCACTTTCTGGCTTAGTTTGCTATTAGGTAGTATATTCTTCTAAATAATTCCCACAAACTTCAATGCAATGCTTCAGTATTCATTTTGGCATTCATTTCATTCTAACATATGCTATTTTGAAACTTATTATAAACAAACTCTGGATGAAAGTCATAATTATTCAAATATCATACACAATTTATACTGTGCATGTATAAACTTTGCCTATTATCTATAGGCTGTTCCAATTTCCTCAGGATTTAACAGTGTTGGGGTTTTTGTGTGGTTTTTGTTTTTTGAAAAACTCTTAAAGTCAAAAATTGGTCAGAATTTAATTTCTTTTTTTTTTTTTTATTTATGATAGTCACACAGAGAGAGAGAGAGAGAGAGAGAGAGGCAGAGACACAGGCAGAGGGAGAAGCAGGCTCCATGCACCGGGAGCCCGACGTGGGATTCGATCCCGGGTCTCCAGGATCGCGCCCTGGGCCAAAGGCAGGCGCCAAACCGCTGCGCCACCCAGGGATCCCAGAATTTAATTTCTTAAATTGATTCTAATATAGCTATTAGTCCAGTTCATTGTCATCTTCAGTGTCATATAAATCAATTTCAAAATGTAAATCATCTTTTTCTTTTTTTTTTTAAATCATCTTTTTCTTCTGCAGTTTCTTCTGTAGTTGCAATTTAGATTGTTTTCAATGGTCTGTCCTTCCTTCCTTCCTTCCTTCCTACCCCCCAACATGGGGCTTCAGCTCACATACCTGAGGTGGAGTCACATGCTCTGCCAACTGAGCCCGTCAGGTGCCCCTTTTGTGCTTCTTTATTAAACAGAATAACAATGTCTTTTTTTTTTTTTTTTTTACATATTTTGCACAAACTTTAGGTTCACAGAGGGCACGTGGTCTACACATTATAAGAATATTCACTGTCTTGTAAATATTTAACCCATTTTTAAGGCTTTGAAATGGTTTGTATTTGCTGTGTTTTGCAAGTTCTTGTAAGAGAACCTCTTTACAGTGTTGGCCTTCTCCGTTGTGAAGGTTTGCATTAATTTTCTTGGTCTGGTCACTCTTATGGCACTTGTCATTTTTGAAACTAAACATATCCTGGTGCCTCTGACCTGGAACAGAGATGCTCTCTTTGTGGGAGCTTATTGCAGAAACTCCAGTAACCTCAATGGAGGGCAGTAAAGATTCAGGGAAGACCGAGATGTCTGGGATCCAGGCCCACATTGGGCTTCCTGCTTCGCAGGAAGTCTGCTTCTCCCTCTGTGCCTCCCCCTGCTTGTGCTCTCTCTGTGTCTCTCAAATAAATAAATAAAATCTAAAAAATCACATATAAAACGGTACAGCACTGGTGTAAAAATAGGCATATAGGGGATCCCTGGGTGGCTCAATGGTTTGGCACCTGCCTTCAGCCCAGGGCATGATCCTGGAGTCCTGGTTTGAGTTCCACATCGGGCTCCCTGAATGTAGCCTGCTTCTCCCTCTGCCTGTGTCTCTGCCTCTCTCTCTCTCTCTCTCTCTGTGTCTCTCATGAATAAATAAATAAAATCTTAAAAAAAAATAGGCATATAGACCAGTGGAACAGAATAGAAAACGCAGATATAAACCAAGTCATATACAGTCAATTCATCTTTGACAAGGGTGCCAAGAACACACAGTGGGGAAAGGACAGTCTCTTCCATAAATGGTGTTGGGAAAACTGGACACCACATGCAGAAGAATGAAACTAGACCCCTGTCTTGCATCACTCATGAAAATGAACTCAAAGCCAATTTAAAACTTAAATTTAAGGCTTGAAATATTAAGACTCCTAGAGTAAAACAGGAGAAAATCTCCTTGATGTTGGTTTTGGCGGTGATTTTTTTAATACAATGTCAAAAGCACAGGCAACACAAGCAAAAATAAACAAGTAGAACTACATCAAACTGAAAAGCTTCTGCACAACAAAGGAAATAATTAACAAGATGTAAAGACAACCTACAGAACAGGCAAAAATATTTACAAACTATATATCTGATAAAGGGTCAATATCTAAAAAATATAAACAAAAAGCCCCACAAATAATCAGATTTTAAAATGGGCGAAGGACTTGAATAGACATTTCTCCAAAGAAGACACAAAAATGGCCAACAGCTACATAAAAAGGTGCTCAATATCACTTGGCGTCAGGGAAGTGCAAATCAAAAAAAGACAATGAGATAATCCCTTCACATGGATAGGATGGTTTCTCTAAGACAGGCAACAGAAAAATGTGTTGGTGAGGATGTGGAGAAAAGGACTCTTCAACACTGTTGGTAGGGATGTAAATGGGTGTAGCCACTGTGGAAAACACTATGGAGATTCTTCAAAAAATTAAAAATAGAGGGGTACCTGGGTGGCTCATTCGGTTAAGGGTCTGACTCTTGATTTCTGCTCAGGTGCAGATCTCAGGGGTGTAAGATTGAGCTCTGCATCAGTCTCTGCGCTTAGCATAGAGTCTACTTAAGATCCTCTCTCTCCCTCTGCCCCTCCCCCCACCCTCGCCTTGCTCTCTCTAAAAAAATAAATAAATAGAAATTTTTAAAAATTCAAACCGAAATATCATATGATCCAGGGTATAGCTGAAGGAAACAAAAACAGTGTCTCAAATAGATATTTGCACTCCCATGTTTGTTGCAATGTTATTCACAGTAGTCAAGATATGGAAACAATCTAGCTGCCTATCCATGGGCTGATTAATGGATAAAAAAGATGTGTGTGTGTGTGTGTGTGTATATGTGTGTACAAAGTACATAACTATGTATATTGTAACCATAACCCACTATATGTAATATATGTATTACATATAATGTAATATTATTCAACCATGAGAAAGAAGGAAATCCTGGTATTAGTAACAACATGGATGAAACTAGAGGACATTATGCCATGTGAATTAGCCAGCAGAGAAAGAGGGATACTGCATAATCTCACTTGTATGTGGAATGTTAAAAAATGTCTTAAAAAAAATCAAACTCATAGAGACAGAGTAGAGTGGTGGTTTCCAGGATCTGGGGGAGGAGTTTGGGGAGGAAGGAGATAGGGAGATGCTCGTCAAAGCCTTCGGTTACAAGATGAATAAGCTCTGGGGATGTGATATATGGCATGGTGACTGCAGTTAATACAGTGTGGTGCGCTTGAAGCTTTATGAGAGAAGGCCTTAAACGCTGTCACTACAAAGGAACAAAAAAGGTACCTATGTGAGGTGATGAATGTATTAATCAACCAGATTATGATATCACTTGACAAAGTATACATATGTCAAATTATCATGTTGTGCACTTTAAACATAGGCATTTTTATTTTCAATTATTTATCAATTTACCTCAATAAAGCTGAAAAAAACAGAACATTTTCATCACCTCAAAAAGACACCCCACCCCATACCCATTAGCTATAATCCCCTACCATCCATTCCTCCCAATCTCTACCTCTAAGTGACCAACTAATCTATTTTCTGTGTCTATACGTTATTCTGGACTTCATATGACTGAAATCATACACTATGTGGACTTTTATGCCTGGCATTTTTCACTCAGCATGTTTTCAAGATTTATCCAAATTGTGGCACGTATCATTATTTCATTCTTTTCTATGATCAAGTAATATTCTATGGCATGGGCAGACCACATTTTGTTTGCTTGTTTGTCTATTCCAATGATGGAAATTTGGGTTGTTTCCCCTTTGAGCTATTATGAACAATGCTGGTAAAGTATTTGCGTTCAAATTTTTTATTTCTCTGCTATATAACCAGGAGTGGAATTACCGGGTCACATGGTAATTTTATGTTTAATCCTCTGAGAAACTGTCACTATACAGACTATTTTCCAAAGAAGCTATGCCATTTTACATTCCCTTCAGCAACATTAGCCATCCTAATGTGTATGACATGGACATCTCATGGTGGTCTTTCTTTGGGGTGGGTTTAGTTTAATGTATTTTTGCATGTGGCCTCTGAAACGTGCAATTTGAATGTCCTTACCTGTGAAAATTATCTCACAGATCCTCATTTCTTGTATGTAAAATAGAAATGACAATAGCTTTCTTCCAGGATGGTTCACCCCTCCTTTTTTGTAGTAAAATATACATAATATTTATCATTTTAACTTTTTAAAAATGTGTAGTCTTATGGAACTAAATACATTCACATTCCTTTTTTTTTTTTTTTTTTTTTTTTTTTTTTTTTTTTTACATTCACATTCCTGTTCAACCATCACCACCATCCATCTTCAGAACTTTTTCATCTTCCTTAACTCTGCCTCAACAAAAACTAAGCCATTCGCCACCATGATTCCATGCACCAACATAATATTATTATAAATATGAGTGTACAGATTTTTTTTGAGTCCCTGCTTTTATTTCTTTTGCATTTTATCCAAAAATGAAATTATGGATAGTATAGTAATTCTGTGTTTAGTTTATTTAGGACTGCCATACTATATTCCATAGAGCTATTCCATCTTACATCTCTACTAGCAATACACACAAGGATTTTAATCTCTTCACATTTTCATCAATACTTGTTATTTCCTGGGCTTTTTATTGTTCTTTTTTTAAATTTTTAAAAATAGATTTTATTTACTTATTCATGAAAGACATAGAGAGAGAGGCAGAGACACAGGCAGAGGGAGAAGCAGGCTCCTCGCAAGGAGCCTGATGCGGGACTCAATCCCGGGACCCCGGGACCACGACTTGAGCCAAAGGCAGACACTCCACCATCGAGCCTCCCAGGTGTCCCTTTTTGTTGTTCTTCTTATTTGTTTTATTAGCCACCATAATGGATATGAAGTGATATCTTGTGGTTTTCATTTGCATTTCCCTAATGATTAGTGATGTTGAAGATCTTTTATGTGCTTATTGGCCATGTGTATGTCTTCTTTGGAGAAGTGCCTATTCGAGTTCTTAGCCCATTTTATTTTATTTTATTTTATTTTATTTTTTTCCTTTTTTAAAAATTTTTATTTATTTATGATAGTCACAGAGAGAAAGAGAGAGAGGCAGAGATATAGGCAGAGGGAGAAGCAGGCTCCATGCACCAGGATCCCGACGTGGGATTCGATCCCGGGTCTCCAGGATCGCACCCTGGGCCAAAGGCAAGCACTAAACCGCTGCGCCACCCAGGGATCCCTTAGCCCATTTTAAAATTGGATTGCTTGTTTTGTTGTTGTTGAGTTGTAGGAGTTATTTATATATACTGGGTATCAATCCCTTATCAGACATATGATTTGCAAATATTTTCTTCTATTCCATGGTTGCCTTTTCACTACTGATCATGTCCTTTTGTGCACGAAAGTTTTTGATTTTTGATAAAGTCCAATTTATCTTTTTTTGTCGTTGTCTTTGTTCTTGGTGTCTTATCTAAGAACTCATTGCTAAATTTAATATCATGAAACTATTCCCCTATATTTTCTTCTAAGAATTTTAGTTTTAGCTCTTACATTTAGGTCTTGGATCCATTTTGAGTTAACTTTTGTAGAAAGCGTAAGACAGGTCTAATTGCTAGGTTTTTTTTTGCATGCAGATATCCCATTTTCCCAACATCATTCGTTGAAAATTTTGTTCTTTCTCATGTTGAAAATTATTTGACAATATATGTTAGTTGATTCTGGATTTCCTATTCCATTTGATTGGTCTATATCTCTGTCTTTATGCCAGTACCACACTGCTTTGATTACCACAGCTCTGTAGTTTTGAAATCCAGAAATGTGAAACTGCCAACTTTGTTCTTGTATTCAAGATTATTCTGGCTATTTGATGTCCCTTATGATTCCATCTAAAGTTTAGATGGCCTTTACTATTTCTGCAAAAAAATGCTATTGGGATTTTGATAGATATTGTGTTGAATCTGTAAATGGCTTTGGGTAGCATTGACACCTTAAAAATATTGCCTTCCAATCTATAAACAGGGCTCATTGTGGCTTTGGTTTGCATTTTCCGGATGATTAATGATATTGAGCATTTTTTTTCCTGTGCTTACTGGCTATTTGTGTACCTTTCCAGGAAAGGTGTCTAGTTAGACCCTTTCTCCCATTTTTTTTCTTTGCCTACTTTAAATTCAGGTTGTGTTGTTGTTGAGTTGTAGTTTCTTATATATTTGGACACAAGTCCCTTATCAGATATATTATTTGCAAATATTTTTTCACATTTGATGGGTCATCTTTTTACTTTCTTGAAAGCATCTTTTTTTTTTTTTTAAGATTTCATTTTTTTATTTGAGAGAGAGTGCAAGTAAGCATGAGCAGGGGAGGGGAGGGGGAAGAGGGAGAGGAAGAAGCAGACTCCCTGCTGAGGAGGGAGCCTGCCGTGGGGCTGGATCCCAGGATCATGACCTGAGCTGAAGGCAGATGCTTCACTGACTGAGCCACCCAGGTGCCCTGAAAGTGTCTTTTGAAACACAAAAGCTTTAAATTTTGACGAAGTCCAAATTATCTGTATTTTTCTTTTGTTGCTCATGCTTTTGAATCCACTTAAGAATCAATTATCAAATCCAAGTTTATATTATCCTTATGTTTTCTTCTAAAAATTTTATAATATTTGGTCTATCAAGAACCTTGATCCATTTTTGTTTAATTTTTGTATATGGTGTACAGTAAGGATCCAACTCATTCTTTTGCATTTGGTTATCTAGTTGTCCCAGTTCCGTTTTATTGAAATGTCTATACTTCTTTATATTTCTTTGACACCTCTGCTCTTGTGGTCTGATCTTTGCTGCTACTACTCCCCTGATACTGCTTTTACTAGGTCACTAGTGACCTGGTAGCTAAACTGAGTAGATAATTTTCAGTCCTTTCCTTCCTTTTTTTTTTTTTTTAAAGATTTATTTATTCATGAGAGACAGAGAGAGAGAGAGAGAGAGAGAGAGATGCACAGACACAGGCAGAGGGAGAAGCAGGCCCCATTCCATTCAGGGAGCCTGACGCAAGACTCAATCCTGGGTCTCCAGAACCACACCTTGGGCCAAAGGCAGCCCTAAACTGCTGAGCCACCACGCTGCCCCCCCTTGAAATATCTCTTGACTTCTGTGATATCACACCCTCCCAGACTTCTTCCTACCATTCTTCCTTTTTTTTCTTAGTCTCTGCCCATCCCAAGTGATCCCGAAGGCTCTATTCTTAGCCGAACACACATTATCTGGGTGATCTTATCCTCTTCCATGACTTCACTTGCCATCTCTGTACTGATTTTTTCTGAATACTTAATTCTTCTGATCTTTATATCGATTTCATTTGCAAATCATGTATCTGAAAAGGGCAGATTAATCCAGTATATATAAAGAACTCCTATAACTCAACAATAACAATACAACCATCCAATTTAAAAATGAGACATGGATATACATTTCTCCAAAGAACATCTCAAACTCAACATTTCTTAAATAACTTTTTTCTCCAAATCTGCTTCTTCAGTATTTCTTACGTCTATAAATGGCATACTATCCATCTGATTTCCCAAGACAGAAATCTGGTTTATATATAGTAAAATGTAACTCACTGTACATCTCAGTGAGTTTTTAAAAGATTTTATTTATTTATTTGAAAGTGAGCCCTCGCATGTGTGGGGTGGGGGAGAAGAGGGAGAAGGAGAAATAGACTCCCCACTGAGCAGGAAGCCCAATGTGGAGCTCAATCCCAGGACCCTGGGACCATGACCTGAGCCAAAGGCAGACATTTAACTGACTGAGCCACCCAGATGCCCCTTTTGCCCATTTTAAAATAGTCACTTGCTTATTACAGAATTATAAAAGTTCATTAATTAAGAATCTCTTATTAAATATGTTTTCTAAATCTTTTCTCACAGTGACTTTCCTTTTTATTTTTTAAAAGATTTTATTTATTTATTTGAGAAGCAGAGAGAGACAGCACAAGCAGGGGGGAAGGGCAGAGGGAGAAAGTGAAACAGATTCCCTGCTGAGCAGGGAACCCAATGTGGGACTCGATGCAGGGGCTCCATCCCAGGACTTGAGCTGAAAGCAGACACGTAACCCACTGAACCACCCAGGTGCCCCCAAAGTCTTTAATTTTAAAAAAATGGTTTATGTACTATTTAAGAAATCTTTTTTTAAAGATTTTTAATTTATTTATTCATGAGAGACAGAGAGAGAGAGAGGCAGAGACACAGGCAGAGGGAGAAGCAGGCTTCATTCAGGGAGCCCGATGTGGGACTCGATCCCAGGTCTCTAGGATCACACCCCGGGCTGCAGGCAGCGCTAAACCGCTGTGCCACCGGGGCTGCCCTATTTAAGAAATCTTTTACCCAACACCTAATGGATTTTTTTTTTTTTTAATAAACACTATCTAGAGGGGAGAAAAAGAAAAAAAAAAAAGAAATCTTTGCTCAATTCATGGTCATAAATATTTTCTCCTATATTTTCTTTCACAAGTTTTATAGTTTTAGCCTTTTTTAAAACAATCTTTTTAAATTTTATTTTATTTTCTTATTTGGGAGAAAGCATGTGAGAGAGAGATCATGAGGAGAGTGGGGGTAGAGGGAGAAGCAGATTCCCCACTGAGCAGGGAGCAAGATGCAGGACTCGATCCCAGGACTCTGGGTGACCTGCGCTAAAGGCAGACACTTAACTGACTGAGCCACCCAGGCACCCCTATAGTTTCAGATTTTATGTTTAGGTCTTTAATCTATTTTTTTGTCTGTTTGTTTTGTGGTTTTGTTTTGTCTTGTTGGGTATGTGGTATAAGGTAAGGGTCAAATTTCATTTTTTTCCCATGTGAATCATTTAATTGTGGCATCATTTGTTGAAAAGAATATCCTTTCCCCTATTAAATTCCTTTGGCAACATGGTGAAAACCCAGTTGCATGTGTTTATTTCTAAGTTCTCTATGCTACTCCACTGATCTGTATTATTCTTCTACCAAAAACACACTATCCTGATTGCTATAGCTTTATAATAAATCTTGAAATCAGATAATGCAATTCCTGCAACTTTGTTCTTTTTCAGAATAATTCTGGCAATTCTAGGCCCTTTAGAATTCCATATAAATTTTGGAATCATTTGTCAGTTTCTTCACACAGGCAAACAAAAAACAAAAAACAACAAAAAAAAGCAAAACCTGCTGGAATTTTTCACTTGAGAGAGAAAGAGTGAGAGTGAGCACAAGCAGGAGGGAGGAACAGGCTCCCCACTGAGCAGAGCGTCTTATGTGGGGCTCGATCCTGGGATATGACCTGAGACCCTGAGACGAAGGCAGATGCTTAACTGAGCGAGCCACCCAGGCGCCCCACCTGCTGGAATTTTTTTTTTTAAGATTTTATTTATTTATTCATAGAGACACCGGCGGGGGTGGGGGGACAGAGGCACAGGCACAGGCAGAGGGAGAAACAGGCTTCATGCAGGGAGCCCGACATGGGACTCGATCCAGGGTCCCAAGGATCAAACCCCAGGCTTCAGGCGGCACTAAACCGCTGGGCCACCGGGGCTGCCCCCCTGCTGGAATTTTTATTGGGATTGATCAATTTGGGGAGAATTGACATTTTAACAGTTGTGATTCTTTTAATGTATGAAGATGGTATTTCTCTCCAACTAGTTAGATCTTCTTTAACTTTCCTCATCAATGTTTTATAGTTTTCTTTTTTTTTTTTTAAAGATTTTATTTATTTATTCATGAGAGACACACAGAGAGAGAAGCAGAGACACAGGCAGAGAGAGAAGCAGGCTCCCTGAGGGAAGCCCGATGTGGGACTTGATCCCAGGACCTGGGATCACAACCTGAGCTAAAGGCAGACGTTCAGTCACTGAGCCATCCAGAGGTCCCTGTTTTGTAGTTTTTCAGTGTTCAAGTTTTGTTAAACTTATGCTACATGTTCATTTAAAAAACTCTATTGTTAATGCTATTTGAAAATATCAAATTCCAATTGTTTATGTCTCTGATATAAAAATAGTTTTGTATGTTGACCTTGAGTTCTGTGACCTTGCTAAATTCACTTAGGATTTCTAGTAGCTTTTTTTTGGTAGATTCCTTAAGATTTTCCACATATACAATCATGCCACCTCTGAATAAATACAACTTGTAAGCTTTTAATTTCTTTTTCTTGCCTTATTGCACTGATAAGGACCTCCAGTACAATGTCAAGGAGACATGGTGTGGGCAGATAATCTTGCCTTGTTCCTGATCCTAGGAGGAAAGCATTCAGTCCTCCAAGTGTCATGTTAGCTCTAAGTTTTTCAGAGATGCCCTTTATCAGATTGAGGAAATTCCCTTCTATTCCTAGTTGGCTGAGAGTTGAATAGGTATTGAATTTCATCCAGTGTTGTTATTGTTTTTTTTTTCTGTACATGTTCATTATGTGTGACCCTTGACTTGCTTTGGACTGTAAAATGTGAATGCAAGCCACAGGTATCTCTTTAGGGAAGGAGCTTTAAGAGCCAGCGTGGGATTTGCTACGTTATCTTCCCACTGCTACAGTCCTGGTGGAAGCTCCTGTTGGGATGAAGCATTGAGCATAAATGTGAGCAAGAAATGAACTTCTGTTGAGATAAGCCAAGAGATTTGGGGGGCTGTTCACTAGTGCATCATGGTTTAACAGAGAAGGCTCTTGCCCTCAGGACAAACTTATTGACCTCATGGAGCTTACATTCTTACATTTACATTCTTACATTCTAGCTTACATTTAACATTCTAGTGTAAAAGAAACAAATAAATATACATTATAATGTCAAGTAGAGATGAGCACCAGGAAGAAAACAAAGCAGATACAGTGAGATACAGGGATAGAGAAAGTTTTAGCTTTAGATAAGGGTAATGGGGAAGGCCTCCTTGAAAACATAACAGTTGGGCTAAGACCTGAATGACGTGAGGGTGGGAGCCGTGAGGGATCTGGTGGAAGGATGTTCAGGCAGACAGCCATACACTACTCTAGGACAGGAACTCTAGACTCTCCAGGCCATGGAGGATTAGGACAAAGCTGAAAGAGCTGTCCTCAAGGAAAGAAGAGAGAAGAGTACATCTACTCATGGCCTCTGTGGCCCATTCTGGGTCTGCAGGGACCAGAAGCAGCTGCCGGACAACGGAAAGCTTGTTGGCGGTGGTCTCACCAGACTGCTGACACACCACTGTCCCTTGAGTCTTGACATTTTGCCTAGTAGGGTAAAGAAGAAAAAGGGAATAACTGACCTTTTTCCTGACATTCAGGCAAAGAGGCTTGTTTTATCTGAGAAAAATAAAGTGGGCTTCACGAGAGAGTTCATGACCATTATTTTCTTGAAAGTTATTCTCTACTTTGAAACTCATCAACAGCTTGCTACGGTCCTGAGGAAAGAGCCCAAACTCGACTCTATTGACTAGCTGTGTCACAGGATTCTGCTTCAGTCACACTGGGTTCCTGCATCAGGCCCTCCTTTCTGAGCCTTTGCAAAGGCTGTTCCTTCCTTTGGGAACACTCTTCCTCCCTTGTCGGGGCTAACCTCCCTCAAACTCGGTTTAAGTGTCAGTGGTCTCACTGGAAGTGTTCCCAGACTAGCTTAGGTTCTTCCATCAAAAGCTATCTTAGCATCTTGTTCTTCTTGTACCAACCTAGCATTCATCATACTGTACTGTAGTCTTAAAGATTTGTCAAGTAATTCAGACATTCAAAGAAGTATAAAAAATAATATAGGGATCACCCATAGGCCTATCACCTCAGTTAAACAATGAAACATTGCAGCTGAAGCCCACTATGATGACATGTTGCTCCCAACCAATACCTGAGTTTGGTGTTCATCTTTCCATATACGTCTGTATACTAATTATTATATACGCATATATACCTAAACAACATATATTCTTGACTTCACATTTTACATCTAAGTTATTACAAAGGTATTTCTGCAACTTGCATTTTGCCCTTATTTTTGTGGTTCATCCATGTTGATACAAGTCACCCTAGATCATTTCTACAGCTGTATATATTATGCCACAATCTACCCCTTTTCTTCACTGATCGACTAAATTTAGAGTTCTGCAAGTTTTTGGAATTTCTAAGCGCTCTGCTCCCTGCATTCTGAACGTGTCGCCTGACACGCAGATGACGGTTTCTCCGGGTGTGCAGCTGGCAGTGCGACCGCGATTCCTCGTGCCCGCGCGCCTCTGACTTTGCATCCAACACTGACAGAGCTCTTCGGGGTGGTGGTACCCGCCGAGGCCCTGGAGGTGCGTGTCCCCGGCGGACGGTGGCCGCCCTGGGCGCTGGGACCCTGCGTGTCTCGCTCCCCACGGCCTTTGCAGAACTGTGGGCCGAGGACGCGAACACCCGTGTGCAAGGTGAACGACCGGACCCAGGAATGGGGCAGAATGCTGCTCAGGCAGTGGCCGGAGGCCGGGGCGCGGGGGTCGTGGCTGCGGGCGGCGTCTGTCCGCTGGACCGAGAGCTCGGCGGGCTGGGGGTGACGCTCCGCTCCTCTCCGGCCTCCAGCGCGCGGAGCTAGCGCCCGGGCACCCCCGTCCCCGTCCCGCCAGCCGCCCGGCCCCGCCCCCTGCCGCTGGCGGCCCCGCCCCCCGGCTCCGGCCCCGCCCCCCGCCCTTGCGCTAGCGGCCCCGCCCCGCCCCGCCCCGCCCCGCCCCGCCCCGCCCCGCCCCCGCGGGTGAGTCAGGCTGCGGGGACGCCGCGGGAGGGAGGCGATGACGGGCGCGCGTCCGTGCGGCGCGGAGCAGCGCAGGGGCCGGGAGCGCGGCGGCGGCGGGGACGGGGACGGGGACGGCGGCGGGGACGGCGGAGGAGGACCGGCGGCGGCGGGCGGCATGAGCGGGGCGCGGGGCGCGGGCCCGGCGCTGGTCGCGCTGCTGCTGGCGGCGTCGGTGCTGAGCGCCGCGCTGCTGGCCCCCGGCGACTCCCCGGAGCGCGGTGCCGAGGCCGCCCCGCCGCGAGGTGAGTGCCGACCGCGCCCCCCGCCCGCTCCGCTGGGCCCGACTGCCCGCCTCTCCCCGCCGCGGTCGCGCCGCCCCGGCCGGCCGGGCCTCGTTCGGGAGAAGCCCGTGTCCGGAACTAGTTGTGCGGGCGCCGCGCCAGAGCGAGCGGCGGCGGGGAGCGGGCGCGGGCGCGGGCGCTGGGCCCGGGGGCGAGGGCGGCGGCGGGCACGGCCTCTGGCGGCCGGACTCCAGGGTCCCGGGCCACTGTCCGAATGGAAGAACGTCTAGGACGGGAGACCCGTTACTCCCCGCGGACGCGCCAGCTGCACGGGGGGCTGCCCGGCCGAGGAAGGGCCGTGTGTGCCGGCGTCCCGCCCTCGCTGGCCGCCTGTGTGCCGGGGCGAGCGCACGAGGAGTCCGCGCGGCGAGCGGGACGGAGGGCCTGCGCGGGGCCTGCTGCGCGGGGAGGGGTGCGGGCCTGTCCCGGGGAGAAGCCGTCCGTCACTCGGAGCCCACGGCCGACCCGGAATGAACGCTCAGCTGGCGGCGGCGCGGGGAGGGCGCTGGCCGCGGGAGCCGGCGCTCTACGCTCCAAGCCCGTCTCGGCGCCCTTGGGCAGACGGCCCGGCCCGGCCCGGCCCCGCGCGGCGGCGGGAGGTGGGAGGTGGGAGGTGGGAGGGCCGGCCGAGGCCTGGGTCAGCCCGGGCCCTGCGCGGGGCGGGGAGGCCGCAGCACCCGGCTCCTGGCCTGCTTTTGCTGGGGGCGAGTCTCCCGCGCGCCTGGCGCTGTCGGCACTCGGCCCTCCAGTGCTTTCCTAAGTCGCCTCGTCTCCGAACTCCCCGGGGAACGGGGACCCCTCCAGACCCCAGAAACGAGAGTCCCAGGGCCCTGGGAGAGGACAGTCCCCAGCTCCTTCCAAGGGACGCTTAGTTCAGGATCCTGGGATCGGTCCTGCTGGGTCAGGGCTTGGGGAAGTCAGCCCACCACCTGCCTCTTCCCCTCCTCCCAGGCCCTTTTCCTGTAGCAGAATAGGGGGGTTTGGAGTCAGTCCGCGTGGTCCAGACTGCCCCTCCTCCACAATCAGAATCCTTTTTTTTTTTTTTTAAGATTTTATTTATTTATTTATTCATGAGAGACACACACAGAGAGAGCAAGGCAGAAGAGACACAGGCAGAGGGAGAAGCAGGCTCCATGTAGGGGGCCTGATGTGGGACTCGATCCAGGGTCTCCAGGATCACGCCCTGGGCTGCAAGCGGCGGTAAACCGCTGCGCCACTGGGGCTGCCCCACAATCAGAATCCTATAGGACAAAGACAGTGAATTTTGAAAAGCCATCTTGGCTGATTACATTTTGTACTACCGCCTCCCCCACCCCTGACTCTGTGCCCTCCACCCCCCTTTTATTTTGGAGGAAACAGACCCTAAGAGGTTATGTAATCAGGCCAATCATAAATTGTCAGGGACAGATACCCTGCGATGCTATTTCTTTGTACTTTAGCACCAATTAATGGTGATAATTATTTTAGGAAAAAGGTGGTTTGTAAATATTAATACTGGGGGGTGAGGGAGAACATATTAATATTCATCAGTGATCCACTCCAGAACCTTCATGAAACTGTGTTGAGAGGACACCAAGGCTTTTCGTGTCACCTTGGGTTAAGTTTGGGCCGGACAACTTCCTACTAAACTCCATTTTGTATGGTTAGAGGACTCAAGTTTACTTAGGAACAAAACATAATAAATAGACTGTATCTTTAAAAATTTGCCCAGCAAAGATACTCATGAACAGAGAGCTAGAACCAGAAATTAAATATTTGGAAACAAAAGTCTAATATACAAACAGCACAGTTCCTTGGGCCCTATTGAGAGGTTTATCTTTATCTGGTTTACGTCCTCACGAAGACGGGGAGGAACTTGTTCTTTTGGCTATCATGCTCCTTGAGTGGTGTCATAGTATTTCTAAGTATTTCAGAAGTTAGCTTTTTCTTGAAACTGAGCATCCAATTCAACTTAGGTATCATGGTGGGTGGCTTGGGAATTGAATCCCTATGATGACTATCAAGACCTGAATTCATAAGGAAGTTGAAGCATAAAACAAGAGCCTTGCTCTACTCACTACTAAAGGCTCAGGAACATGAATAAAAGCATTAGTTTTTCCAACTATGAAGGGATGATGATCTGTAAAACAATTACAAACGAAAAGGCCAATGGATAGTATAATTTTGAAAATGAAAACTATCAAAACTGAATAAAGGAAACTAAAAACTATTTGAAAATGGTATAACGTTTATTGATGACAGCTATGACAAAGGATTTAACATCTGTACTATGTAAAGAAATGACACAAATCCTAAGAAGAGCTCTAAGATGGAAGGGTGTTAAATAACAAAAACTCAACTGGGTAAATTTAAAGATCACATTGGCTCTATTCAATAATTCATGAATTGGCCGGTATCCCATCTAGCAAATAGAAAGGAGCTCCTTTGAGCTGCAGAAAAGGAAAGGTTTTTAAAGGCAGAGAGGGAGAGGAGAAAAGGAAATTATTAGCAAATAATGCATTTTAGGCCAGGATGCCCCCCTAGTGGTAACGAAGGGTCTATCAGTAAGTAGATTACCTTCTGGTACTGGCCAGGAAGTCCCAGGTTGGCTGGTTAAAGGTCATTCTGGGACATGAAGGTGCGATTAGGTATTAAGTCTTGGTGGGGTGTAGCACAAGTGACTCAATTTTGGGCCTCCTGTCTCCTTTTTAACCATCTCCACCTTTTGATCAGACTCTCAGTGCAACTGAGAGGTGTGATCAAAGTATGAGGCTCTAACACCACTCTCAGCTCTGCAGTTCTCAGAACTTTGTATGAAATTTTGTTGATCATCTGTGTGGAATCCATAGGTCATGTTGTTTTAAAGATTTTATTTATTTATTCATGAAAGACACACAGAAGCAGAAGTGTTCCCTGTGGGGACACCGATGCAGGACTCAATCCCAGGACCCCAAGGATCACCACCTGAGGTGAAGGCAGATGCTCAACCACTGAGCCTCCCAGGTGCCCCAGTTTTGTTTTCATCTCTGTGAGATTCATGGGCTACAATTTCTAGGTTTATGGTCTTCAAGTTGGCCATCTCCTCGTTCCTTTCTGATGTTCCTGTATTAAGGGGATCATCTATGTGGTGGTTAGTGGCTGCAAACTAACCACCTTGAGCTCTTGAGAGACTATAACACACCGGGGAGATTACTATGATTGTTATAAGCAGGATAATTCCTAATGTCTGGAGTGCATTTCAGAGCCACTTTGGCCCTCAAGACCCAAACCAATCAAAATCACTTAAGTCCAAGAATAACCCTGTTGAAGGAATCACCTGTGGATGCCATGTGGCCTGCTCAAGGATCTTGTGCATGAGTTTCAGCTTCCCCAGAGGTGTTAATTCAGGTGCCACAGGTGGTTTTGGTCATAGTGCAGACATCTCCTTTTTTGGCTAAAATATAACCAGCCTGGGAGATAGATGTGATGGCATTATCTTTCTAGGCTGGTACTAGAGTAAAGGACAGAAGAGGTGGAAGAGCGTTTCATGATTAGTTCAAATATAAAGTTTTGATCTGGCATCTGAAGAAGCACCCTGCTTTGGTGTCAGCCCTTTCTCTTCCTATTGGATTTAGTTTGGAAGTCCCCAGTGCTTGTGTAGGACCGACCGCGTGTCAGATGGAGCCTTCTTCAGGATTGAGATGCCTATCCAAGGCTTAAGTCCTGAAGTCCCCCTGCCTTTTGGATGGCGAAGAGGGAGATTCAAGGACAGTCTTTGTTCTTGGTGATTTCCAAATCAGAAGAGTGGGAGAAAATTGGAAACATTAGTTTGGAGAGTTGGAGCCATGTTTTTGAGGAAACTAGAGTAATTCAGGATCCAGGCCAATTTATAACAGAATATCAAAGACAATTAGCAGGATTAGAACCTAATATAGACAATATATCTAGTATAGATAAAGATGTACACATTTCTTGTCTCAACAATTACCCTCATTTTTTATAGTAAAACTAATTTGTTGGCATTAACCTTTGCCTGATTATTTTCTTAAGTGCAGTAACAATAGTGATTGACCATATAAACTTTTTTTTTTTAAAGTTGGTTATAGTTTTTTCTTTAAAAAAAAAACTTATTTTTAAGTAAACACTGCGTCCAACGTAGTGAGTCTTGAGCTCACAACACCAGGATCAAAAGTCCACATGCTCGGCCAGCTGAGCCAGCTAGGTGCTTTCCGTTTTTTTTTTTTTTTTTAATGTTTTTTAAAGATTTAGTTATAAGGGGGGGAGGGGCAGAGAGAGTCCCAAGTAGACTCTGTGCTGATTGTGGAGCCCAGCAAGGGGCCTGATGCTCAGAGATCACAATCCAAGCTGAAACCAAGAGTCAGATGCTCAACTGACCGTGCCATCCAGGTACCTCTCCCTCTTTTAAAAAATTTTATTTTTTGACCATATAGGCTGTTTTTTAAAAAAATAAAAACATTTATTTTTTAAGTAGGTTTCACACCCAGTATGGAGCCCACTGTGGGGCTTGAACTCAGGATCCTGAGATCAAGACCTGAGCTGAGATCATGGGTCCTATGCTTAACTCCCTGAGCCACTCAAGTGCCTCAATATAAGCTCTTTTTAATACTACTGTTCTGGAACCTTGTAAGCAAGGTGTTATGTCAGTTTTTCCAGGAGGCTTTATTGGCTCTGCAAAGTCAACCTTGATGTGGAGAACAAAGGCAAAAGAAATATAGGGAAAAAAATTAGACTTCCTTACCACTTACAGCCCATTGACAAGTACTTGGGGCAGCCAGAGTGACCTTACTCTAGGAACTCAACTGCCTTAATGTTAATACTTGGCTAGAGGCAAAAGGCAACCTTAGCTCCACCTTACCCATCCTACAGGATCCTTAAGTCTTTAACATATAGAAAATCCCTTTGGCAACTTCCTTTATCTCTATCTGTCCACCCGCCCCTAAATGTATGTTACCAATAGTCCTCCACCCATATGGCCCACTGATACAACTGAAGGGTCTCATGATTAAGGGTTTACTAGACAGTAGCAGATGACCTTATCCTACTAACAGCTAGCCTTTGAAGGTCCTGGAAACCTTGCTTCCAAACTCCATAGGGACTTGCATGGTTCCCTAACCCCCCTGAGCTTGAAAGGATATAATCGATCACTCCTCACAACCCCAGTGAAGCTCTTTCTACCCATGGGTCTTGTCCCCATGCTTTAATAAAACCACTCTTTTTGCATGAAGATGTCTCGAGAATTCTTTCTTGACTGTTTAGTCCTGGATCCCAACATTTCCCATCAATCTTAGTTCTTTAATGCTGATCATATCTGAGTCTATGCATATTTCTCTCAAATAGGACATGCTGGTCAAAGCTTTAGGAGTACAGCCAAGGTTTCCAATGGTGTCTGGTTATAAGGATCAGACTCAATGAATCTCTGCAAATAACTATTGCCATGAAAAGAATACCCAAGAGCTTTCCAATCCTGGAGGAATTCAGTAGGGAGAAAAATTAACATTTCATCTTTGTTCACAAAGGTATATCTTATCAGTTTGTTGATACCTTAAGAGAACAGAAAAGGTTTCTTACAATCTGGAAAAGCAAAATGTTAGAGAACCAGTGGTATTTTAAACCAGAAGTCATAAAAATTATAATTATCCTCCTTGGTTCATTTAGTCCCATGTTATTCATGTCCTACTTGAATATTGTTTTTCTAGTTCTGAAAATTCTTTTTTTAGATTTATTTATTTATTTTAGAGAGAGTGTGCAAGAGTAGGGGGAGGGGCAGAGGGAGAGGGAGGGAATTCCAAATAGGTTCCCCACTGAGCATGGAGCCTGATGCAGGGTTTGATCTCATGACCCTGAGATCTTGAAAACCCTCAGACCTCAGACCCTGAGCCAAAACCAAGAGTTGAATGTTCAACCAACAGCCACCCAGGTGGTCCCCCTTTTTTTATTTTTTAAAGATTTATTGACTTATTCATGAGAAACAGAGGCAAAGACACAGGCAGAGGGAAAAGCAGGCTCTTTGCAGGAGCCCAATGTGGGACTCGATCCTAGATCCCAGGATCATGACCTGAGCCGAAGGTAGCTGCCCAACCGCTGAGCCACCTGGGTGTCCCAAGGCCCTTCCCCCCTTTTTTAAAGATTTATTTATTTTTTATTTTTTTAATTTTTATTTATTTATGATAGTCACAGAGAGAGAGAGAGAGGCAGAGACACAGGCAGAGGGAGAAGCAGGCTCCATGCACCGGGAGCCTGATGTGGGATTCGATCCCAGGTCTCCAGGATCGCGCCCTGGGCCAAAGGCAGGCGCCAAACCGCTGCACCACCCAGGGATCCCAAAGATTTTTTTATATATTTGAGAGAGAGTGAGAGTGCACTCATGTACAGGTGAGTTGGGCGAGGGGCAGAGGGAAGGACTCTCAAGCAGACTCCTTGCTTAGCACAGAGCCAGAAAAGGGGCTTGCTTAGTCCCATGATCCGTGAAGTCATGACCTGAACTGAGCTGAAACCAAGAGTCTGACGCTCAACTGACTGAGCAACCCAGGTGCCCCATGGTTCTGGAAATTTTTACCCAGTTCAGTTGCATGATCTGAAAGTTATCAGAAACCTGTATTCTAGAGTACTTGTCAGATTCCTTTCCATGAATTTCTCTGAAGATGAAGCACATTTGGGAAGTTTTCATAAAAGCATCTGAATAAAATAACTCTCTGTAAATGACAAAAAATGCCTATTCTTAAAGATGTGATGAAAGGCCATTACAATGGAATTGACAAGGAAATTTGATTATTTTTGTGAGCGCATTCATTTTAAGATAATAACTAGAATTACAGCTGTTAAAAGTGTCAGTACCTATTCGATCTTCAGGAATTTCATACAGTTTCTGGAACACTTATATTAATAACACACATCCATGCAAATATAATCTAAGAAGGCTTAGCATCATCTGTTTGACTAGAGTCCCATGTAATTTAACATACCAGATAAGCCTATTTAGTATAACATCTTCCATTTTATAAAGAGAACAAATCCTTTGAGATGTTCCAGGGACTATCTGGAAAACCCAAAGTTAGTTCAAGGTCAGAAAGACTTCATTTAGAATTTGATTTTGGGCAAGTTTGTTAAAATATCAAAAGGTTTGGATACTTAAATAGGATCATATGTCATTATGAAACAATACTTATCCATTTCACCAGGTAACAAAAACTTCATAGGCAGATACAGAAAATCAAATAGTTGTACAGAGCCATAGCTATTTTAATATTGAAAGGACAAATTTTTTTTAACTAATCAAAGACCTGATAGAGATAAAACAATTTTTGTTTTTCTAGGCAGATTACATGAAAGATGAAGAAAAACTTTTGTTTATAATCTATTAAGAGCAGACCAATAACCTGAAAGAACTTTGTCCTTTTAATGGAGAGAAAAACCAAATTCTAATTTTGCACCAGTGTACTTTTGATATTTAAGCTCATTTTTAGGGGCCCCTGGCTGGCTTAGTGGAGCATGTGACTCTTGATATCAGGGTCACGAGCTGGGGCCCTATGTTGGACATAGAGATTACTTTAAAAAAAAAAAAAACCTTTTAAAACAGATTCATTTTAATCTTAGCCACCCTGACTATACATTAAAAGTTCCTTTTCAAAGATTCCTTTTCCACAAATCTTCAACAACTTTCTTTTTTATTGTCAGAATTTGTCCTGTGTATTCCCTCTGTAACTAATCACTCTGATTTTAGGACAGAATTCCTTTTTTTTTTTTTCCCCTTAAAGATACATTTCCATTCCTCATACCTTCTTTACCTGCAAGCGCACATCCTACTTTTCTTGCATATGGCGATATTTCCCTTATAATATCTTGTAGCTTTAATCCTGCCTACTAATTAGAATTTTTAACCCTTAGGAATTTTAAGAAGTAAATAATTGTGAACCATCTTTCATATTAGCAGCTGTGAGTTGGTGTATAACTGGGGTATCCCAGAGAGACCTGGCTTGGCCACTCGCTGCCAACAGAATCTGCAGGCAGAGATGAGTGGTGTTGAAACAAGAAAGGGATTTATGTCAGTGAGGCCGATGCTGGTGTCTCAAAGACTGTCTCCAAAGTGCCCAAGATACTTCCAGGTTTATATAAGGAAAATATGGGGGAAAGGTCAGTGGGTGCATGGGCTGTGCAGTGAAGGTCAGGTTGACCCTTGTCTTAGAGTCAGTCAGGGGTTGTGTCTTGCTGGGCCATCCTCACTGTTTGAGGGGGACGTTGCTGAGGATGCTTTGCCCTCAGGGTCTTCCCCCCTGAGCCAAGAGACAAGCTGGAAAGAAGAACCCAAAAGAAAGTTTGAGGTCAAAATGGAGGCAGCTGAGGTCCTCTTTCAGGCAGACTTACAGAGTTATGACTTCTAGAAATACATGCTTTTTTTATAGAAAATTTCTCAGGGTGGCACAATGCATGTTTACTAATAGACTCATATCTTCAGCTCTTCTGTAAAAGGAAGCAAAAAGTGGTTAAGCCTATTTTCAGCAATGAATGTTCCAGCATTTTATCTTATTTGGAAATAATCTGTATATTCATTGAATTCAAGTTAATTTAGCAAAATTTTAAGGTTTCAGGTTACCAAAAGGATTTAGGGAAACTATTTAAAAAATTCACATAAAAAACTTTTTACCCACTTATATCTATTGAATTTACTTGTTCTTAACAATTATTGGTTAGATTACCCACAAAAACATCATGACTCAAATATGATATTAGACAATCAGCCATTGTCTCTTATTGACAAATAAGTAACCAGTAATAGTAATATGTAATATTTAGTAACCAGTAATATGAACCTATTTGATTAGTAAATCTAGCTAGGATAAGAGCATTATATTTAATGTGACAACTTTAAAGACATATTAATTAAACCAACCAACAAACTATCTTTAATATCGAATGTCTTCCCAGGTCATATGAACCTGAAAAACATTTGAGTTAGTTTGTATTATATTTCTGAGATTTAGAAATGCCTGATTTATAAGCCAATTAAATAGACTTCTTTACAAGTTACTTTTAGCAGCTTAGCAATTTTCCAGAGGTAGAAAATGCCACCCTTCTACACATACACACATAGATAGATGTTAACGAATAAGCAGAAACCTGGTAGTTGTTATTTTAAATTTTTAACCGTAAGATAGATATGATAATACAGAACTCATTAGTTTACAAAATAACAGTTGGATTCTAACTATTTCTGGCAGATGAAATAAGTTAAGGTTACCGGCTCAGATGGCTATTTTTTCTACTAAAATTTGTGGAGAAGACACATGAATTTTCATTTATCTAAATTTCAGAAGACTTTTACTCCTTTCATTCTACTCATAAGAATTACCTCACTGAGGTTTGTACTTTTATTTTTTCACCTCAAAGTCACAGGGAAAGAATGTAAGTTCCTTCGAAAAGGACTTTGATTTTTCTAAGGACAATACTTTACAAGCCTTTGGAGATAAACAGGAGAGGTTTAGAGATGGGTGAAAGGGATAGGTTAACTTTGAATTGCCTCTCCACATGCATTTCTAGTTTTGTAAAGATTTTTAAGATAAGGACAGTTGCTTTTAATTCCTCAAAGATTTGGGTTATATCCTAGATGAGCAATGACTGACCTATCCATCCACCTGTGTGGGAATGCTTCTCTGTCCCACATTCAGCTTAGAGAAGGACTTAGCTTCTCTCAGCTTTTTCAAGATCCCATCTGTAGGCTGTGAACTGGGTTTAAAGTAGAGTTCATAGCTCTGAAATTTACTGGAATTTGGGAAGGTTTTCTATTTTGTGGGTTTTTGTTTGTTTGTTTGTTTTTGAGAGAGTGAGCAAGTGAGTGTGGGTAAGAAAAAAGAGGGAGAGGGAAAGAGAGAATCTTAAGCAGCCTCCACACCCACGAATAGCTCCATCCCAGGACCCTGGGGTCATGATCTGAGCCAAAGGCAGATGCTTAACTGACTGAGCCACCCAGGCACTCCTAGGCTTTGGTCTTAGGTACTTGTTCTGTCTTTAATTTTATGTTAGTCTTTTATTTATTTTTTTAAAGATTTTATTTGTTTATATGACCTGAGCTGAAGACACTGAGCCACCCAGGCCCCTACATTAGTCTTTTATAATAGATATTTCAATGCAGCTATTTTGTAGTTTAGAAACCTCTTGGAGGCTTATGCACACCAATTAAAATCACATATCACATTCTGTTTAATTTGGTAATCCTTCTTTTTAACTGCGCTTCTTAAATGAGCTGATCTAATTGGAACATTACTCATAATGGCCACTGTAATTCTAGCTTGTCTTTGGTAAGATTTTGCCAGTTCTGTAGATATTTATAGCTTTTGAGACCACAGTTCTTAGGCATAAAATAAGCAAATGTGCCAGATGGTGGCACACTTCACTCTTTAGAATTAAGGATCCTATCTTTACTATTATTTATTATTTATTTTGTAGCTTAGTCTGAGTTCCTCAGAGCCAGATTAACACCCAGGAGAGATGTGCTGTGGGGTTGGGGTTGTGTGGTGTTTCATGGTGTGCCTCACTGCACAGAATTTTTCTTGAGGTTGGCAGGTGACCTAGTGACAGTCTAACTGGTTCTGTGCTCCCCCTCCCCCATCTTAACACAGGTGTCTTAGGGCTAAGTGGTGAGCACTGTAACAGCTCTTAATGCTGGACTCATGCTTACCAATTTTTGTGGCTTTTTGGGCCCCCACGACTCCCATTAGCAGTTAACTTTTTTTTTTTTAAGATTTTATTTATTTATTCATGAGAGTCAGAGAGAGAGAGAGAGAGAGAGGCAGAGACACAGGCAGAGGAAGAAGCAAGCTCCATGCAGGGATCCTGATGTGGGACTCGATCCCGGGACTCCAGGATCACGCCCTGGGCTGAAGGCAGGTGCTTAACCGTTGAGCCACCCAGGGATCCCCTAGCAGTTAACTTTTACATCATGTGCACATTCACAGAAACTAGTATCTGAGGAACTAGAGCTATGGACTTCAGCAGTGACTAAAGAACTGGGGAGAGGGGAAAGTGTTGATCCAGCAAACCTCAAAGAACAGAGACTGTGGACTGACTACAAACAAATGGGGAACTGCAGCTGCTCCCCACGTGGAATCTGGAGAAGGGTTCCAAACAGACTGAGAACTGCGGATGGAAATGCCAACAGTTCCCCCTGTGGAATCTGAGAATGGAACCAAAATCTGGGGTTTGGAAGTTTCTGTGGAATGGCCAGTAGAAGGCCCTGTGTGCACCACCAGCAATCCTTGTGGAGCCTCGGCCTGGGGAGAGGGTTGGGCCAGCGGGCTGCAACACATGGAATGGCAGACAGGGGCTCCGCATGCTGTGGAACTTTGCATTGCTACCAGCAGTTCCCACGCAGATCTTGGGGCAGGATTAAGGGCTGTGGTTTTCCACTCAAAAAGCCAGTTAAATCAAGAGCTTGATGCAGAGGGCAGAACACAGAACCAAGAGAGAACTCACCTATGGCTCGGATGTGGTGGGAAAGATGGTGAACTCCCATGTGTTTGGGGCTACCATGCCTGTGTTCCTCATTTTCCCTGAAGCCCTCAGAAGTCTCCTTCAGTCCTACCGCTGCCACCAAATCTGCTAAATAACAATAAGACAATGGAGTAAATGTAAATATCAAGTTGGCTTTATTAATGAATTGGGCAGCATCCCATCTAGCAAATAATGTAGAAAGGAACCTCATTGAGCTGCAAAAAAAAAGGAAAGGGTTTTAAAGGCAGAGAGGGAGAGGAAAGGAAAAATATTCACAAAAAATGCTTTGTTTTAGGCAAAGTGACCCTCCAAAGGGGAATAGAAGGGGTCTATCAGCAGATTATCTCCTGATGCTCACTGGGAAGTTTCACATTGCCTGCTTGGAGGTCACATTTCTGGCAGAAGCTGAAGTTGCGCTGAGGCTAGGTATTAAGTCTGGGTGGGGTTTAACATAAGTGACTCCATTCTGAGCTGCTGCCTCCTTTTTAGCAAGCGTTCATTGGCTAAATAAATGAACATTCCAACAATTCATGTGAAAGGAAAGTACTGATGGTAAATATTTGGAAAATATTTTCAAACTTGCCAATCATTGTTTCAAAACTAAAATAATAAGGAAGTGAAAAAAATAAATAAATAAAATAATAAGGAAGTGCTATTTTCTATACATCAGGCTAAAAACTCAGGGGAAAAGAATGAAAAGACTAAAAACCACTGGCCCAGCTTCTAGGGAACAGATGTGTTTGCCCTCAGGAGACTGGTGACTGAGGTCAGGTGCTGGTCAGGCTGGCCACAGCTTATGTCCTGCTGGCTGGTGGGTGACTTGAGCAGCAGGCCTCCGACCCCCCATCCAGAAACTGGAGACACCAGTAGCTACTTCCCAGGGCTGCTGGGGCCTGTGCGTGGTGAAGGGTATGCTTTGTATCCCCTGGAGCTCACGGTCACCTCAGTTGTCATTATAAATCAGCCCAACTAAATGGGAGAGGAATTTGGTAATCCATATCAAAAGCTATTTAAAAAGCTATAAAACTTCACTCCTAGAAGTGCAGGAACCATGTCAAAAGGAGAACATGTTCATTTTCAGACGTATTATAGCATCATTCTTATAATAGGAAGAAAGAGGAACTGAGAAGAAATTGGAAATGAAGTTACATGAAAACAGAGGAAACAACTGTGAAAAATACATAACCATATATTCCTAACCCTAAGGAAGCTCTGCTTTTGTTTGATGTGGCCTGGACATTATAATCATCACCAGCTCAATAGTTAACTTCGTTTCAGATTCTGTGCCAGACCCATTACGTGTATTATCAACTCTAGTCTTCCCAACAGTCCTATGAAGTACACACTGTTAAGACTTGTGATAACTATGATTATATTAAGAAATAGGTATTTGGTCTTCATCCCCATTTCTTGCACAGGATTTACTAACCCCTTGGAATTTCCTCAGTGAGGGTTTTGTCTTTACCTTACTTATAAGGGTAAATTCAGATAAACTTTAAAATGAGGGATTTAGACTGCCTACAGGGAAGAATTTCCTGAATTAATGAACTGACTGTTCACACGGGTTTCCAGGGAGCCCTGAAGCAAGCTTTCATATTGCAAAATAAAAGTTTAGATCATTACCTTTCTCATTGTTTTATTAAATATTTGCTCGCTTGCTCTCTTTTTTGGCCTGGAGGCTAGAGGGCAAATTAATTTCTCATAATAGTATAAATGGGGAGATTGGTCTAAATGAAACATTTTGCTTTCACTTTAGCCAGTAGTAGGTCTCTTTGTCCACCAAATCGGCAGGTGTAAATTTAGAATGGTCGTGGTCATGGTCTTTAGGTCATCATCCTAAGAGCACTTAGTAACGTGGTGAGCGCTAAGCCTAGGGAATGTGGAGCAGCGGCTCTTTGTCCCTTTGGACTGCTGAGGCTCATCCTCTCTTCTTCACATCTGTTGTGGAAACCAGAAGGAGACTCAGAAGTCAAACCAAAGTGATGGAAAGCAGAGCTGCTCAATTGGAAAGGGTGTGCAGATCCCCACAGCGCCCTGCTGACTGGGCGTCCTGACATCTCCCGAGCTGCATTCAGAGTGGAGTAACACGGTCCAGGAAAATTCAGGCTCTGGTGTCACACAGACTGGGGTTCACACAGGGATTTGGCAGAAGAACTCTGGTCAGGTGCAATTCAAATCCTTGTGAGCCTTAATTTCATCATCTGCAAAATGGAGAAAATACCAGCTCATGACATCAGCATATTGTCAAATGATATGTGAAAAGATATGTGACACTAGTAAATTCAATGCCCGTCACACCTTAGCACGTGATGAATGGAAGGTCCTGCATGGTCTGTTTATACACAGGACGTGAATGGTGGTAACCGAAGCCTTGTTTGTAGTAGAGACATGCGTACAGAAGGGCACCTGTGTGTGTGCAAAGTGAAGCTTGAGAAATCTCAGGGACACATGGGTGGCTCAGTGATAGAGCGTCTGCCTTCAGCTCAGGGTGTGATCCCAGGGTCCTGGGATCCAGTCCCACATTGGGCTCCCTGCATGGAGCCTGCTTCTCCCTCTGCCTGTGTCTCTGCCTATCTCTCTCTCTCTGTATCTCTCATGAATAAATAAATTTAAAAAAAAATCTCAGAGCCCATGAGTGTAGGCATTCGAGAAGCACCCCTCTTTACACAGGTGCACTTTGTCTTTAACATGTCTTTCAGATGCTTTGTTTTTCCGTTTTCTTAACTTCTTTTTCTAATTCTTACCAGACTTAGATAAAAAAAAGCATGTAGAGCTGAAGATGGACCAGGCTTTGCTGCTCATCCATAATGAACTACACGGAACAAACATGACTGTCTACTGGAATTCTGAACGTTGTTATCATGTAGGTATTACATTCAGGCTCACAATTTTGTTTGCTTTGGGGCTGTGTGAGATGGTCCTTAATGCTCTCATACCTGAAGTCCTTCACATGTTCACTTCAGTTTTATAGGTAAGGAATCAGATAGGCTGTAGAAGGAATCAGAAGACATATAATCAGGGAGCATGCCTAGCAGTGAGCCACATCAATCTCTTTATCTTTTCCTCTACCCATCTTTTAAAAACTTATTTCTTGTTGATGAGCAAAAGCGACAGACCACATTTTATTTTACTTCTCTGCCTGCTGCGTAATCCCATTGCTGGACCAGAGAAGGAACGAGTGACACCTGGGTGTTCTCCAAGGGCAAAGGTACTGAGGACAATGGGAGGCTCAGGTTGAGGCATGGCACGTATTCTGGGGATCTGCCCTTCTGATAATAAAGGATTTATTTATTAAGTTTTAAATTTTAATTCCAGTACAGTTAGCATACAGTGTTATTATTAGCTTCAGGTGTACAGTGTGGTGATTTAACAATTCTATATGTTACTCAGGGCTCATTAAGTGTACTCTTAATCCCTATCACCTTTTCCTCCACCCCCATCCACCTCCCTTCTTATAACCAGCAGCGTGTTCTCTATAGTTAAGAGTCTGTTTCTTGGTTTGTCTCTCTCTCCTTCTTTTTTTTTTTTCCTTTGCTTGTTGCTGATAAAGGATTTGTTTTATCTGAAGGTGCAACACCTAGATCTTGTTGCTTTTTTTGTTTTTAAGATTTTATTTATTTATTCATGAGAGACACACAGAGAGAGGCAAAGACACAGGCAGAGGAAGAAGCAGGCTCCCTGTGGGGAGCCCGATGTGGGACTCGATCCTAGGACCCCGGGATCACAACTGAGCCGAAGGCAGACACTCAATCACTGAGCCACCCAGGTGCCCCTAGACCTTGTTGCTTTTTAAGTACAAGGCTACTGTTCTGTGTAAAAGAAAATTTTCTCTATTTCCAAATTGAGCATTTAAATGTACTGCTTTCAGAGGAGGAATTTTTATTTATTTTATTTATTTAAAAATTTTTATTCCTTTAATTTTTTTTTAGTTAGTGGGGAGAGGGGCAGAGAGTGAATCTTAAGCTGATTATGGAGCCAGAGGCAGGGCTTGACCTCACAACCCTGAGATTATGACCCAAGCCTAAGTCAAGAGTCTGACGTCAAACTGACTGCGCCACCTAGGTGCCCCCAGGGGAGGAATTTTAATATATAGATTTTCCTCCAGTGGGTTGTATCCCACTGTAAGTTGAAAATACTGTGAGATGAAAATGCATTTAATACACCTAACCTACTGAGCATCATAGCTTAGTCTAGCCTACCTTAAATGTGCTCAACATCTACACTAGCCTATGGCCTCTCAGTCATTAACCCTCAGAATTGCATGACTGACTGGGAGCTTTGGCTTACTGCTGCTGCCCACTGTCATGAAAGAGGATCCTACTGTGTATGTCAGCTCAGGAAAAGATGGAAATTCAAAATTCTAAGTATATTTCTACTGAATGCATATTCCTTCCCTACAGTCTAATCTGAAATGCATATCACTTTCATAGGGTCATAATGTTGAAAAACCATAAGCTGAATCCCTGTCAAGGACTCTCTGTATAGGGACCTGTTTACTGTAAATAGCTTTAAAAAGCAAACAAAGAATCCCCAGTATGGGTACCAACCGAAGAGGTGACAATACATGGTCCCTCCTCTATTTGATTGAACCTATTGAGAGCTCTACAAAGTAACATGAAGCAAAGAAAATCTATAATGTTAAGAAGAATAGCAAAGACAAGATTTACCAGCCTATGAGAAGGACCTAAAAGAAACCTGAAAAAAAAAAAAATCAACAATACCTGAATTTCAAAGCCACAGGTAATTCAGAGAATGAACAAAATGTCTTCTAAAATGACAGTATGGCCTAAAATTTATAGAAAAACAAGTTGAGGGGAAAAAAAAAAGTACATTGCCAGGCTATTAGCCAGAAGGCAAGTAAAGCATCTTCAGAATTAAAAAAAGTAGAATCATTGGTACAAAACAGTGATGCTGGTGACAAATCAGAGAATGAAAAAACAGAAGAATTAGCTACATGTGACTAGTACAGGAAAAATATTGCTAATTCATTTTTTAATTTTTAAAAATTTAAAAAAGATTTTACTTATTTATTCATGAGAGAGGTAGAGACACAGGCAGAGTGAGAAGCAGTCTTCCTGCAGGGAGCTTGATGCAGGACTCGATCCCAAGACCCTGGGATCACAACCTGAGCCAAAGGCAGAAGCTCAACCACTGAGCCACCCAGGATTCCCTATTGCTAATTTATTTAAAAGAGCATGTGGGTCCCTGGGTGGCTCTGTTGGGTAAGTGTTGGACTCTTGATTTTGACTCAAGTCATGATCTCAGGGTCATGAAATTGAGCCCCACGTTGGGCTTCCCACGTACTTGAGGCATCTGCTTGAAATTCTTTCCCTCTACCCTTCCTTACTGCATGCATGTACTCTCTCTCAAATTAAATCTTTACAAAAAAGTAAAAGGGCATGGAGATAATTATGTTTTAGGAAAATGTTTGCACTTAAACATAGTTGTAGGAGATGTCCCATAATTGCAGAAAAGACCTTAGCTGAAAATTGGAAAGACACTTGGAGCCTGTAAAGATTTAACAACCAGAAAATGCTATCAAGACATAACCTTTTAAAAATTCTGAACATTGGGACGCCTGGGTGGCTTATCAGTTGAGCATCTGCCTTTGGCTCGGCATGATCCCTGGATTCCAGGATCAAGTCCCACATCGGGCTTCCTGCATGGAGCCTGCTTCTCCCTCTGCCAATGTCTCTGTCTCTCTCTCTGTGTCTCTCAAGAATAAATAAATAAAATCTTTTTAAAAAAATTCTGAACATTATTGATATTTTTAAAACCTTTAAGCAAATATAGAGATAGACATTCAAGGGAATGCAAATTATAATAATTTATATTTGTAAACTAGATAATAAATACCTGGGAATGATGGATTTACAGGTGAAGGAAATCAGTTATCTGGTTGAGACTTTCTTTTCCTCTTTGCCTCTCTTCCCTTAAAGTAAAAGCACTTAAGAGACATACACATTGAAAAACAAATAAACATTGAATAAATGTGTACATTTCATAGCTCAAGGACAACTAAAGATACCTATAATGTGTCAGCAGGTGCTTTTGAAAAGAGAACAAAAACTGGAGGAAGGTTAGTGTTGTAATGTTAACTATGAGTTATTAGTATAACTGACTAAATAAAAGTAAGATGTAAATGAGAAAAAAAGAAAAGAAAAAGAAATGACTTTTTAGTATCCTAAACAATATTCCTCAGGGGAACCTGGAGGCGGTGAGAAGGTTGGAGAAGCAGTGAATGGGAGACAGAAATCCTGGGCTTTAATTGCATTGATGATATCTAAATGATGATCTGTTACTTTTGATTATTATTTTCAGACATAAATTAGAATAAACAAGGCCGTTTCTTTTTTTTAAGTAGACATGTTCTGAGTATAATAAATATAATAGTTAATGTTACTGTATCCTTAAAATATTAAAAAAGAGTATACAATATGGAAAATAGAAATGACAAAAGACAGTAAAAGTAGAGGAAAGAATTCAGGGTGAGCAAGTCTAGACTAATGGCAACAAATACAAATGGATTAACTTGTATAAAAATAACTCATTTATATTAAAATATTGTGAATAATTTCGAAGTTCTTTTGGAAAAAAGGAAGTTATACATAAATACATTGACTAATAACAAAGACTAAAATATAAGAGTGTTGTATTTAAAAAGAATACATCAAAAACAAAAAGACATTTGCACTGTACTTTCATGAGGTAGATGTGCAAATAAAGGGGGCCAGTCAGGCTTTAGCATTTGCATGAATGATAAAAGAAATGTTAATACTAAAATAGAAGCACACCACATAAAAAGCCTCGGAATTTAGATGGGCCCCCTACAACACATGGAAAATAACAGTAGGGGGTGCCTGCGTGGTGCAGCCCTTTGAGCATCTGACTCTGGGTTTGGACTCACGTCCGGATCTGAGGGTCTGAGATCATGACCTGCATGGGGCTCGCTGCTTAGCTGATGAGTTGGTTATAAGAGTCTCTCTCCCTTTTCCTTTGCCCTTCCCACTTATGCTCTCTCAAATAAATTAATAAAGGGTGACTGGGTGGCTCAGTTAAGTGGCCAGCTCTTGATTTTGGCTCAGGTCATGATCTCAGGGTTCTGAGATTGAGCCTCACATCGGGCTCCCTGCTCGGCTGGGGAGTCTGTTTGTAGATTGTCTCACTCCTCTCCTTCTGTCCCTCCCTGTGCATGCGCGCTCTCTCTCTCTCTGTGCCTAAAATAAATAAATAAATCTTTAAAATAAATCTTTTTTAAAAAAATGGTACAAATTATAGAATAGAACTGTGGTGAGAATTAAGCATTCACTGTTATCAGACTGTGATAGGTCAAGCTCTTAGAGTTTAAGAATTAAACTGGTGAACTTCTGAATCAGACCACAAAGTGGTAGAGTGGAGTAGTTTAGAGCATGGATTCTGCTGCCTGAGTGCCTGGTTTGAATCCTGCCACTGTCACTTACTGACTAAAAATGAGAGAAAAATTAAAATGAGTCAAGAATGATTTTGTTTGGTTTTCTTTTCCGAAGTGGGCTCCATGCCTAGTGTTGAGCCCAGTACAAGGGCTTGAACTCATGACCCTGAGATTAAGACCTGAGCTGAGATTGAGTTAAATACTTAACTGACTGAGCCGCCCACGTGCCCTGAGAGATGATTTTTTTTTTTTAAGAGAGGGAGAGAGTGCGAGTGGAGAAGCAGCAGAGGGGCAGAGGGAGAGAGAGAATCTTCAGCAGGCTCCACACCCAACACAGAGTCCAGTTCAGGGCTGTCTCACAACCCTAAGATCATGACCTGAGCAGAAATCAAAAAGAGTTGAATGCTTAACTGACTGAGCCACCCAGGCACCCCAAGAGATTTTTTTTTAATATTTTATTTATTTATTCATGAGAGACACAGAGAGAGAAGCAGAGACACAGGCAGAAGGAGAAGCAGGCTCCATTCAGGGAGCTGGATGTGGGACTCAATCCTGGAACTTCAGGATCACACCCTGGGCTGAGGGCAGACACTGTGCTACCCAGGCCCTCAAGAGATGATTAAAAAAAAAAAAAAATAAAAGTTGCACGATTGATAAATTGATTAATAAAATTTAATAAAATTAGAAATTAAGATATGCATAACCCACTGTAATTAAAATAATTATGGTCAAATGAACAGTTTATAAGCTGATAAATTTGAAATTCAAAACTTGATTTCTAGGGTGCCTGGATGGTTCAGTTGGTTGAACATCTGCCTTCTTGTCGGGTCATGATCATGGGTCCTGGGATTGAGCCCCCACATCAGGCTCCCTGCTCAGTGGGGTGCTTGCATCTCCCTTTCTCTCTGCCTGTAGCTCCCCCGCTTGTGCTCTCTCTCTGTGTCAAATAAGGAAATAAAATCCTAAACAAAGTGCAGCCCCGGTGGTGCAGCGGTTTAGTGCTGCCTGCAGCCCAGGGTGTGATCCTGGAGACTCAGGATCGAGTCCCACATCGGGCTCCCTGTGTGGAGCCTGCTTCTCCCTCTGCCTGTGTCTCTGCCTCTTTCTGTATCTGTATATATCTCTCATGCATAAATAAATAAAATCTTTAAAAAAAAAACTTAAAAAAAAAGAAAAATTGATTTTCTTTAAAAATATGATATGAAGATTGATTAAAGAAATTGAGAACATAAATAGATCAACAATTAAGAAATCCAGAAAGTTACAGTGAGTTTCTCCTCCTAGAAATATATAATTTTTTCTACATTTTCAAATAATAAAGGATTATCAGTTTATATAAAGTAACCTATATATAAGCTTCCCTCCCACAAAAATGATGGCTTGATATCTGATTTATTCTGCAGTATAGATAGGGTGTTAATCTTAAAATCTGGCAAAGACAAGAAAAGACATTCAGGTCATACTTTTTTAATCAATGTAGGTGCAACAATCTTAAATTCTATCAAGTAGAGTAAGTTAGCATATTGAAAGATTTATTTATGATGACTTATGTTTTTATCCTTGAGGAATCAATAGAGTTCATACATAAAGACGATGATGAAATTTTAGGGTGAAAATACAGGTTAAATGGAGAGATAGCCAATACATTCCGATATGAAGACTAAACATAGAAAAAATGGCGGTATTTCTTAAATTAACACATACTTTTAACACAGTTACTTGTTAATATATCATGGCTCCTTTATAGAATCTATGTAAGTCATTCCCACATTAATAGGAAAAATGAAATGAACAAGAGGATCAAAGGATGGCCCAAGAGAACAGGTAAAATGGAGACGTGCTGTACCAGATAAGATGTATTAGCACGTCACAGCCACTTGTGTAGATGAAAAGAGGAAGTAAGGCTAGTGGACCAAGTAAATATAAGAAGGAGAATCTAATTTACATGAGAATTTAACATAACATATTACAACTGAAACCATGGGGAAGGTATCTGGACTTATTATATATCATCTGTCAAAGACTCCAGGCAGATTCAAGTTAAAGTAACCTCTCCACAAATGTAAAAAAAATACTAAAAAAGATAATATATTTTTAAACTAATAAATAGAAGAAATGGCAACCCAGATTAGTATGACTGTACAAGGCATTAAAAACTTGTAATTAAAAATTAGAGAATATAACACGATGAAAAGGAAAGCACTAGAATGGGGAGATATTTGAGTTAGTTAAAAGTTTAATATTGCGGTATGTGAAGATGTAGTTCTAAGATGATGTTCAAGGAGATTTTAAGAGATGGTTCATAGCATAAGAAATATAAACAAAAGAATATTGTTTAATCTGATAATTTAAAATAATTACTCTTAAGATTACTCTTAAAGCTGTGATATCATAAATATTTAGCACATGAACAAAAAGAAGAATGATTTCTAAATCCTAGTAAGGCAAAGGAGAAATAAGTATACTGTAATTTTTCTTATTTGAATACTGTTTGGACATATAACAAGGACCATTAAAATGATTTTTTATAAAAGATTTATTTATTTATTTGGTGAGGGAAGAGACAGAGGGAGAGAGAGCCCCAACAGGGCTCCATCCCACCACCCTGAGATCATGACCTGACCCAAAACCAAGAGTCAGATGCTTCACTGACTGTGCTCCCCAGGCACCCTGAAAATGGTAATTTTTTATCCAGTAACCTCATTTTTGGAAATTTATTTTAGGGAAGAATTTAAAGGAATAAGAATGTCATGTGTAGATCTTTGAAAACCAGATAATTTATGTAAATTAATATAAATTATATATACTATATCTTTAAAAACATAACTTACATAAATTATACACAAAAAGATAAAAGCTTTGAAAGCAGCCTAAATACTAACAACTTTAGTATTTAATGAACTATAATACAACCATTAAAAAATTTAAATATGCAGATTGTGGGGCATCATGGAAATTTACTTGTATGTGATATGTAAACAATGAAATGCAAAATAATATATGCTGTATTTGTTAATTATGTGAAAATTTTACCTATGAATAAAGATTGTACAGTTCCATGGGCACACATAGTTATATGGACAAATTTTATCTAAGTTTTTGGAATTTAAGTTTTTTTATAAGTATAAAGGAAAAGTCATCTCAGGATTTCAGGTGGATATTCATGTGCACCAAGAACCAGTGGCCTTTCAGATGCCTCTAAGAGTTGCTTGTGTTTCTGTTCTACAGTGCTTGTTTCAGATTCTGGTAAATGTTTCCTGGAGTGGGAAACCCGGGAAGCCTAGCATTGCCGCAGTGGCGTTGAGCACCCAGCATGGATCTCTCCTGCAACTCAATGACACCTTGGAAGAGAAAGAAATTTGTAGGTTTGTACCTGCTTTGATGTGACCTACTGACACCCAGGTTTTTTTTCTTTTCTTTTCTTTTTCTTTTTTTTTTTTTTTAAGATTTTATTCATTTGAGAGGGTGTCTCTCCCTCCTTTCTCTCTCTTTCTTTTTCTCTTTCTCTCTCTCTTTTAAGATTTATTTATTTATTTATTTATTTTTGAGAGAGGGAGAGAGAACATATGAGCAGGAGGGGCAGAGGGAGAGGGAGAAGCAGACTCCCTGCTGAACAGGGAGTCCCAATGTGGAGCTCCATCCCAGGACCCTGAGATCATGACCCAGCTGAAGGCAGACACTTAACAGACAACCACCCAGGCGCCCCTGACAGCTGCATTTCCTGTCTATTTTTTTTCACTGCATGGGTTTTAGTTTTTCATTCCTTCAAAAATTTTCTTTTGTCTTTCCTGATCTGTACTCAGGAATGCCTGTCACTCTGCCTTGATGACATTGCAATAATCTAACTCATTTCCTAATCTAACCATTTTTCTTTATTTTACCACATCTTTGTAGGCTGGAATACAAATTTGGAGAATTTGGAAACTATTCACTCTTAGTAAAGCATGTCCATAATGGAGTCAATGAAATTGCTTGTGACATAGTTGTCAACAAGAATCCAATTGATAGTAACCTTCGTACGTATGTGCTCTTTGTTGCTTTTTAAAAATGTGTGTTTTAAGGATTTTAGTTTTTAAGTACCATTTGCAACACTTTGTGTACTTTAAAACCTGGATTACTGGTTATCTAATTTAGTTATGGTATATATATTGATTGTGTCATTGGTGTGTAAATAAGAAAATTATGTGATACATAAGAAAATTATATGATCAACATATCCTCATAGATGTTGTTTAATTATGAAGCATAAATAAGCCAAAAAAAGTTAATGCAATAGCAAGAAACTAGAAATAGGGCAAATGACTGTCAAGTGTCTTTCCTTGATTTAGGGATATGGGCACAGTATTCCCTGTATGTGTCTTACATGGACAGTCCTGAAATTCTTAGATTAAGGAGGGACTGTGCATTCTCTCATAACTCCACTGAAGAAAATCTGTCAGTCCGAGCCCCCATTAGATAATATAATATATCCCTGTGGCATTACTAAGTCCTGTTCACAGTGAAGTTTTTGAAGACCATAGGGTCATGTCAGAAGAATGGAAGAGCCAACATGAAAGGGCCAACATGGGCCAGTTTAAGTATTGAAAAGAATAATGAACATAATTGATGGAAATACACTGAATATACAAAAATCAATGAGATCCTTATGAAACTAAAAGGAACAGAGCCCCTTCCCTAAGCAAAAATAGTACTTTGGCTGCCTTTGGAGGTAACAAGGACACCTGATGTTAACTGGAGTGACTTAGAATTGTCAATTGAAAAGAAGGATCTAAGCATTTTTCTTGCCTTTCCTGTTTTCTTGCCTCAGTAGTCTGAGATGATGAGGGTGAATTCTTTAAGGCTAATCCTGGCTGGTACGTGTGGCAGAATAGTTCGTAGCCCCCATGGAAGGAGTGGGGATAGGCAGGAGTCAGAGTGGGTGGCCGGGGAGGGGCAGGCTGTCCCCCGCAGGACACGGGCGTTGGGCGCGGGGCCAGTCGCCAGCAGGTGCTCTTGGTCAACGCTGGGAGAGGACACAGCACCGGCTGTGAAGCATTCTTGCCAAAAAAAGCTAACCTTTTTTAGTGAAATCTCTATAGTTAATTGCCCATGTGCCGAACATTTGGAGGATAGGATGAGTTAGGTGCCAACATGAGGAAGCACAGTTACTGCTCTAGAACAGGAGGTGTCCTAATAGACAACTTGTTTTAAACAAGTCAATGGCTGCTTACATCAGAATTGCCTAAAGAGACATGACGAACAAATACAAAATGTGAACCTTGTTTTTATCCTGATCTGAACAAGCTAACTACAAAAAACATTTCTGAGATAACTAGAAAAATTGGAATATGGACTCACTGTTAGCCAGGGGATTGTTAATGACATTGTGATTATTTACATTTTTAAGAAACTTTTAATTTTGAAATAATTTTGGATAATTTTGAAATAAGTTTAGACTTACAAGAAAATTTTGAAATGATTTTAAACTTACAAGAAACATTGCAAGAAAAAGTTTCCATATACCCTTCTGCCAGCTTCCCCTAAACCCTTAAACTATATAATCATAGTATAGCTACTCCTATATGATGACCAAAACCAGGATGTTAACGTTAGTACGGTGCTGTTAACTGATGTTTAGGCTTTCCGGATTTCTCCTATTGTCCCTTCTAAGGCCTGTTCTTTGGTCCAGGATGCAGTTCCAGAGATCCCATAGCCCATTTAGCTGTCAGGTTTCTGCAGCCTTTCTTTGTCTTTCATGACCTTGATACTTTTGAAGAGAACTGGCCAGTTACTTTATTATTTGCACTTGCTGTCTGTTTTCTCATGGCTAGGTAGAGGGCATGCATTTTTGGTAGATGACATAGAAGCCTTCTCAGTGGGCCACATCAGGGATTACACGATGTCAACACATCTTTTGTGAGGCCTGTGCTTTAGAGATACATAATGAAGGTGGACAGAGGAAATGACATGATGTCTGGGATTTGCTTAAAAATGCTTCAGGCAAAAAAGCAGAGGCAGAGTAGCAATAGGTGAAGCAAGGGTGACACTATCTTGATAATTCTAGAATCTGGGTGATGACTATAAGTGGTTCATTATGCAAATCTCTGTTCTTTTGTGTATGTTTGGTATTTTTCATAATGAAAATTAGCACTCCCCAATGGTGAGTGTTCTCAGTTGTTTATATGGAAGTTAGCAGACGGATATAGGCTTTTCCCTCACTTGTTTTGTTTGCATTTTTCATTTACAGATTACATGTAGTGACATGACAGCTGTGCTGCTTATGACATTTTGGTGATACAGTGTTTTCTTTGATTTTTATAGCTGTGTGTATTGCGTTCCTTGTTGGTGTGGCGCTCATCATTGCAGTATCCCTTCTAAGGTTCTTGTTGAGGTAAGCAGATGTTAGGACACGATTGAGGTGAAGTAGAATATAGAAAAAATATATTCAGGAAGGCTAGTTTGACCCTTTCAATGACTGTTATTCTTTGATTAAATGAATACTTACTGCATCCACCATGCCCAGTCCAGCTTGCAGAATTAGGGATCCATATAGAATAAGAAATGGTCCCTGATTTCAGGGAAATGATAACCTAGTTCAGGTGATCTTTGCCTTCAATCCTCCCAAACCGCTGAAAACAGAGAAGAAGATGCTTGAGATGTCATTATTTCCTGAAAGGATCTCACAGCCTGCTTTTGTGGTGAGCAGGAGTGGCCTGGGCTGATCTCAGGAGGCAGCTGCTGCACTGTACTCCTCTCCCTCCTGTCTGGCTCTGAGCCCTGAGGCCACCCATACAGTCCAGCTTTCCAGGTCCTGCCAGGCGGCCCACCGGCGGCAGGGACAGAGGATGGGGTGTCAGACTTCTGGACCTCAGTGTGGACTTGCTTGTTCCTGGTTGGGACTGGCAGCTTGGCGAGGGGATTCCTTCTCCTCTGTCTGCCTGGGTAACAGCAAGTCTGGTGAGATTGAATGAGTAGATTGGAAAGAAAAAAAAAAAAGTCACAAAGATCCAGGCCTGGCAGATCACCTTTCAAAGGAAAGTTCTTTCATGTTTTTAAAGAAGTAAAACTGATGGATTTTCACATGCTTGGCCTGTTAGGGTTGGGAAGGATCACAAGATTTTGTGAGTGAGCCACATCCAAACTGGAAGGAGTAAAACCTAGTTTTTAAGTCTGCCCCCTTGAGGAAACCTAGCAACTGTGGGGAGTTCTTGCACTCTGACTCCCTCCCTCTGTGCATCTTAAAAATACAAAGGTCTGTAAGGATAAAAAGGATTATTTCTTGTTCAGAAGCAGATTTTTAACCCAACTGTCTTTTAGGGGCAGAGTATAATTTCAGCAGAAGAGTTTGTTTGATTTTTTTTGTTTGTGTATTTATTATTGGAGTTCAATTTGCCAACACCCAGTGCTCATCCCGTCAAGTGCCCCCCTCAGTGCTCGTCACCCAGTCACCCCAACCCCCCGCCCACCTCCCTTTCCACCACCCCTTGTTCACTTCCCAGAGTTTGGAGTCTCATGTTCTGTCACCCTCTCTGATATTTCCCACTCATTTTCTCTCCTTTCCCCTATAATCTCTTTCACTATTTTTTTTTTAGAAGAGTTTGTTTGAATTAAGATATTACCTTGTCAATCTTTTGATAAGATGCAAATACTTCTCCAGTTTATTACAGTATTTTTCACCTGGTCCTTTGACTGTGAATGGATCTGTGGCATCACTTCTTAAAGTAATTCATAGCTGATCTCCAGCTCTTGCAAAGGGAGGAAGCCCCACCTTATCCACTGGGGAACTGAAACTCTTCATAACGTGTGGTTCTGCCTCTGTAGCCGTGGAGGCAGGATGCTGGTCCCTTGTCCCTCGCCCCATCACTCTCCAGTGTGCCCCAATGTCCAGGGATGTTCATGTATGTCAGAACCAGGAAAGAACCTGAGGCAGGAGTAAGAATACAGGATCTCTCTCTTTTTGCCAGGAGGACAAGCATATACAAGAAAATTAAAATTCTTTTTAATTAAAATTCATTTTAAAAACTCTCATTTTTAAGTATCTTACCTTCTCCTTTTGCCCTGCCTTAGATCTTGATTTTAATATTTTTTATATAATGGTCATGTTACCAGTGCTGAATAAAGTAGAAATAGGATTTTTTAAAAAAGGAGATCTTTTATCTTTTAGAGCTACACACTACAGTGTTGATGGATTAAATGATACCATGTCTGGGATTCTTTAAAATAGTCTAACACAGGCAAGGGGTAGTGAGTGCAAGTGTTGGATGAACTAAGACCCACTACACTTAAAGACACTTTAAAATGTTTAACTCTTTGACTCATAGAGAATATGAACTTCAAATTAATTTTCTTTCAATGCAGTATCCAGGCATTTTGAAAATTTTGCCAAATAAAATAAATAAACTGAGCTTTTTATTTATTTACAGTTTGGATGACTTTCATAATTGGATTTCTAAAGCAATAAATTCTCGGGAAACTGATCGCCTCATCAATTCTGTAAGTTATTAAAATGCATCGTGTGGTCTGGGTGGTTTTCTAGATTTGGAATTTATAATTCCCTATTTAATCTTTATTATCTGATATAATTAATCTTATTGTGGAAGGCCAGGTTGGTCATGTGTTCTGTATCCTTAATAAAAAACAAGCAGCCTTGTCTTCAGGTCTGGTGAAGGACACTGTCCCCTTCTCTTTCCTGATGAGGTTGGAACTTTGGGTTGCAATATATGCATGGTGTAGAGACATTTTTCACTCTGCACTCAGCACTAGTTGAATTAATCCAGTTAAGTAGAGGATGTCAAGATAAAAACAAAAGAGTAAGAGCCATCAATATGAAATCTACAGCTCTATGGCTTCCTATGGTGATAAAACGTATTACTTGTGTTAATAAATTCATCATGGATATATGTATGTCCGTTTATGGACATATTTGCTTGTATCCTTGCACCAGATGCACTTATGGACTGCAAGCTCAGCAGATGGCACAAAAATCAAATAATGTGCAAAACTAAACCTTTGAGTGGGATCTTTACAAAAGCCAATTAAAGGATTGTTCAGGACAGCGATATGTAGTTCTCTATTAATTTCTCCCCTAAACCCAGAAAACTGAAATTTACTCATTAGCATTATCAACTGGTATATTTCTCTCCCCATTTTCCTGAAGGAGCTGGGGTCTCCAGGCCGGGCAGGCTCCATTGGTGGCGAGGCTCAACAAGAAGCATGGCATCCACCCAGCGCACTACCACGCCTCCGCTCTATAGACACATTTAGAGGGTATGTGTGGCTCTCTTGGTTCATTGAGGGCACAGGTAGTCTAGGTTTACATGTGTACACATGAACACGCTTTTAACTTAAGGAATTTTACATAGCTTTACTTTTAGTGTAGGCAGGACTTCTTTCTGTAAAAATAAATCAGTGGCCTCTCCTTACTCGAAAACTGTCACAATAGTAGATATAAAGTTGCTAGAGAGGAGTCAAGGGACGAGTTCAGAACCAGTTTCCACTGGTGTGTAGATTCCACTGAGCTGAGGTCATGTGGGCAGACAGCAGCTTGCGGGGCCTCCATGTCCATCCGCACCCCTGTACCGTCAGTAGTTTGACAGATGAAGCGCCAATGTGGGCCAGCCCTGGCCCTTCCCCACTGGAGCCCTCTAGGAAGCAGGTGCAGAGTCCTACGAGTTGTTATTTTAGAGTTCAGGTGGAAGACAGGGCCAGGACCCAACTCTGAAAATAAAGTATAAAACCACAGAGATGAAAATAAACGTCTAGGTGTTGAGCCTTCCATTTTTGCCCTCAGCGGGGCTTTTAAACTCCAGTGACAATTATAATTCTGTACCAGCCTCCCCAGAAGCCAAGGGTTCCTGGGGTGCGTATTTGAAGCCAGACAAGAATAATAACCATCGTTAATGATTTTTGAATTCTCACCCTGTGGAAGGCACTGTTCTCACTTGTAAGTTTATTCAGTCTCTTCATAATCCTATGAGGCATATACTTTTAATTTGCCTGTTGTACAGATGAAGAGACTGGGCTGCAGAGTAACTAGCCTGAGGTCACTCTGGGACAAAGTGGGATGGACAGCTGGGATTTGATTACAGGCCGTTGGGCTCCGTTTGGCTCCAGATAATTGCAGTGACACACTAAAGTCTTCATTCTTCAGTATCCTGCAGAATTAGTGTCAAATAGTAGCATATTCAGTCTCTTTCATCGTATTTCTCTTCCCCCCCCCTTTTTTTTTTCCAAGAAATGGAGGTGGGTAGGGATGGCAGGAGACAGTCTTAGGCAGGCTCCATGCTGCCAGTGGAGCCCCATGTGGGGCTCGATCCCACGACCCTGAGATCATGACCTGAGCCGAAATCAAGAGTCAGTTGCATAACTGACTGAGCCACCCAGGCACCCCATTCCTTTCTTTTTGATTCTCATTGCCACTTTTGGAGATTTGATGCTTGTAGGTAGAAAGGAACTAACATTTACCAAGTGCCTGAAGTGTGCCCAGGGCTGGTTGGGCACTATGATAGATAATCTGTTCCTCAGTGGTCCCAGGGGTCTCTGTGGGTGTGTCTGATTGTTTTACAGAGAAGCACACTGAGGTCACTGATGAGAGTTCTTCCCTAATAAGATCTGAGGGTCCATGATATGAGCCCTCAGCTCTTATGAATTTGTGCCTTCTACTCTAGTTATAAAGAACTATAACCCAAGACATCTAAGTAATTAGCACAGAACTGAGTGATGGGAAGTGTTTTGCTTTGTTTTCAAGTTAAACAGTTTATGTCAGTGTAAATTTCTCTTAATAAATCATGTTAGAGGGGCCCCTGGGTGGCTCTGTTGGGTGAATGTCTGACTCTTGATCTCCGCTCAAGTCTTGATCTCTGGGTGGTGAGTTCAAGCCCTACATGGGGCTCCTCATTGGGTTGGGGGGTCTACTTAAACAAAAAGAAATCATGTTGGAAATGTTGGCAACAGAAGGGCTTTGTGTAGGGCCCTGATTGTAGTGATTAGAGACGATCGTTTCCTGCTCTGTAAGTGACTGCTCTTGTGAGTGTAAGTGGGCCATCCCTCATCACATGTGCAAGTCCTGGAAGTGTGCTCTTTGCTACTTTACAGGCTAGCGCTCATCCTCATGGTCTTCGTAAATTATGGAGGAGGAAAATATTGGTACTTCAAACACTCAAGTTGGAATGGTAAGAGGTTTCCTAAAAACAGTATGGCTTGTGTAGGACCCCTCAGAGAAGTGTGGACAGGAGAACCTCTCAGCATCCCCTCAGGAGCTCAGAGATGAGGCCCCACCAGCCTCCTTGGAGCGCTGAGTTCCTATCCCCACAGAATGACCTCTACTAACCCTTTTGCTATGTTCTTGTTTTTGTGTGCTGTGGCCTTGTAATGCTTCACTGTGATAACACATAGTAGATGCCCAGGTCTCTGTTGTGGGACTGTGGGACTCTGCAGAAGCTGTTAGGAATTTAGTTGTAAGTGACTCTTGCCGTATTCTAGATATGCCTTTTATTACAGCCACTTGGGGCTTCTGCCTTCTGAGACTCATGGTCCTCCTTGGGGTGCCATTGAGCTCAGATTGGTCTGAGTGGTGCTGAATCGTGGCCGTGAATCTGGCTCAGTAGTTGGTATAGGAATGGGGTTTGAATCATGCTGCTTGAAGACAACAGACTTGTCCACAGACTTCTACTTTGGCTCTCCCGTGCCCAGTTACATTCTTAGGAAAGGCCCCAGGCCTACCGACTGGTTGCAGAGTCCCCAGAGAGTGTCTGTGTGTATTACTTCAGAGTTTTCCCGAGAATTCTCTGTGTGAGTTAACTTTCCATATATATCAGTATATAATGGAGCCATTCTAGATTTAGGAAGTGTTTGTATTCTAGAGTCATTTACCTGACTCTTGTGTCTGTGTTATTCTCCAGGACTGACGGTGGCTGACCTTGTATTCCCATGGTGAGTTGCACTCTACCACCAGTATTGCCCTACAATCATCTATGGTTTTTTTTTAGCTGCTGCTGGAGCCTTTCTCCAAGACCATCCTTGACTTCTGAGCCACAGGCCTGTGTTGCTGACAGGTCTCTGGCATTATGAGCTCCTTCTAAAAATTGTGATACTGCATAGTTCTTATACTTGGTATGGGACTTATCTAAGACCTGAATATAAAAGATAAGTGATTGCACAGAGAACCTTTTGTTCATTTGTAGATATGGGATACAAGGTCCTGGGATCTTGTAGGAAATCATAAATTCGGAATATGTAGTTAAATCCCACTAATGCTGAAAATAAGTATAAAAGTCATTTCCTAAAAGAAATGTAGTATATTGGCATCAGGAAATTCCGATAAGTATGTAACAGGGTAATACACTAAAATTTAATGTAACAGAGGAGCAAACCACTCTGTCTCTGATCATCTGTGGGTTGTTCACCTTGTTACAGGACCCCAACTTCCGCTACAGTGTGGACCTTTTGTCTTTGCTGATGATGTGCTGAGTGACTTTGTCCCATCTTCAGGAGGTAGCATTAAGCTATTGGGTGTCATCCTTGCGCAGGGGCCATGCTAATCTTCTCTGTATCATTCCAGTTTTAGTATATGTACTGCTGAAGTGAGCACAGCACTAGCTATAGGTTTACTGCCCTGGTCCCTTGTGTTTCATCACTAGTATGAATTCAGGGTTTCTTGCAGGAGAGCTGGGGTTCTTTTTTGAGATGGTTTGGGTAGGAGGAAGTTTTATATGCCTGAAGACCTAGTAAGCCAGGTCTTCATGTACATGTACATGTACATTCTTTTTGAAAAAAATGATTTTATTTATTTGACAGAACACAAGCAGAATGAGTGGCAGGCAGAGGGAGAAGCAGGCTCCCCACAGAGCAGGGAGCCCCACGTGGGGCTCAATCCCAGGACCCTGGGATTATGACCTGAGCCAAAGGCAGATGCTTAACTAACTGAGCCAGCTAGGCATCCCATTTATGTACATTCTCTAGGAGGTTCCCTACAGGAAATGTGTTCCCGTTTTTGTTACTGGACACTTTTATCCAATTAGATGACCCCAAGAAAGGAAGCCAGGGGACACCAAGTAATGCAGTAAGAGCAAACTCTCATCTCTGATAACCTCACGCTCAATAACTGGAAAGATTGCTATTCTGACTTTTTTTCTTAAGAGTTAATTTAGTGTAGTAAAAGCAAAGGAAAGAGGTGTGTGGTTCAGACAAAATTAGAAAAAGAAATAAAGCTTTCATTTTTCTTTCTGGAGAAAGAGTGAATTTAGAAATGATTGACATCTGTTTGTTTCTCAAGGACTTTGAGGATGTGCTCATGAATGTCCTGTTGTTTTGATTGTAGCATCTTTATCATTGTTTCACTTTGATAATGAATGGGGAGACTTGTCCTTGGAAATTTCGCTCAGCCCTGAAGAATTTTCCTTCTAGGATGGGACTTGAAGTTGCACAAACCTTAGAGTCCACCAGCGCTACATTCTGATTCTTCCTCCAGTGTTATTTCACTAATTGGCTATATTAGAAAATCATGTGTTGCTTCTTTCATGTAGTAGATTATAAAATATTGATGATACACAGACAAAACGCCACCCTAGAAATGGCCACCTCTTAATAGCTGTCCTTTTTTTAGGTTTGTATTTATTATGGGATCTTCGATTTTTCTGTCGATGACTTCCATGCTGCAGCGAGGATGTTCAAAATTCAGATTGCTGGGGAAAATTGCATGGAGGAGTTTCCTGTTATTCTGTATAGGCGTGGTCATTGTGAATCCCAATTATTGCCTTGGCCCCTGTAAGTATTTTTCCCCTCTGTGAGTGTATATTCCGGTTGAAATATGGAAGCTACATGTCATAATTTAAAAGAAATATAATGTCTCCATCACAGGTGCCTGCAAAAAGAACAGATATTAGAAAAGCATATACATGTTTGTATAACTTGGGGCATTATTACTACTATCTTGGGACTTCAGACCTGGGAGGGGCTTCTATGACCACTCAGACCCTCCTGCTGTTCAAAGGAAGACTGAGTCCTGGAGAGATGAAGTGCTTTCTGTGGCTCTTCTAAGTGTAAGGGACAGAGAAGGGCCAGATCAGGTCACCTGGTTCTCGGCCCTGCCCCCTGCCACTTCGTATTCATCCACTTGCATAATAAGGTGATTGTATGATAGTTCAGGAATCAATCCACCTTTGTCAGCACCTGTATGCCCACTGGTTTGCGGGCAAGGAGTATCTTCATTGTTGTTTTTGTGGTGTGAGCAGGACAGGGAGGCCAAGGGAAGGACACACACCCATGCCTGGGACCTGCATTGGAGTCGAGGAAGGCAGTAGTTGCTGTACTTGAGGGGCTTCCAGTGTCATTAGCAAAACAGGACACAGTTATCTGGACAAGAGCCACAGGGTTCCCTCAGACAGGCTGACTGAGAGTCAGCATCAGGAGAAGGTACAGGTCACCTTCCAGATGGCATCAGAAGGAAAGGTGTCACATAGGGTTGATTGATGGATCTCCAAAAAGTGGGCCTCTACTCCCAGGAGAATACACCATAGGGTTCATCACATGGTCACACTCTTCCAGGGGTGGTCATGCAGCCTGTAGGACTGGGAGAGTCTGTTGGTGGCCTGTGCTAGCTCTGCAGGTTGGTGGTGGATTGAGAGCTGATTGAAACTGTACCCAGAAAGACAAAGTGCTGGGCGGGAGCCTCAGGGCCCAGGCAGCCCTTGCTTTGCCTCACACCCAGGGGACCCGTGTTCTTACCTCTGTGTCCCAGGCCAATTACTGTTGCGGGTTTGAGGCAAGTCCTATATGTGTCTCTATCTCCAAGAGCAGAGAAAGCCTACTTAAGGGCAGGAGAGGTTTGTTCCCCCACCCTTCCCCCACCGAGAGAACAGTAACGTTGTCTTGGGCAGGAGGAGGGATGCTGGCTAACGCTGCACCTAACCTGTGCCTTCTGCAGTGTCTTGGGATAAGGTGCGGATCCCTGGTGTGCTCCAGAGGCTGGGGGTCACCTACTTTGTGGTTGCTGTGTTAGAGCTCATCTTTGCCAAACCTGTGCCCGAAAGTTGTGCCTCGGTGAGAAATCCTGCTCTTAAACACGGGAGTGGGGGAGGTGGGGAGGGGGGTCACTGTATGTTGTTTTTTTTACAAGATTTTATTTATTCATGAGAGACAAAGAGAGAGGCAGAGACACAGGCACAGGGAGAAGCAGGCTTCATGCAGGGAGCCCGATGTGGGACTCAATCCCAGAACTCCGGGATCATAACCTCAGCCAAAGGCAAATGCTCAACCACTGAGCCCCCTTGGTGCCCTGACTCTGGGTTTTCTTGAAGTGAAGTGAGACTAGACCTGAACGTGGGCTTGGTCAGTCACGTGAGACCCAAGGTCCGTGGAGGCTCGTCCTGGGCCTCCATGATGGAGTGAGGGGGCTGGGTGGGACACCAAGCACTAGGTGGGTTCTACTCCTTCTTTCAATCAGGACAGCTCCAAAATATAAATTTTGTTTTCCTTTCTTAAAAATGTATTTTTAAAATTGCCTTTTCAATGCAGCTTTATAGAGATGTATTTCACATACCATAAAACTCACAAGCTGGAAGCCTGCCATTCAGTGATAGTTTATTCACAGAGTTGTGCAGTCATCACCACTACCTAACTCTAGAACATTTTCATCACCCCACAGGAGACCCTATACTCCTCACCAGCCACTTACTATTGTCCATTAACCCCCAGCACCAGGCAACCCCCTCATCTACTTCTATCTCTGTAGATTTCCCTGTTTGGGACATTTCGTATAAATGGAATGATACAGTATGTGTCCCTTTTTCTTAGTTTCTTTCACTTAGCATATTTTTCAAGGTTCATATGTGTTGTGCCATGTATTGGTGCTTCATCCCTTTTTACTGCTGAATAATATACTCCATTTTATGACTGCCATTTTTTTTGGATACATTCATCAGTTGATGGGCATTTGACTTATTTCCATTCTTTGGGTGGTATGAATAAAGATTCTATGTATATTTGTGCACAAGTTTTTGTGTGAACATCTGTTTTTAATTCCCGTGAGTATCAGAGTAGAATTGTCCAGTAATTTCTTTTTAACTAATATTTTACTATGATATTTCATGGAGAGGGGCAGCTAGACCTCATAATACATATAAAACAAAACAAGCATCTGTTTTTGTATTAGTATCATAAATCACCAGGAATTTCCCAAATACATTTACTGCCTATTTTTTCTTCTTCTGCTCACATGCAGTTTGTACATGTTTTTTTTTAATAACCTCACTCAGGAGAGAAGATGCTTTTCCCTTCGAGACATCATCCTCAGCTGGCCCCAGTGGCTCTTCATTCTGCTGCTGGAAAGCATCTGGCTGGGCTTGACATTCTTCTTGCCTGTTCCTGGATGTCCGACGTAAGTGAGCCCATGTAGGTAATCCATATTTGCCAAGTCAGAGCTTCTGGGGTGATAGCTTGCAAGTTTCCTGAGTGAGAGGAATTCTCTTTTGTTTTGTCTTCTCCTTGGAGGCATAGTGTGTATTGGGAGAGGAGCTTGCTTTACGTCCAGAGGAATGTCTCTGTGAGGCTTTTTCAGGGTCTGTGTGCAGGGCAGTTGGGCTGCCCACCTTCACATGTGGGGAGCAGTTAAGTCAAAAGGGCATCGGTGAAGAGTGCATAGCACCCCGGTGTCTCCGTGTGTGAGACACCTTGTTGGGCTGCAGCAATTGCCAGTGTAACCCTTAGTCCCACTGAAGTCCTATGAAGTACGTATTTTCACTTTTCCAGTGGTTATCTCGGCCCTGGCGGCATTGGAGATTTGGGGAAGTATCCAAATTGCACCGGAGGAGCTGCTGGCTACATTGACCGCCTGCTGCTGGGAGATGACCACATTTACCAGCATCCCTCTTCGGCCGTGAGTGAGCCTAGCTTGTACTTACAGCAGGGCACTTGGGAGCTCTGACGTGAAGGAAAACAGAAGGGGCTGGCTAACTGGAAACTCTGTCCATTTAACAAATTATGACAAGAACTAGTTTTTTTTGAGAAGTTGGCTGATTTAGGAAATTTAATGTTTAGTATGGGGCTGTGTGTATCCATTACTTTGAATTTGAAAGTGCAGATGCACGGAATCAAGCTGTGGCAGCATGCTGTCCTCTGGCTCAGGTCAGACTTCCTGGCAGCAAACTCTGAGGCTGAGACTCCTTATCCGGCCGTCCTTTGGGGATCAGCAGATGCTGATCCTGGGGGGATCCAAGGAAGCAGCAACAGGCAGAAGGGGTAGTTGGACTGCTTGGTAGTCACACAGGGCCTCACCTAATCCCCTGGGGGGCTGGACTGGTGTGTTGGAGTGAGGGGGTTGACCATTGGATGCAGGCTACCCCCAGCAGGGAAGTGTGACTCCTTCAGTCAAGGACCCATCCAGAAAAGGGACTTGGCTGAGAGCTTCTGGCCATTGGTGCTTCTACCTATTTGGGGGATGAAGGCTTTAGTCTGGAGAGGGCGGTGGGGGGGGGTGCAATATCTGGGTGTTGTGCTGTGGCATCCACTATGCTCTGTGTTTCCAAATTTCTGCAGTTTCGACAATTACATTTGTTTTATAATTAGATAACAGATAGAGCTTTACATGTGATTCACCATAAAAGAAGTTAGGAAGGGGCATCTTTCTGATGTTACAATAGGGTTGACAGAGGGAATAAACCTGACAATTATGACGGTATTATGCGCAGTGTTGGAAGCAGTCAAGGATGCAGCCTGTGCCTAGGTCCCCAAGGTTGAAGTGGCTGCTCTGGACCATGGCTCATCTCTGGGCTCTGTGCTCCCTTCTGCGATCACACCCCCACACTTTGTTGATCAGAAGTATTCTGTCTGTAATCCCAGCAAGCTGGCTGTGAATTTCTGCGGCAAAAACAAAACACATTGAATTCTGGAGTGTATTCAGATTTGTATTTGATCTCTGAAGTTGTTTGTGTGCATTTCACGGTCAGTGAGTCTTGCCGCCTTTTTCTGTTTTGTTTAGGTGCTTTATCACACCAAGGTGCCCTACGATCCAGAGGGAATTTTAGGGACCATCAGCTCCATTGTGATGGCATTTTTAGGAATTCAGGTATTCGTTCATTTCATTAGGGTACATTTTTCTGACAGTTCATGATTATTGATTCAACACTAATTCAAAAACTATTTCATTAAAACAAGTAACTGGAAACATATCTTCTATGGTCTAATAAGTTCTGTTTATATGTGACAGATTGTCAAAACTAGAAGTCATTAAAATGCAGCACAATGAAATAATTCCTCTATATAAGGTATAATTCCTGTGTCCCCCCCCCCCCGGCCCCCCATCATTTATGTTTTATCTTAGCAGCGGAGGCACAGAGTTTCTGGGTAGTGGGTAGTTTCAGAAGTGTGCAGAATGTTTGGTGTTGGCAGTGTGGGGAAGCCCCTGTGTCACTTGTCACATTTTGTGTACACTCTGTATGGTTTCAGTTTATGCATATTTTATGCCAGAACCAATACAGGTTGTTCTTGGTTTATCTCACATGCAAAGTTTGTTTAAATTCTGAACAGTCTAGATTTTTTTCCCCCTTAAATTCTCCTTATTGGCGTTTGAAACTATTATTTGAGCAGAGAGAGCTAACTGGGGGAGGGCAAAGCATGTAAAGCAGCACTAATGGGATGCTCTGCGGTGATGAAAATATTCGTGTCCATATGGCTGTTGAGTACTAGAAATGTGGCTGGTATCACTGAAGAACTGAATTTTGAATTTCATTTCATTTTAATTAATTCAAATTTAATTTCAAATAGTCTCCTGTGGCTACTGGCTGCCATATTGGATAGTGCAGGTCTTCATGTTTTGATGATTTCATGTTTAGCAATACTGCTCTGTACTCACCTCTGTAGCACTTTATAGTTCACTGTGGGTGCTTTCACATATGTTCATTTAACCCCTGCATCTGCAGGGGTGAATCTGCGCCTCAGGAGCAGCCTAGGGTAGGGTTAAGAGCATGGACCTGGTGCCACAGTGGGATTGAACGCTGCCCTACCACTCTCTAGCCAGGTAGACTCAGGCATGTTCACCCTCTGTGCTCCAGCAGCACCTACTTCATGAAGGTGTTGAAAGGACTGAGGAAATTAATTCATGTAAAATTCTAAGAACTGACACCTAGAGAGCATTCATGAATTTTAACTTTAATTACAAATTATTATGAACATTTTCTTATCCCTTGCTATTTTCAGAAATCAAGTCCTAATTTCAGGGGATATTTAGTCAAAGTCCAGACTGTACTGTTTCTAAAACATTTCTCTACCTTTATGCCCACCTGCCCCTGTCCCTCTGTACTGCAGGCCAGTCTGAGCTGGCTCCTTGTTACTGGTTTTTGGGGTGGGGGAGACAGGACTTTGATCAGCTCCCCATCACATACGGGAGAAAAAAGCCCTGCCTCCCCAATGAGACTCGCAAGCCTACCTGCCTTCCACCTTCCCGCAACTTCCCAGCCCCCTGGCCTTTCTCTGTTACCCACAGTGGCTCAGGGCTGCAGGTTCTTTCATCATTTGATGAGCTCCTGTGCGGCTGTTCCAGCCCACACGCACTTCCTGCTCTGCACATGTAGCCTCAGCTGGACAGCATTTCCTCTCTGGCATCTCTCTCATCCTCCAGACAGTGATCCCTCCCCCTGCAGAGCCTCGGTGCCCAGTCAAGGGCAGAGTGACATCCCTTCCTCTTCTCTGTGATCCCCACTGCTAGCAGCGTGCCTGGCAGATGAGTCTGTGTGTTGAGTGATTAGGACGCTGGATGAACATGAAACACGATGGTATCTCAAGGAGTTTGCTAGGTCACCTGTGTTTTCTTCTCCAGGCAGGAAAAATACTCTTGTATTACAAGGATCAGACCAAAGACATTCTGATCAGATTCACTGCCTGGTGCTGTTTTCTGGTAAGTAGCTGACATTGCTCACTACAGTCCTGTCCATACATGTTTCAAAGAACTGGAATATTCAGCCCTGGAAAGCAGCTGTCCCCACATCACAGGAGTTGCATTCTTCTCTAGAACAGCAGAGAGGAACACATCTTTACACCTGAACTCTCAGGTTTACTTTCTTAGGCAAATGTCTTTATAAATGAGAGTGTTTGCTGTGGAACAGCCAACAGGAGTCTCGTGAAGAAATAGTGTGGGTCCCGGTCGGAGCCAGGCCGGGAAGAGCAGGGCAGCGGCTGCCAGAGGTCGGCTCCCAGATCTCCAGGTGACGGAGAGTTGAAAGTCGGGTTGTTCATTTTATCTCTCATGCTTCCTTTTATAATTTAGTTATTAGTTTACCGTCAACTCAGAACAATGCTCTAGAGATTTTGATTTTGGTTTTGAGAATATTTTTAGCTATGCATCCTGAAAATAGTTTTCTAGTTAAAAGAATAAAATAGAAGACATAATTTGCAACCCTTACTAAGTAATGAAGTAACATATTTTCCACTTTTGAAACACAGTCGTTTTTTGAGATAACATAAAAAAACTAACATCTTTCTCCCCTATTGTAGGGGCTTATTTCTGTTGCTTTGACGAAAATTTCTGAAAATGAAGGCTTTATCCCAATAAACAAAAATCTGTGGTAGGTATAGAAAACAATGTCATTTTAATGCTGGGCTGATCTTGCTGATGCTGGATGTGCTCCACAGGAGCCCTGAAACACCTCATTTGCCTTGTAGGTCCATTTCATATGTCACCACACTGAGCTCCTTTGCCTTCTTCATCCTGCTTATTCTGTACCCCATTGTGGATGTGAAAGGACTGTGGACGGGAACCCCATTCTTCTACCCAGGTAAACCTCTAAGCCTGGAGTCGTTGGTGGTGACCAAGTGGGCCAGCCCAGAGACAGCTGAGCAGGCCTAGTACTGCGACCTCGGGCCATGCCCTGGTGGCAGGTTTCTAAGACGCTGGCTGAGGGAGAAAGCAGCTGGAACCACGCTGTCCCAGGCCACGTGCAGGACATGCCTGGCCTCTTCCAAAACAGTGCACCCATTTTGTCTGTTTAGATTGTGAGGTCACAACCAAGCTCTACTTTTTTCTTTAGGCAATCTTGAGTTGTGGAGCATCAGAAACGATCCAGGGCCTGGTATCTAGCCATATGGGGCCATGTCTTCTTTCTGAATATAAATGTCTGAATATAAATGTATAAACTGCCTTATAGATTATGTATAAGAAATATCAAGAGACAGTACCAAGAGATCAATGTAATGGTTTCAGCACAATTCTACCCAAAGACTGAGAGATAGACCTAATCCCTGGTCTTTTTTTTTTTTTTTTTTTTTTTTTAAGATTTATGTATTTATTTTAGAGAAGGAAAGAGCATACATGCACAGGGTTGGGAGGGGCAGAGGGAGAGAGAGAGAGACTCAAGTAGAGTCCATGCTGAGCGCAGATCCTGCCGCGGGGCTCAGTCCTGGGACCCCGAGATCATGATCTTGGTTGAAACCAAGAGTCAAACACTTAACCGACTGAGCCACCCTGGTGCCCCAGACCTTATCATTTCCATGACTCACTTCAACCCTACGATTCTAATGACAGTTACATTTTCTGATCTCAAGTTTTCAATGTAAAAAATGTAAGTTCATGGTTTTGGCAACTCTTGCAGATTTAGTATTCAAGAATTATATTGTTACAGATATTATCTAATTTTTGTTCTAGCTTGCACTTAAGTATTTAAGATATGCATTACTTATTTTTGGCAGTAGCCAATAATATAAATGTGTGCTTTATTTTTTTTTCATTGAACTGAAATCAAATTTCACGAACTAAATAGATGATCAGATGTGACTCAGGTTTTCCTATTATTTTCTGTATCTCTCCTCCAGGAATGAATTCCATTCTGGTGTATGTTGGCCACGAGGTGTTTGAGAACTATTTCCCCTTTCAGTGGAAGCTGGAGGACAACCAGTCCCACAAGGAGCATCTAACTCAGAACATAGTCGCCACTGCTCTTTGGGTGCTCATTGCCTACATTCTCTATAAAAAGAAGGTTTTTTGGAAAATCTGACAGCTCCAACTGGGTCTGGGGGGAGTCTGGAAGCAGCCTTTATTAAAGGGAACCATTACTTATAAAACTGCTGGGATGTGTCTTTCCAGATGATTGGGGAAGATGCTGATGTGCTCTGGCTGGTTTACTGGGACATGGCTGTTCATCAGAACTCTGTATATTTGAGACTTGTATGTTTGGAATATAATTGTCTTTTTTCTCCATCTTCTATGTAAATGGATGTATTTAGAACTTCATTTTAAGGATTTCTCATTTAACTTTTCAAAAGGAAATTGCCAGGGCCATTTTGCTTCTGTGACGGATAAAACAATCTGAAGTCTACTTTTTATTGATGTTTTCCTGCAGTTGTGCACACGTGCCAGCCAGGAACACCATCATTTCTATTGCGGCTGACTATGAGACTTATGAACGTGATGTGTAGTACTACAGCCCCATATTTTTTGGTTAAGTGCAGTTTAATACTTCAAGAAAAAGTAATTTCCTTTTCAGATCTGCAGGGCGTTGGTAGGTCCAGAAAATGCCTTCTAGTAGGTGTTCCCTCCTTTTTCCTCGCTTGAAAAAGACAGTAATACAGGTGTGCCGTTCCCAGCCACTCCTGCTCATAGTTGTGATACTTACATACCTATTTGCTTCTCTGTCCACCCGCCTGTCTGTTGTTCTCACTGTGCGCTGGCGTGCTGGATGGCAGCTGGCGCCCAGGGCTGTCCTGTGGCAGAGAGGAAAGCACACTGTCCTCTCTGTGGTGCCAGCTCTGCCATTCTGGCCATATGAGATGCCAGCAGGTCCCTTGGCCTCCCTGGGCTTTGGTTCCCTCATCTGGGAAGTGTGGGAGACCGTGATGTTCCTTCCAGCTCTTAGGCTCCCTGAAGTGGGATACATGAGTGACTTCTCTGAAATCCTTAGGAAGATAATTTTATTACAGAAAACTCTTCAGCATAAATGATAATGAAAAGGTTAAAAAAAAAACTCTCATTGGAGTTAAATCTTTTTGGAACGACCCTCCACAGTGGAGGCACCTTTCCTGTGTGGGATCCCAAAACCGAAGAGTTTCCTAGGAATGAAGTCAGGAGAACACGTGAGGAGAAACTGCGCTTTTCATATGATGCATCATCATGCTTACGAATTTTCTGTGAGAATTCCGTGCGGAAGAAAGTCGCTCTCCACCCTCCTGTGGTGGTGCACGGCCACCTCCGCAATGCTGCTGCTGTCACCACAGCACGGACGAGCTGGCCTGCGCCTGCTCCGAACTGCCCGCCGGACCCCTGCCTTCCCGCCCTCCTTCCCTGGTCAGACCCTCCCCGTGGGGCAGCCCAGGCCCGTGAAGGCCTCCTGTGCCTCCAGCCGCCCCCCAGCCGCCCGCCAGGTGCTGCCCTGGCAGGGCCCACACCTTGGCTTCCGACTCTGCCTGGGGCCTCCTGGTTTAATATTCTCCTGTGTACACCTGACCTTTGGAGCCCCTGCTTCTGAGGCACCTTCTTTGACCTCACGTTCTCCTCCCAAAGCCCTGTGTTCTTCCCCTGGTGACGCCGTGCTGGGGTCGGCCTGCTGTGACAGGTCCTGTATCCACGCCTCATTCCACACACTAGCCGTGGGCTGGCCACGGGCAAGGATTATGCCTCTTCACCTGTACGTTACTCACCATGCAAACCTAGAGCCTCGTACTCAGCAGGTGTTAAATAAATGCATAGCAGAGCGAAGCAGTGGTGGCTTCTGTTTTCAGTACTGAAGTGCTGATGAGATGAGTATGTCTGGAGCACTCCACAGAGACGTCCCTGTCGCTAACATGTGCGGGCCACGCAGCACGGAGACTGCCGCCACCCTCCCCTTGCAGGGAGTGCTCGAGTGGTGGCGCCATGTCATCCCCTGAGTTGGGCGTCCCTGGAGGAGTTATCCAGAAGCATTTCTTGACCTGGGAAGTAAATGTGTATATCAGGTAGGTAGGGTGTACCGAACCCTAGGGACCAGGGCATCCTGATTCAGCTGCGTTTTAAGGAAAACGTGGCTTGTGTAAGAAGGCCCAAGGTGGGCCGACAGCCATGCACAGGGACCGTGGTACCCCCCCAGAAGGAGAGGCACCCCCTCTGTGCATCTCATGACTTAATGAGGCCGATCACCCTCCCAGAAACCTCTCAGCAGCCTTTGTCATGTGTCTCATGAGTGACCAGCCTCTTGTCCGACTCATGAAACCAGCAGTGATGGGCCCTGGTGCTACACAGAGGGCCTGCTTCTGGAGGGGACCAGTGTGTCCAACTGAGTGTCCCAGGCCGGAGAGGGGTTCCTAGAGTGACCAGGCCCAAAGTACTGTTCTATAGTGGGGATGTAATGGTTGCACGTTTATTTTTTGTGCTTATAGCACTCATTCCTATTTATAATTATGTGAATAAATTGTTGCTCTGACACTTTTTTTACTCAGGCGACTATAAAACAATCACTGGGTGTCAGCGTAAATGAAATTGCAACATAATAGTTTTTATGTTTCCTTTAACGTGATTCTATTTTCCAAATAAATGGGGAGACAGGTGGACTTTTGAGAAGTTCCATCAAACTGCCTTTCAGATAGGGATCTCTGTCAGCTGTAGACCCTGACTGGGGGTTGGTCTTTAAAAAACAGTAAGCAACACACGGTAGGATCCATGACCCTATTAAGGCTTGAGATTTTTTTTTTTAAGATTTTATTTATTTATGAGAGACACAGAGAGAGGCAGAGACACCGGCAGAGGGAGAGAAGCAGGCTCCCTGATGTGCATGCAGGGAGTCTGATGTGAGACTCGATCCCAGGACCCCGGGATCATGCCCTGGGCTGAAGGCAGGCACTAAACAGCCGAGTCACCCAGGCCAGGGATCCCTAGTGTTCAAGATTTTTAATACTCCTTTTGTTTGAACTTTGAACTGATGTGGGAAAACACATTGCAGCGTTTGTCTTGTTGCCTACTTGTATAATCTGTTTTCACCAGGGTGTACTGAGCCAACATTTTTCTCTTGGTAATCAGTATTTGTTGGGCTTTAGGTTGAAAACATTGTGTTTTCATGCTACGTACATTGCCAGAGTTGCTGGAAATGCTAGATGCTTGCCTTAAGTCAAAAGGACTCATAAACCCTTCATCCACTTGTGTATATGTCAAAAGACAGCTATTGACAAAAGATGCCATCATCTCGCTGGCTTTCCTTTGCCCGATTCCATCCGAAGTGCCAGCGGTGAGGACAGCTAGGCCTTGCTGCCTGCAGGGCTGAGCACGTGACTTCCCCCATGTCTGTTACCATTTTGGGCTCTGGTGCAATTCTGTCCTGATGACTGCAGCTTTCTGCACAGAAAATCAGGTTTTTTGTGGCGGTTTGTTCTTGTATTTGATAGTTCATAGTCCCGTTCTTCTACTTCAATCCAGGGTAGTTTTCCCGCTAATGTTATACTCCAAGGGGGTTTAGGTTGTAAACTGGTACCTCCGTATAGCCAAATCCTGCCTGTGATGGCCTGCCCCGGAGACAGCTTGTGTAACATCTTAGGTGACGCCTGTCCCATGTCAAAGAAACAAAGCCACACTGATGGCGTGCTGAGGGCAGACCTGACTGCACTAAGGGGTCCAATGTGAACTAAACCAGTTTCCTGGAAAAGAAGGCTGGAGACTTTAATTTTTTAAAAAATTTTGAGAGAGAACCTGAGCAGAAATGGGGGGGCAGAGGGAGAGGGAGCAGACTCCCTACTGAGCAGGGAGCCTAATGTGGGGGCTCAATCCTAGGACCCCGGGTCCATGACCTGAGCCGAAGGCAGACACTTAACCGACTGAGCCACCCAGGTACCCCAGCTGGAGACTTTTTAAAGGCTGGGTGTGATGGGATTGGTCTGTGTGACAGGCCCTGGATTTGAGTTGGCGCTTCTCCTATCTTTATGTCGGGAGGTCGTGGGGCAGGTTGAAGCAACCTAAATTAGGCCCTTACCCTCCTGGATATTTACATTTCAGAGGCAGCTCTGGTTCTTAGGTTCTGGTGGTAGTGTTACATCTCAAAGGGCAGTGGGAGGACTTGTACTTGCCAGCTTTCTAAAAATAACTGCTCTAAGGGGGTTCAGTGACCTACCTACTCATGCCCATGTTCTTGTTGGATTGAATAAATTTGTGATCATGTAGCTTTCTCTGATGGGTATTTTAAAGGGGTCCAGGGTCATCCTGGGTACATGGCCTTAAGCTGCTGGAAGCGGTGCTGGAGTTTGGTCACATCGCTGCAAGAGGTGAGGAGGGGGCCCTCCTGTGCCAGTCTGCAGGCCCTGCCCTGCCTCACCCTGTCCATGGACTTGGTTTGATTTCCCACTTTATTCTATGGCCTTTCCCCTGCAATTCTGCACACACAAGTGACACCACTCAGCTACAAAAAAATTAAAAAGAGGGACACCTGGGTGGCTTAGCCGTTGGGCATCTGTCTTCAGCTCAGGGCGATTCTGGAGGGATCGAGTCCCGTGTCAGGCTCCCTGCATGGAGCCTGCTTCTCCCTCTGCCTGTGTCTCTGCCTCTGTCTCTCATGAGTAAATAAATAAGTAACATCTTTAAGAAAAAAATTAAAACAATGATTGGTTCTTTTTCATCTGGTGCCTACACATTTGGGTATCCAAATGTCTTGTTTTGAGGTATGCTGCCCCCACACACTGATCTGAAGAAGGTATAAAACCAAAAGGTGTTTAATTTGAAAGCGGTTAGGGACTAGCATGCTCCTCAGTCAAAACAATAGGATGGTTTATTTGGAATCAACTCATACTAAACATAGAAAATTGATAAAACACTAAAATGAACTAAGGTGGAATATTTTCTGACATGTCTATTACTTAAACCACTTTATTGATTTTAATACCCTTGAACACCCTTGAACAGATTTGAAAGGAACGGGTCCATTTATACAGATTTTTCACAGTATGGTACTATATATGCATTTTTCTTAAGATTTTAACATTTTCTTTTCTCTAGCTTACTTTATATAGGGGCACCTGGGTGACTCAGTGGTTGAGTGTCTGCCTTCAGCTCAGGTCGTGATCCTGGAGCCCTGGGATCGAGTTCCACATTGGGCTCCCTGCGTGGAGCTGCTTCTCCCTCTGCCTGTGTCTCTGCCTGTGTGTCTCTCATGGATAAACAAATCTTTAAAAAAAAAAAAATTGTATATAAATCCTATAATATACAAAATACATGTTAAGGCTTCCATTTAACAGTAGGCTGTATTAGGTAAGATTTTGGGGAATCAAGTTATGTGGATTTTCAACTGTGCATTTGGTAGACTGGTGGGGGGCATGCTGGTGCCCCCCAGGAACCCCCACGTTCAAGGGTTGACTAGATCTGAAACTTTTCATGCAAAATGACTAACTTCTTAGCCTCATTTAAATTTTTTTTTTTTAATTTGAGAGGGAGAAAATGAGAGAGAAAAAGCACAAGCCGGGGGAGGAGGAGGCAGAGGGAGAAGCAAGCCCTCCGATGAGCAAGGAGTCCATGGAGTTCAATCCCAGGACCCTTGGGTCAGGATCTGAGCTGAAGGCAGACAACTTCACCCACTGAGCCACCCAGGCGCCCCAGCCGTCTTATTCTTAAGTAGCCCCTAGAAACAAATATTTGATGTTTACCTGATGTATTTCGGGACAAGAAAAGAAGAAAATAAACCTGAGAAAACAAACCAGCTAACACTGACTCAGCTGGACCCGCGAGGCATTTTTCCACAGACCTCAGGTGAGGGAACACTTAAGTCTTCACAGCCTGCAAGGGGAGTGCTGACGTCTCTGTGTTTCAAGGCCAAACCTGAGGCACTGGGAGCTAACCTGTCCCAGTCCAAGGCACTGAGGGGCCAGGCAGGCTGCGGCTGGAGCCAGGCCACAGGGCTGGGCAGGAGGGAGCGGGTGCCGGCTTCCCGCCCCTTCTACAGCCTCCCACCCACAGCTCCTTCCCTGCAGGTTCACGTCAGTTCATTTGCGTAAAGGTCTGTGCTATTAAAATTTCCTGAATGAAAAGGTCTGTAAGTATGTTGATATGTGATACCTAGCAAAGCCTAAGTATGGAAAATAACACCTTGAAATCATGAATAAGACTCCTGTTAAGTGAAAGCACACTCTTGTTCAGAAACTCACAAGAACTGAAATACATTTTAAAAAGACCCAAACTTAGGATGATTTTTATTTACAAAAGAGATTGTTTTGTTTTACAAAAATTACAAAAAACAACTCTTAAAAATAGAAATAGCTTCTCAGACTCTTGGGAACTACTCTGAAGCCACTAAGGAATTAGAACTCAGAGGTTTTCTTCTAAGCATCATAAGGGCATCTATGGATGCTGTATGTCTTCATAAAGAGGTGCCAGGGCCCTGGGCCTTTCCTCTGGTGGCAAGGGCTCCGGTCAGGCCAGCGTCTGCAGGAGCAGGATCTTCTCGTTGATGCAGAACCTGTGCAGGACCACCATCAAGTTCTCACCACAGCGGGACACCTGGCGCTCCATGGCCAGGCGGAAGTCCTCCTTCACACCTTTGGTGATGCCCCGAGTGACTGTGTGGTGCCTGAGGGCAGCGACAGGGAAAGAGACGCATACCACACTGAGTGCCAGCATCACCGTTCGGTGTTTCTGGGGCAGAAGTAGTAACATGTGTCTGAGCATTAAGCACAAGTAAAAAAATTCAAAAAGGAAGAAAAGCCCTAGCCAAACAATCCCCCTGCTCATTCCTTCTCAGAGAGACATAGAACTAGAGCGACATTTCCCCTACTCAATAAAAGGCCAAACATCTAAACATCCGGTAAATGCCAGCCGCTCTGCTTCTGAACTCCTGCAGCCCTGACACCAGGCAGCCCTGTGCTGACCTGTGCACAGCTCTGTTCACTGTGGGCCAGCGGGGTCCAGGCCACAGGGCCACACAGGTCATGTCCAGACAGGCCAGCCGAGTGCAGAGGTGGGAGCAGGGAGGGGAACCAGGAGCCACCACACTGAGCTGGGGCCTGGGGCCTATGTGCAGCCTCTGGGGTTGCAAGTGCATCTGTCTCTTGGCAATACCAAGAACAGGACAGCTCTGCCAAGTGCTGAGCCCATCCAGACTCACGTCTGTTGGGGAAGCAGCAGGAGGAGTTGGCCGTCCCAAGACAAGAGCCTGGCAGGGGTGGGGGGAGAGAAGCAGACTCGCTGAAAAGCAGCCAGTGCCCTGCAAGAGCCTGCTAGAGACCAGATCTGGTTCACGTGATCAGGAGATGTGCACGTCTGTGGGAGGGTCAATGGGAGCCCAAGAAGAGGCTCTAGCTACACCTGAAAGCTGTGAAGAGGAGACCACAAAAGAAATCCCAGAAAACCAAAGACATCAAAATGAAGAAAAGAAAAATATAGCGAAACTCAGTGGGTCGTTAAAAGGAAAGGAGCTCTAACTACCAGGTCAGTACTTTAGATCAGTAGTAGACACCTCCATTCCCCATTTTGATTGCCTAACTTCCCTCAGACGCGGTAACAGAGATTTAAAATTAGATATTTACATGTTAGCCAAAACAAAACTGTAGAAACCACTCTAAAACGTTCCTGGTGTTGTTGTTTTAAACTTGTGTATCATCATATAAAACAAATACAACAGAAGTAAAAAAGTTGCAATGCAACAGAAGGAAAAACAAAAGGCTGTGTGAGGGTAGTAGAGATTACGGGACAGCCTAATGATGCCAACGGGCATTTGAAAGAACTGCACGACCAAACAGCAGCAGACCTGCGCAGAAACACAGTTCCTTGTCAACATTCCGGTATCAGTGAGGCTGAGGCCATGACTCCATCCCACTGGCAATAGGCACAGACCTATTTAAGCTGTCCTGAGACACTGTTCTTCTGGGTCCTGGACGGCAACCCCATGGGAGCCAACCCTCAAGCACCCGAAAGTTACTGCTATGTGCAGGCAGCGAGCTAACAGGCTTTGAAAAGTCAAAGCAAACTCTCCCCTTCGTGCTAGTAAACCTAGAATACAATGTCTGTCCTATTGATCATGGTTCAATGGTACTGCTTCTATACATTAAGGCAGTACAATTCCACTGTACTTGTCTCATTCCTATCCAGTCTCTATGCCTCTGGGGAGTCTGGATGAAGAAGACTATTAATTATTCTGTCGTTCACAGGCAGGAGACATTGGCTGGCACATGCAAGATACCAAATATTTTCAGTTTCAGAAAACTCAGTGTCAGTGGTAGGAAAATGCTGTGCTAAGGCCTGGTTAGACCACAACATCAACACTGGTCCCTAATTAAAAAATCCATGATGAAAATTTACTTCAGATGGGCTTCGGCATTCTTCAGTCTGTAAGACTGAATGCCTTGTGTTTTACCAAATAAATCGAAGTCTAGGGGCCTGACCCTAATGGGCACTTTACCTAGCACAGTTTTAGATCTTTGTTTTCCAGATCCATAATGATTTTTAAATCGAACACAAAAAACACTGGCAACTTATGGAAAAAAAATAAGAAATGTGACAATATTACAACCAGATGGTTTTGCCAAGGAATGCAGAACAAATTAAAGAAATAAAAAAAGCATGAAAAAGAGCGCTGAGGAACGAAGAGCTGAAGACCATGGGCGGCACAACATGTTGACAAAACGGCACACTATGAGCAGGTGTGTTTCCACTTGGTACCTGTCAGCAGTCTGTATGCTGGGCTGAAGCACAGGTAAGAATTCCTGCTGCAGTAACCCCATGGGAGGGCTAGAAGGCCTTTAAAAAACAGCAAACAGCAGCATTCAAACACCCACACCGACTCACCCTGCACTGCAAAAACAACACGCCAGAGAAAATGCACAAGACCAAACAGACTATACAGAGTCCCTCGAACCTCCACGCCCCCGCCCCCCTGCCTCCCAGGCTACGGCAGAGTCTTTGCGGGGGGGTGGGGGGGGTGGGGGGGTTGAGGGTGGGTGGCTGAGGGAGAAGCCAGCGGCCCTCTCCCTGCACCTGCCACTGGGGAACATCCAGAGCATCTTGATCCTGGGCCCTGAGCTCAGCCCACTTGAGATCTGGTGTGAAAACAATCAGCTGTGCCCCTGCCAGTCCCAGAGATAAACCTGGGGACTTCTGGCATCCATCTCTGCCATGATGGAAGCCCCAAATTGAAGAGGCCCTTCTGAGAGGACTCAGAGGGGCTTGGCAATATTTTTGATAAAGAATGGTTGAGTTGGAAGTTCAAAAAGTATTGAGAAAAGGAGCAGATGGGGAAAAAAAGAGTCTGGGGCCCACAGCTTTGCAGAATTTGTAACAAAGATTTAGTGCACAGGACACGGTTTTTCCATTTTCATCCAGCCTAATGCAACTCAGGTACCGCAAATACCAGCAGAGAAATAGTTCTCTATTTTAAAACGTATGAGAAAACATCTCTGTTTCAGGGTCAGTCGGCGGGTGCGCTAGTAGTTGGTACTGACCCGCCAGCATCCGAACAGACCAGGACGCACTCACAAGCTGACCCAAGAGGAGGGCTGTACACTGCTCACAACACCCTGGCCTCTCAGCTGGAGGCACCACCCACAAGGGCTTCGATGGCTTCAAAGAATTTGTTTCGAGCCCAAAGGGAAAAGGAATATAGTTTTACTCAAGATTTGGATCCTAGCCCCCTCAGGAAAAGCTCTGTGGCTTATGCAGCTTGCTTCTCCTGCTGGTTTAGGCCTAAGTAATTTGAAATGCAGGTGTTAAAGGAACTTTGAGACTCGCATAGGGAAGAATGGGCAAATGTCTACAAGGCTAGCTCACTCACTAACTATCCCTATTATTGCTTCCAAATGGATGGGTTAGCAGGTTTCCCAAGGTGCCTACTGGTCTTCTACAGGCAGTCAGAAGCAATTAAAGTTTATATTGCCCAGGGTGGGAGAGCATGGAATTCTCCTTCGAAGCCCAGAAATGCATGCTACGCATCCTCACCTCGCCCTAAACAACCCTTCAGAGTGACACTATCTGCGTGTCCAGGACAGTGCCTGCTTTCATTCCTTATCCTTGGGGTTGTCTGCATGTAACCAGGTTGTTGTTCAGCCCAGTACAAACTGGCTACACCTCTAGAGGAAAGGTTCCATATGATGAAGCCTGAGATGCAACTGTTGATTTTCTAACAGTCCACTCACTCACATTTTCACAGTTAAGCACTATCTGAAGTGAAGTATCATCTATAAGTTTAAAATGTGGTTGATTTTAAGGCTGTTCCTATGTTATGATAATTTGTAAAGTGAGTGTTAATGTGAATTAACTGAAAAGCTATTAATATTAGGTGTGTTTTATATATCCAGCCTCAAAACCTAGAAATCTTATTTTTAAGCCCACAAAAGGGGATACCTAAGCTCCCGTATCAACAAGTCATCATTGTTCTCGAACACTGTCAGGAATATTTTAACCATGCAATTCTTCTCCCCAGAGTTCACTTGCAGTCTTAGGGAAGGGAATGGAGATGGGAGGATGAGCATGGCCACCCCATCTTGCCTAAGCAGCCTAATGCATAAGTCTCTCATGTTTCCAAAAAAGAGCATTTGCTCTTTTATTTTAGATGTTTAGAATATTTATAATATTTACAAGATGAAGAACTAAAAGCCCACTTAATCTCCCCATTCCTTAGAATAGATTCCATAAGACCCTCTTCTCAATAGCAGTAATGTTCACTTTGCCCCAAATTACTATGATTATAAATATCGAGAACGCACATCTCATACTTCCTTCTCAACATTTCTAAGGCTCTACAAAGACAGAAAAAGATGTGGATTTTTGCTCTCCACAATTGAAAACTCGTTCATTTCACAATTGAGAGAAAAAGGACAAGGTTTTCAGCTTTCACAACACTCCCTTCTCACTTGGGGCTCAGTCTCTTGCAGTGACTAACACTGACTCATAGCCATGCTGAGTCTGCAGGACGCAAAGGAGAAAGTATGAAAATAAAGCTACACGTGGCATTTACAGCACAGAGGATCTATTGCCCAAACTACAATGAGTATTGAAGGATAGAAGCAAGATTTATGAGCTATTTAAAAATCATAAATGGTCACTAACTTTGTCTAGGGTGTGGGAGGGCCTGCCTGAGACCAGGCACCCCACCACTATTTCTTGGGGCAGGCGTGTTTTTCTCAAGAGGCACCAGACCCTGCCAGTTTCCCGGGCGCTATGCAAGCAGTGACGACTGCTTGGGAAGGCTTCATATAAATACTGAAATCCAAGTACAGTTTATAAATAAATAAAGTCTGCAGTTTTTCCTAATCTACTACAACTCTAAGCATGGCTCTTCTTAATTAAAAACATTCTGTCTAACCGGAAATGTATAGGATTAGCCTGTAAATTTTGGAAAGGAAAAGATACTCTGAATGAGACTTCTGTTTAGTGAAAGGGTTTTAAAAGTGACAGAAGTACCCCAATTTAAAAAATGTTTTATCAGAAATGTAGTTAAGGAACCATCAGGTTTCAGAAGGACCTAGACTCCAATCTACTCAAAAACAGAGACCAGGTTTGGATTCCTTTCTAGGAAACTTCTCAAAGCTACAAAACTTACAGATATTTCTGACAAGCACATGAAAGGTGAGCACTGGAAGAGCAAGACAACATGCTTACTTGATCAGCATTCCTTGATTGGGTAGCAATTCCAGATGAATTTTCCCACCTTCCTGAGTTCTTAAGTAGGCGAATTCCTCCAGCATATCGATATCTGCAGGTCAGATTCAGGTTAACCACGTGCAGAGACAAGGTGCCCCCTCTCTTGGAGGGCCAGGCTGGCAGTGACTGACTTGCCCATGGCCACCCCACCAACTGGGTCCGTACCAGAACCCAGGTCGGTCTAAGCCCCAAACTAAAGATTCTTATACCAACTATAACACTTCATAAAGAAAAATAGGTTTCCATACAGATTCTAAATAAACAGATTCTATATGGTCCTAACAGCAAAATCTTTTGATTTCTGAATGCAAAATGAAAAAGGAAGTGGGGGTGCTGTATCCCCAGAAACCGTTTAAGAACTACCGCCCTAAAGCACATGGAAAGGATAGCATGCTCCTCACTGTTCAAATGTGGTCTTTCCCTACAAGGGTATGAAACACAATGCTCCCAGTTGTCCAAAGCAATGGCTGGGCTGGGCAGCATGCGTGGTGGGTTCTCAGTGGCAGCTGTTAACAGCTGGACATGGTGCTCTACCAGCTGACCCCAGGGGACAGTCAGTTCCCCCCGGGGAGGCCCGGGAGGCCACTCTGGGCCTCTTAGGAACCGGAAGCCTTTAATGTAGGCATCTCAGTATCTTCCTAGAAGTTGCTAGAGGTGGAAAGTGGAACTGAGTTACCGGCTTTTCTGATTGCTTTTGTCACCGCTATGAGGCCTTTTACAACTCTCATAGACCAACTGCCACAGGCCCATTTTTAATGGTCATTCTTTCTCTCTTCCCCCCAAATAGTGAAAACCATTATTTCTACCTGGAATGATTGTTTCACTTTTGTACCATGCATTTATTCTAAAAAAAGAAAAAGAAAAGAAAAGAAAAAAGTCAGGATTTCTTATGCTTAAACAGGAAAAAGGATACTTGTAACATAATTGAAAAAATTCTCATATTGAAAATTTCCTTGTTGGCAAATCTTATTGACGGCTTTCAAGAAAAGATTCTCTCCCCGCGGCCACTCTTGCTGAAGCAAGACAATCACATGCCCCAGGGCCATGTCGTCCCTGCTGTCTGTGAAAGCTCGGAGCTGCAAGATAAGGATTGGCACAGACAAGAAAAGGAAGAGGAAATACAGGTTGCTCTTAAACATACCAAATGTTATTTCCTAAAACAAATGCTGCTCTAAGAAACTGTGAGACACGGAACAAAGTAGAACATATACCTGCTAGGCAAATATCACACTGCCTTCTGAAGGGTGGGTCCTATCCAAAGAGGCTAGAGTTCCCTCTGTGCTACAGACACGGGCCCTGGCAGCGGGTTCAGTGAGTGCCCTGACGGGAGTGGGGCGTGCACCCTGTGCCTGAAGCTCTGCCTTTGGGGCAAGGGCGAGAGAAGCTGAGGGGCTCTGCACGCCAGAGAGAGGAAGTCGGGGATTTCTGTGAAGGGGGCAGTTGTGGGGAGAGGGTGGGCAAGAAGGCTGGGAAGGGAGAGAACATGGCCTGGGGAGAAGGCAGCAAGCCACAAGGAAGGAAGCAAGCGGCCCACGGAGTACAGAGGTGGCCCAAGTCCCTCAAGCTCTACATGAGCTGCTAGGTCTCAAACCACACTTTGAATTGTTTGTTGCCTCCAGGGATTCTGAGGATGCATAAAGGCTGGGAGTTCTGGCCCTAAAGCAGAAACCCAATACTGCTGTTCTCTGGCTCACAAACCCGGTGCTCAGGTCCGCTGGCAGCCAGGGGCCTGGTATTCTTCCAACAGCCTGGAAACCTTCCCAGCAATGCTGCGCCTTTGCTGGTGTTTGTCCAAAGGCCTGGAACCTTTCACCTAACCCCATCTTTATGATCATAAACTCATCATCCTTCTAGGAACCCAATAGCAGGTGTATTCTCTTCTCCTAGCTAATAGATCCCAACATACATTAATTCATAAAATATTTACTGACCATCACGATGGGCCAGGTCATTTGCATAACTGTCCCACAACTACCTGTAAACTGCTCGAGAATGGGGATCATTTCCTACTCATTTGTGCCCAGTGCCATCCACAGTTAGTATTTGTTCACTCCTAGCCCATGTGCTCTCCCCACAACACCAAGACACTCCAATTCGTCAGAAGAGGGTTTCAGATGGCATTTTGTGCATGTCAATCAACTTTCAGCTTACCTTAAAACAAGCCAGCATTAAGTGCAGGCAGTACGGCATGATAGCCTTGCTGGTACAAGGCAGCAGCTTCAGATCTGAACCTGGGGACAAAAGTCCACAATACATCTGTTATCAAAGAAAACAGCTTTGTGAAGCGTATGTTTAAGAGGCTTTCCAGAAAAAAAGGTAAGCGACAGTCACCTGATTGCAAATACAGTTAAACCACAGTTATATTTAGTGATGGCGAAACTGGTTTTTGAGTGATCTCTGGATTTCATTTATCAATCCTCTTTTCTAACCTTTCTTAAATACTTTTTATGAAAAGACATTTCAAATGTAGAGAAAATTATATAGAGTGTTAGAAACACCACTGTGCTCCACACTTAGTGGTCTAAAATGTTAATGTTTTGATTTCAAGATTTTAACCTAAGGTCTCACAAATTTAGTGGAAACCTCTTGAGCCCCTTTTCAGATCACAGAAGCTTCCCTTCTCCCTAGAGTACCTATTTTTCTGAATGCTTCATATTCCTTTGCAACACCACTGAGGGAAGTTTTGCACGTTTTCAGTCTACAACATACCTGGTGTCATATTGTACACATCCTCCTGCAAACTGTTTTCCATACTAATACCTATAGATACCTATTTGATTTAGTTCATTGGCTTTCAATGTTTATTCAGTATTCTGCTATTTACATGTGGTGCAATTCATTCAGTCATTCTTTTACGGTGGACAGTGGATTTTCCAACTTTTCACTATTACGAACAGTGCTGAAATAAACATTCTCACGTATATTTTCTTGTGCACTTACAGGGAAAAAAACTTTAGGCAATAGTTTTCAAACCAAAACCCTAATCCTTTCATTTATGGCATGTGCTCTTTATATCCTAAATCCTTTGCTACCCTGAGCACAAAAGTAGCAAGAAGTAATGGAGATCCTGTATATATATATTTACAAATGTTTATGTACCTAAAACAAAAGGTTCATGAAATACAATTTAAATTTGCCCTTTTTACAGGAGATCCATTTTGATCACAGTAACTTATGTTGGTATTTTAACTTTAATGTGACTTAAATTTATTCACCTTTTCCTTTCTGCTATGTGCTTTTTGTGGCCTAAATCCTTTTCTACCTAAAGGCACAAATAATTTTTTCTGTATTTTCCTCAGAAAGCTTGGAAGTTTTACTTTTCGTTTTTATTTAAGATTTTTATTTTATTTTATTTTATTAGAGACAGAGAGAGAGGCAGAAACACAGGCAGAGGGAGAAGCAGGCTCCATGCACGGAGCCTGACGCAGGACTCGATCCTGGGACTCCAGGATCATGGCACGGGCTGAAGGTGGCTCTAAACTGCTAAGCCACCGGGGCTGCCCTACTTTTCATTTTTAAATCTTGAAATTTAAATAATTTTTGTGTAGTGTGAAGGAGGGACCACATTTTTGTTGTTTTTACATTTGGATCAATTGTCCTAGCACCACTTATTGGATAAAATCATTCTTCACCCACTGAACTGAACTATCACCTGTTTCTTGGTTCTCTGTTGTCTCATCTGCCAGTCTCTATGCCAACACTATACTATCTTTATTACTATAGCTTTAAAATCAGCTTTGAAGTCAGCTAGGCCCAGTCTTAACCCAGCTGATCTGTTTCTGTTTCACAGAGACACATACTTTTTGAAGGGGTCAGGGCTATCCTTTTTTTTTTTTTTTTTAACCTTCCATATAACCTTAAAGAACGTCAATAGTGATCAAGACTCATGCTTTTGGGCACCTGAGTGGCTCAGCGGTTGAGCATCTGTCTTCGGCCCAGGGTGTGATCCTGGGGTCTTGGGATCGAGTCCCACATCAGGCTCCCCACAGGGAGCTTGCTTCTCCCTCTACCTTCGTCTCTGCTTCTATCTCTCTGTCTCTCATGAATAAATAAATAAAATCTTAAAAAAAAAGAAAAAAGACTGTCATGTTTTATCTTCTAGGAAATTTTATGTCCTTATGAATCTACCTACTAGTCACAAAGACCTTTTCTTCTAAAATATGTTATCACTTTAGCTTTTCCATTTAGTCTTGGCTCCATTTCAAATTAGTTTTTGTGAATAATATGACATACAGCTTCTTTTTATTTCTACACCTTAGGCCCTTTGTTCCAGTACCACCTGGTCGAGGATGCCTTCCTTTTTCCAAAGAATTACTCTGGTGCCTTCCCTGAAAACATCTGACCTTATTTGCGTGGGTCCTGGATTTTCCACTCTTATGCCAATATTGTCTGGATAACCGTAGCTTTATATTTAAACTCTTGTCATTAAGTAAGTTGCCCAGTTTTTGTTATCTTTTTCAAAACTGTTTCAGCTAGTCTGGATTGCACTTCCCTATAGATTTTAGAATCAAATCTGTCAATTTCTACCAAAGTCTGCTAGGATTTTCACTGGAGCTACAGATATATTTGGGGAGAAGTAGAACCCTAACAAACATGATCTATGAAAATGATTTTGCACTTTTCAATAAATTTATCCTGAAGTATTTTATGTTTATGTTATCCTATTTGGAGATTCCTAAGGCTTTTCTAATGTAGCCACACACGTAGCTGCAAACAAAGGCAGTCATATCTGTGAATGAAGACAACTGTTTTCAACCTTCATGCCTTCCTTTTTCTTGCCTATTGTGTTTGCTACAGTTTCCAGAATGCTAAATTGAAGTGGTAAGAACAGACACTCTTGTACTGTGGCTGATCTTGGGGAAAGCTTTTGCTATTTCATAGTTAAGGATGATGCTGAGGAACAACTATGTCTAGTTTGCTAAGTTTTTTTTTTTTTAAATCATGAATGATAAATGCAAACATAATGGAATCTTATCTGCATTAAAAGATTCATATGAATTTTCTCCTTTACTGTGTTAAAGTGGTGATATTACAGTGATTGATTTTCCTATGTTAAACCACCTTTGCATTCCCAGTATATTTGGTCATATGTGTTATCCTTATTCAGTTTGCTTTAAGATTTTTTGAGGATTTTGGAATCTATGTTTATGATGGATATTGGCCTTTTAACGTTCTTTTCTGGTAATGCTCTTATTTCATTTTGCTATTAGGGTGACGCGGGCCTTAAAAACTGAATTCGGAAGTGTTCCCTCTTTCTCTCTTTTCTCAAAGACCATGTGTAGGATTGGTGTTATTTCTTCCTAAGTGCTTGACAGAATTCACCAGTGAAGCCATTTAGATCTGGAGTTTTGTGGGAAAATTTTTAAAAACAAATTTAGTATCTTTGAGAGATCTGTATCTATATGAAACATTCATATTTTCTATTGCATTTTGTGTCAATTTGCACAAGTTGTGTTTCTCAAGGAATTTTTTCCATTTCATCTAAATTGTGAATTTACTGGCATAAAGTTATTAATAATTTATTCTCTTAATGGCCTTTTGGTTTCAGTAGGATCTGTTGTGACATTCACCCTTTCATTTCTGCTCTCAGTAACTCATGTTCACTTGCTTCCTGGGTAATCCTGTTAAGAGCTTATCAATTTATTTTTTCAAAAAAGCAACTTTTAGCTTTGTTAATTTCCTCTATTTCATTTTCTATTGCACAGATTTCTGCTCTTATTATTTCTTGTCTTCTACTTTTCTTGGGTTTCACTTGCTTATCTTTTTCTAACTTCTAATGTGGAAACTTAGAACTCTGATAATGAATCTCTCTTCCTTTCTTATATAAGCATTACAACTTACTGTATATAGTTTATTAAGCAATGTGCTACTTGAGGTGAAGCTCAAGATAGTCTGAGAGAGAAATGTCAGGAGACACTTCTTAACTAACCGTCTGCAAGTCTTCCGAAAATTGGTAAAGATAGGATAAGTAATTCACGGATATTATTCAGAGATAACAAACTTGAGAAGTGAAGAGAATCTTGGAAGAAAGACAAATTTACAGCTGCTTATGAAATCAATGCCAAGGACAAGCTTGGCAGGGATTAACTTTTTATATAATTTGTCAAACCCTGCAGATCATATAGTATTATTTCATCAGGAATCATAAAAAATTTCCCAGTCTTGGGTCCTAAAGCCGTATTTACAAAGTAAGAATAAAACTTGTCATGGTACCTTTTCTAAATTTGGGCTTTATTTTTGAGGGTTCTTCTTGTGATTTGCTTCCATCTTGAATGGGGAGTACCATGTAGCACATCAAATCAAGGACTTTTTCACATGTCATCTAAAGAAGATCAGGTGAGAAGGTACCAATTTGAAATTTTCTGATTGAAAGCAAATCAACATAACACTAACATACATGTAGCATACAACTGGGCAACCTGTGCACATGGAGGTTCGTAGCACTGCCTCAAGACTCTTTGTAAGATCATTACTGTTTGCTCAACAGCAAACAGAAAAAGTAACTGAGATCGAATTTAGGCACTAGACCTTTGAGGTAATAACAACTCATTCTTTCCTGTTAAAACAAAAGAACAGAAATTAAAAATTAATGAAATATTAACTAAACTACCAACATGTTTAACAATAGAGTGGCATCCAAAGGAAGTATATCCATCTTAAAGACATTTACTAACTCTCTGAAAAGAAAAATCAACAAAATGGGACATAAAGTAGAACTAAATGGAATGATATAGAATGTAATTTAAAATGAAGGAGAAATATACGCAGGCTAAACTAGCTGGAAACAGTTCAGGTCGGAAGGTTACCCTTATCTAAGCCTTAAGGGAAAAGATTTGGAATGTAGAAAAGAGAAAAAAGGGTTTTCAGAAGAAAGGACGATGTGAAAAAGGGCTGGGTATTTGTTAGGTGATTACGTGAGGGGAAGGAATGCATGGTTTAGGAAATAAACAGATAAAGTGGTCCACAGCAGTGGTGGAGGCTGAGGAAGGCCTCAAGTGCCACACAACACAAAGGTTGCTTTCGATCCACAGAGTGGATCACCTACGAGTCCACCTGTTCATATTCTAGTGAGAGCTAGATTTCATTTGGGAAGCATGTTCTATGGGTCACACAACCTTCTTATTATCCTCATTTTACAGATAAGAAAGTGCAGTCTTAAACTCATGCTTCCCAGTCTTAGCACACCCAGAAAATGTTTGTAAGGCTGCTCAGAGCCAGTAGCACTGACCTGGGGGCTCTAGCTGCCCCAAGCCACAGCCAGCTGAGAGCATCGGTATCTTGGTACATCTAGAACCCAGCTAAGGCCACAGGGTGGTGAGGCTCTAGCTTTAAAAGCCTGAAGGTTTGGTAGTTCAGGACTTGAACACTGGAGTTTGACAGCTCGGTGTGATAACTTGCCCCAGGTCACAGAGCTAGGAAGTGGTAGGGACACAATGTGTCCCCCAGAGTCACACACCACCATCCTTCAATGTACACCTCCAGCCAATCCTTTCCTTAGATCCTTCCTTGACTACACGGACTCTGGTGAAAATGCTCTTCCCTGAATGCCTACTATGCCTATATCACGGACATACTGCTTAAGTATGTCATTTTTAACGTTCTCCTATAAATACTTGTACTTTTCTCTGTAACTCACATTATATGTTCTGATGCAGGGATCCCACATGCCCCAAACCCTGCTTATACCTCCACCCCCAGCACACAGTTCAACTCTAGGCACCTAGGTAGTCAGTATTTCGATTAAGTGGAATAATGATAGCAATCTCATAGAAAGCAATGACTGTAACTTAAGAGATGGAAAAAGATTATACACAGAGCAACTCCATTTAGAGCCAGGGATTAGGGTCCTGGCAGAGGAAATAAAAGGCACTACACCAAAGATACTAAGCTTCATGCTGGAAGACTCAAAAAGATTAGCCAGAGTAAGAGTTAAGAGTCAACCCACGACTCTACAGTTTTATATCCAAGGGCCAGAGAACGAAGGAAATTCTCATCTGGACATGCTGGGTCGGAGCTGGAGACAGCTGCAGAAGCTGAGAGTCAGGAAGCAGGTTAAGGTAGACACTAAGGATGCAGGCCTAACACCGATCAGCTTTAACACTAAGGATGCAGGCCTAACACCGATCAGCTTTAACCCCAAAGAGAATAAGTTCATCCAGCTTATTTAAATCTATTTATTTTATATTCCCCAATATGATGCTGAACAGCAGTGCCTTGTGTAGTCTTTAATTCTACGTGATATATGGGTATCTGGGTAGGTAATTATGTGTTCTCCTTCAAGTTCTCAGGAGGAATTCACTGGAATGAAGATTTAGGTACCTGATAATTACATAAAGAATGGCAGAAAAGTATTTTCAATGCCATACTTTATATACTGTTTCCTCCTAAATATCATCATGGCAAATTATAAAACGTATTTCAAAATTTAAGTTTAAAAACTTAATTCAGGGTGACTAATCACAAAATAATCAACTTATCATATAGAAAGATGAAGAAATCAGAGTTTGAGTGTTAAGTTGTGGTCTTGAATTTATGCTGTATAAAGAATACAGAATGTGCTTTTTAATTAATTTAATGTACATTTTAATTGAATTCAAACCTTAATATTAAGTATCAAAGCTGTGCAAACTTTGTGGTTTGTGGTAGGTGCTAAGAGAGATTCAAAGGTAGAGACATGGTCCCCACCCTGTGGTAGGAGGGGCTCATGTCTGCTCTAGCAACACCCAGTAGCAGGTGTCCTCATCATGTAAAAAGAGAATCTGAGGCTCAGATAAACTAATGGAAATCCTCCATTCCCACCTAGTAAATGTCTTTTCTGTCCAAGTACAATAGGATTGATTTCTCTCTAAATGGTTCCAGATAAGAAAGTAAAGAAAAAAGAAACCCTCCTCCAACAAAATGGAATGAGGACAGAAAATCTGAAAAGTACTGAAGCCTAATTTCAGGGAAGACATAAGTAAAGAGAAAACAAAGTAAAACAAAATCATCAACATTTTTACCAACAGATTAAGTGATAAAATCCAGGCAGCAAAATCCTCTTTCAAATAAACATGCAGAATTAAAAAGGCCCTTCCAGGGTAAAGAGGAGGCCCCAAGGTAGCTGAGCACATCTGAGGGCCCTCCCCACTTGCAAGGCACACATTACTCACTCTGTACTCCCCTAGAGCAAAGTGGCAAGTTGCTAGCTGGATGAGTGCCCTCTGATGCTCCAGTGTTCCCTGTCCTGTGATCTGTGGCTGAGGAAGTGATCCCTGGAGAGCTGCTAAATGATGCAGGCTGGCTATTGCTTTTTTATATTGACCCTAAGAAAGACATACCAGCAAAGAGGTGAAAACCACCACCATCTAAAAAAATCTCCAGAGTTGGGGTCCCTGGGTGGCTCCGTAATAAGTTAAGTGTCTGACTCTTGGTTTCGACTCAGGTTGTGATCTCAGGGTTGTGAGATCAAGCCGAGTAGGGCTCTGCACTCAGCATAGAGTCTATTTAAGACTCTCTCTCTCTCTCTCTCTTTCCCTCTGCCTCCTCTCTGGGCTTATTCTCTCCCAAATATATTTTTAAAAATCTCCAGTTAATTATGCAACTAGCAAGCAACTACAAATAAGGTAGCTCTGTTTGATCATCTGAGGAGGAAAAAGGAGATTTAGCAATAATTAAACCAACTTACTTCAAGCTAGATGGAGGGTTCTCTATGGAGGTACTTGATATGGACAAAGATTTTTTTCTCTCTGGTCTTAATTTTTTTTTTAAGTTTGTTTGTTTACTTATTTATTTATTATTTATTTATTCATGAGAGACACACACAGAGAGAGGCAGAGACACAGCCAGAGAGAGAAGCAGGCTCCATGCAGGGAGCCTGACGTGGGACTCAATCCCGGGACTCCAGGATCACGCCCTGGGCCGAAGGCAGGCACTAAACCGCTGAGCCACCCAGGGATCCCTATTTATTTATTTTTTAATAATCTCTATTTCCAACATGGGGCTTGAACTCACGACCCCAAGATGAAGAGTCACATGCTCTACCGACTGAGCCAGCCAGGCTCCCTTGGTCTTAATCCTTAAGACTAAATAAAAATCACACAAACTTTTAGGTAAAATATGTCTTGGATATGCCATTTCTTAGAAATATTTTACTACTAATGCCATTTCTCTTTATGTAGAATGAAGACAATTTCAACAACACAGGTTGGAAGCTCTGCATTTTCTTGGGGAATTATTAGCTCTCTCCATTCCAGGCATATGTAGCCCACAGGAGAGCAAGGCAGAAGGACTCCATCAGAGTAGAGAGGAGGAGGCGTGAGAAGTATTCATCTTTTACTGAAAAGTAAAAACCTTACTTTTACAGAGAGGTGTAGCTGGACATAGCAAAAATAACACAGAAGATATGGGCTTGTCATTTTGGAGTTATTTTGAGATGAAAGTGGACCATAATCGCTCAGAGCATGACTAGTCTACAGAAGGAACATTCGCACCTTACATGTTACAGTTGCGTCCCAATAATAATCATCCTGTACAGACACAGGAACTTAAAATACATGACTCTACCTGATAGATGATCATATCGGTGAGGAAGATTCTTAACCAAAGCCAAGTATCTGTCTTCCATGCCAAACAAATTCTTGTAAATTCTGAGAATTCAAAAGCAAATTTACCAAAAGCATGTTAACACAGAAGCCGAAAACAAAACAAATGCACCACAACCACAAAATTCCAAAACATGGATTGTAACTATCAACTCTGATTTCTAAAACAATGGTCTAGAATCTCAATTAGTAAAGTTAGAATGTAATACCTACCAGTAATGCGCAGGCACTATTGTTATCAGGCCTCAATATTTACTAAGCACACACCATGGTCCCAAGGGCTGTTCAAAATGTTTTTCACATATTACCTCATTTATCTTGTAAATTACTTTGTTTTCCTTAGAACAAAAGTATCATTTTCCTTTCACCCAGCTTAGATAATAAAGATACAACGCTAAGAGTTTTACTCATTTTTTAAAAAGTCAAGTTATAAGTAAAGGAAAAATCCCCCAAAGGTCACATACATGTTTGCAATTCTAGATGTGACTGGGAGAGATGGAGGGGTGCTGTATTTACCTAGAAAAAATGACACAACACATCTGACCAAGGGTTCTGTAGAGGTATGTGACAGCAGGCCAAGGGATGAAGGGCCACTGGCCAGAAGGAAAGGAAAAATACACTGCTGAATTCCAAAGTATGGCAAAAATCCACTACTTTCCTTAGTCAGTTGAAATAGTCAATAGTTATAAAACTCCCCATAGTTTTAAGTCTATTCTCAAAGGAAAATGGGCTTTCTGTAGGGTGAGTTTTTCAGGCAGATTAAAACAGCATTACCTTTTGTATGCTTAGCTACATGTGACTAAGGAAGATACTAAGTCGAACAACTAAAAACACAGAATAAACCCAGCAAGAAAAAGAAGAGGCCAGCAATACAAATGTTAAAAGACCAAAATCTCTCCCTCAAACTCCACCCTAATCCTAATTATAATAAACGTTCAGAATAGAAGCTAAGATGTAAATGGTTATTTGAATATTAATAATTATATAATACACACTGGTAACACTGATAACAAATTAAACAGCACCAATATGACAGGCATGTTCTTACCCTTGTCAAGGAATTCCAGGGAGTAGAGCAACTCCCAGCTCTCCCTGGCTAGCTTAAAGCTATCCAGCACTTCGATGGAGTTAGCAAGCTCAGCTTTATTGACTATGATGTGACGATTCCTGCCTTTTGCCGAACAGTCTTCGTCGTCTGAACTCTGCTTAGAGAGGGTGAAAGAAGCGGAATTACAGTCATACATGGATGACCCTTCAACAACACAGGTTTGAACTACACAGATCTGTTTGCACATGGATTTTTTACAGTCCAGCACTGTAAATGTATTTTCTCTTCTTTATAATTTTCTTAATAACATTTTCTTTTTCCAGCTTTATTATAAGAATATAGTATATAATACATAGAACATACAAAATATATGATGATCAACTATTAATGTTATAGATAAGGCTTCTGGTCAGCTATAGGCTACTAGTAGTTAAGTTCTGGGGGAGTCAGAAGTTATACAGATACATGACTGTGCAGGGCAGGGGCCGGTTGGCACCCCTCACCCCCATGTTATTTATGGGTCAACCATCCTCAGACACTGTTATGTTTATTACCTCCAATTCTGATTACTATATGGATTTTATATCAAAGGATACTATAATGAGTATCATTTTTTGAACTTAACAATTTGGCTTTAAAATTAATATAAATTTTTCATCTTTTCACTCTCACACATTTAATTTTTTACCTTAAAAACTAAGCTTATATTTTTCTGATAAATTCTAAGCTGATGTTGACTTCTAAGTAAACCTATGGGGTTAAAATTTGCAATAGTTTAAGAACATATCGATGTTATTAAAGCCCCAAATAAGAGTTTTACATTCAGAGATACAGGTAAAGTAGCATATGTTTTATAGTTTATTTTTCCATGTGTGAAATCATTTAATTTGCTTCGAAAGAAGTTTATCACGTAGAGGAATAAAATTAATGCCCAAATGCCCTAAGAATCAGAGAAATGACTTTTACTTGTCTTTTGTTCCCTATACATAGCTTCTCTCACGGCCAGTCCTCTCTAGCTCTGCTCTCCCAATGCAAAGTGTCGGCCGGGAAGTAGGTTTGCCAGTACTCATCTATTAATGCTTTCTGTATTTTACAATAAAGAGTCCTACTTTCCTTGCTCTTCATCTCAAGAAATATAAAATCAAAGAAAAGAGAGCTCTCAGAGAATTACACCTATTATAAGCACCAGTAAGCATGGTCAGACAGCTTGCCAAAAAATAGTAAAGGTAAAACAGCTCCACTTAATTTTATTTTGCTGAGAAATTCTTGACTCTTATTCCATCTAGATTATTTTACTAACTTAATGACCCAAATTAAATTCTCCATCATATTTTTACACCACTATGCTCATTTAAATCTATGTACAAACATTTCAGCTGAAAGCTCCATTCCTCAAGCTAATCTCAGAAAAAATAAGCACCTCCCTCCCACTACCCACCTTTCTCCCCCACTTTCAGAGCCTGGTATTATCCTGCTTATCCTTGATGCTTGGGGACCCTCCCTACCCACTCTATTTAGCTGCCATATTCTTATCCTCCCTCAGTAATGACACATACTCAAAACCTGTTAGGTATCCTGCTTCATCAGGGTCCAGTTCCTTGCCACATGTTGCCAAACTGAGAGAATATACTAATATGGATGTGCAATTCATTGTTCCAACATACAGAAAATATTCCTGCCTCAAAACAAGATTGGAAGTTTATGGAAGGGACCTCAGATATGGTGGGAATTGTTTCCAAACAGTTTCTGAAATGGATTCTAAAGTGCAAACATACACTCTGAAGTTTTGGCCAGATGCTGTAAGCAAGAACCCTGACTATAGGGAACATACATAAGTATGTATGGGTAGAGAACACACAGTCCACAGGAGAGGCCAGCGCCCCCACCCTCCCAGCCACCTGACATGTCACACAAGCCAGGGACTTAGGCTGGGCGGAGAGTGTATGCCTGTCTGAAGAGGGCAGCCTCCATCTGGCCCAGTGTATCAGACATTCCAATTACTAAGGAGAAGTCAGACGTCTCAACTATTGTGAGAAATCTCCCAATTTTTACATGCTACATAATGGAAAGAAACAAAACACTATGTGTAAGACAAGACAAGTCTATAGGCTGAGCTTTATGTCCTCTGCTGTGATGGCACACATAGACATGACTGGACTTGGGGCAGGTCAGGGGCAGACTGTAGGATAGAGTGAAAACCAGGAAAGATCAGTTAAAAGAGTAAAAACAAAAACAGATGGAAACCCAAGTTGGTTGGAGGAGTAGAGTATGAGAGCAGGGCCTCCTAGATGACCCAGGAGAGGTAAAAACAGAAGGAACCAGAGGGCCAGAGGGTTTAAACAGCTATTCCATGGCTGGACGCTGAGTCAAAGAAAGACTGGGAATCTCTCATTCACTAGCTGCAGCTCAAGCACTATCCTGATGTCCAGAATAGAAGATGGACAACGTCCTTGGCCCCACAGAACTTGTACAGAGCTTATGAGGAGACACAGACAGTAAACCAGCAAATGACTAAACCAGAAAGTAGGCAGCAATAGGGGGTATGCAGAATTGAAATAAGAGTAATAGAGAAAACTGGTTGGGCATCTCTAGGCCTCAGAGGGAGAAATGCCTGGGCTGACAACTCAGTGACAAGGACACAGGCTGGTAGAGAGCACAGCTCGGAGGCAGACATCCAGGGGCAGGAAGGGGCTCAGAGCACTACAGCTGCTCAGAGAGGCCAGTGTGTCTGCAGCATGCAAAGGCCTGCTCAATAACTGCTCTGGAGCCAAAGTGGAGAGTTTGAGTTTATTCTGAGCATGATGGGAAGCCACTAGAGGTGGTAAAGCAGGGGAATGATGTCTGACTTGTCTTTAAAAAAACATCACTAGAGCTGTTGGGACAAGAAGAGACTGTAAGGAGCTAGAGTGCAAGCAGGGAGACAAGATGACAGCTCTTGTGACATATGGATGTCTTGGACAGGGAGCAAGAGGTGGTGATGGAGAGAACAAACTGATGGAGTTGTGTTACTTATACTGATTTGTATAGGGCATGTCATTGCTTTCAGACAAAACTAGTACTAGACAACCTATCATCCACATGGCAGGAAGGGTGTCTATGGTCTTAACATGAGGTGCCTGGACAGACTACACATTCACGGAAACCAGAGGGAGAGCTGACGGCATCTGGAAAAGCCTAGTTAAGTAGAGTTCTCAACCTGGGGCTCGTGGCTGGAATTCAAAGCATCTCTGAACTTCTGAAATTACTGGTGAAATTGTGCATGTGTGCATTTTCTGTGGGAGGAAACAAATGAGTTTATCAGGTTTAATAACCTCACAAGCCTTCAGAAAGGCTTCACCTTCTCTGCTCCATTCTGTACTACACAGCCAACTAGGACCTACAGGCCAGATGGTGTTTTTAGCAATAAAGTTTTCCTAGAACATAGCCACCTCATCTGTTTCCTATTGTCTATGGCTATTTTTCGTACTGTCACAGCAGAGCTGAGCAGCTGCAACAGAGACAGTGGGGCCTGTAAACCCTAAACTGTTTGTTACCTGGCCCTTCGCAGAAGTTGTCTGCGGACTCCTGACCTCCACTATCCTCTTACACACTGCACCTCCACTAAGCTTTCATTGAAAGCATCACTCTGCTGTAAAATAAGCTGAAAGATCACTGTTCTGCCCAACCTGCTGCCTGGCCCCATCATAAGATCAATGGCTCCTCACATTCTCTGGCGTCCCACATGTCTGTGCAAACTGTCTTATCTTCACAAAACCCACCTCCCCAATTCCAAATGACAAAACCCTCTATATCCTTCAAGGCTGATTTCAAATGCTGACCTCCTTCATGAAACCTTTCCAACACATCTCCTTAGGTTGTAATGACTTTCTAGCCAGAACACCTCGGCCCTTTCCATTCTGAGACCAGGACTCAGCACAGCACCCTGTCTACGTGTTCAAAGCAGCTCATTTGGCTTTGCTTTTTACCTTTAATTGATGCCATACAGTCATGACAGGTAGAACTAACTTATACCAGGGTTTCTTTACATCGGCCTTTTGGGCTGGACAAATTTTTGCTGTGGGGCTGTCCTGTGCACTGTGGCACAGTTAGCAGCAAGGGATGCCAGGGAGGCCTCTACAAAGTAGATACTAATAGCAATTCCGTCCCACCAAGCCATGGAAATCAAATGTCCTCAGATACTGCCAAATGTCTCACCTCCAGTTAAGAACCACTGATTTACATAGTAATTATAATTAAAAGACCCAAGCTTTATCAATTTAGCTCCAAAGCTGTATTTTACATTCATTTTCAACAAACCATAAACATATAATCTGTTAATCATATCTGAAAGGATTACCATGGTTTTCTCTCTTCCCTCAGCTAGTTTCCTCTTTTTATGTATATGTTTGTTACGATCAATTTCTACATCACCATACACATTTGACACATCCTCAAGAAGAACCAGTGGCACTTGGCTTGGGGCATTAGGACCTACGGATAGGGGGAAAACACCAATACTTAAAAATGCAGCGAAGAAAAGAAAACTTAGTATTAAGTGGAAGTTTACTCAGCAGTCATTTAAAATAAAGGTCATGAAAAAGTATGTTCAGTTTGATCTCAGGTAGACAAACATGAATACGAAAAAAGACTATACAGATATACACCAAATTATTAATAAAGGTTCTCTCTCAATGACAGACTACAGGTCAAAGTTCCCTCTCTGTATTTGTTCTTATGTATATACAAATTTTTTAGAGTGATCACGAATCAGAAAATTAGTGAGACACTTAAGACTGTGAAGTTATATGTTAATACCTTATAGCTACAAACTCCAAACAAAACCTAAATATGTGAAAGACTAAGGTCATACACAAAAATGAGAGCTGTGTTATAGTGGATGGGTAGGTGATTTCACTCTTACCTTTCTATTTTCACATTTTTAAGAATTTATATGCAAAAATATTATTTAAAAAAATCTTCGTCTATTGCAAAATCTTTGTAAAATCTACTTCAGTACTCTGCTACATCTGTTGCTTTTTCAAAATAGAGGCACTAAATATCTGTATATTTATTCATAGTACCACTACATCCTCTGATATAGAAATTTTATTACTTAATTAGTTACTTAATCAAGTGGGCTCCATGCCTGGCATTGAGCATGTGAGGCTCGAACTCACAAACCATGAAATCAAGACCTGAGCCGAGATCAAGACTTAGACACTTAACCGAGTCACCCAAATACTCCAATACAGAAATTTTAAATGAAAATACATAGAAACTACCAACAACTTAAAAAAAGCACTAGTGTCGCCCCACAATTATTTGGATTCAAGAACAATGTTAAGGTAAACATTTTTATCTTCATCATTCCAGCTGAAGCCAGTATTTTGGGAGACTCTAAAGTTCTTCGACCAACCTTGGAATAGAGATGGTTGTATGCTGTTGACATACTGGAATGCATTCTTAAAGAAGACCAACATAGTGGAATAAACCACTTGGTTTTTATACTTTGCATGAGCTTCGTTATCAAAATTGTTCATGTATCTGCAGAGATCCTTCATTCTGTGTAAAATATCACCATAGCTTCTGAAAGATGAAGGATGAGAAAGATTATTTAATTACCCTGGGCTTTTTGGCAAAAGGTCTAGAGAAAAGCCCCAATAGAAGCATGACATTTAGCAAATGTAGCTGGAGGTATGTGTAATTCCCCTTCCAAATTAGAGCAGTGATCAGACCACGATAAAGTAGCTACTCTTTGCTCTGAATGCCAAGGAGTGCTTCCAGCTCTTGAGAGTTCATATTTCCGTTGGGAAATATTTTAATAAAGTGCACCCTCTTTGCATAAATACCAAGGTTACAGAAGTAACCTTGACAATAACCAAGAAAAGCGTACCTACTTATTATATGCTTTTTAAGAGAGCGTTTTTGCCTTTAAAGATCCTGGGACTACGATATCAGAAGGCTAGCTAAGCAATTCTGGAAATGAACAATTTTCTTACCGTCTTCCTTTGTCCATCTGCCATTCACATCGCATTCCAACAACATTTAAAATCTTAAACAACCTCTCCCAAGGGTCCACAATCTGGGACGATTTTTCAGTCAGCCCTTCTATTATATACTTCTGAGAGCTCCGTTTGCTAGGTGACATTAAATCAGATGCTTCCTGGGTACCTGGGAAATGAGAACAAAGTAGCCTACAATTATTCTTACCACTTACTATGTATGTGGTACTTGACAGAAAATGACAAAGTCTGAATCCCTATTCCAAAGGCAAGAGCACAGAATCACAACACATTATGTGTTTTAAAGACCCACAATTGGCCATGAGTATAGCAAGAAATGCATTTTGAGCTGTGGTATGTGGAGGAAGCTCAGTACACTAACATTATGGTTCAGCAAGTTGACTGTTCCAAAGGGTAAAACTGGCTCCAAAAGTCTCATTTCTTACTTGTAGTATTTTTTCTAGGAAATCACCTTTAGAACACTATCAAACTAGTATGAGAAAAACCAGAACGATGAGGGATTTCTGAGTTTGTAATTTACTAGAGTCTGTAAAAATAAAATCACAGGATATTCTCACTTACCTTGATGCTGACTCTCTATTTGAGTAGACCTAGTGACATAATTGATATAAAATTCAGCTGCTTTGTTTAAGTACTTATACAATAAATTGGCAGGCAATCGAACATCATGGTTGTTAATTATTAGAGGAAGGACATCACAAACTGTTGAAGAGGAAAGATAAGGAAAAAAAATTTAAGTTGTCTGTCTGCCCTACAATTCTGATAGAAACAAAATTTATTTTAGAGTTCATTTACTGTGGTATCTAAAATATATAGAAAAAAAAACCCTTTATGGCATATTTATTTAAAAACTGCAGTGCACAGGGATACCAGTGGATGGAGTTAGCATGGAAATCCATAGGCAGATTTTACATTATGGAAAAGGGCCTAGTTCTTACACTGGGCGACAATTCAGATGTTTATTATTATTTTTCATACTTACATCTATGACTATACATATTCTTTCGGATACCAAATATTACATAATAAAAATCCAGAAGTTGTTTAAATGTTTTTCGGACTAAAATAAACAAGGACTTAAATTTCCTAATATGAAAAGTTCCTTTCCTTTCCACAAATGACCTCATCCCTTAAATGATATTTATTCCAGCATATTCTACTCACCACAAGGAACTAAAACAAAATAAAAATTTTCTTACCAAATAATTTTCTAAAGCAGTTAACAGGAGATTCTTGTTCTTCAATAGTTTCAGCCTCTAATAATGCTTCCCCAAGGCCCACCTGTTTCAAAATATAATCACTTAAATGTGTTACAGTTTAAGATGTCGGAATTACATACAGAAATGGCTTTTTAAATTTACCAGTTTGTGTATGCCAACTTCCCCAAGAAACAAATACTCTCATTTTAAAGATTAGGAAACAAAGAAATACATCAGCCACAAGGCCCAGAAGGAAACCCCAAATTCATCTGACCACTGACTGCTTTGTCTTGCTTATTATCTTCTGAACTAGCAATATTAAAATGCTAACAAAATGTTTACAGAAACTAAGAGGAAGCACTAGAACTAGTTAGAATGATAAAAGAGATATAGAGATTTTCTACAGAATGTAGAAACTGTGCTCTCTAGATCAAGATGTATTATGTCAACAAACCTTATCACTTTCAAGAGTTGTCAGGAGTAGCCAGTCATTCAGCCTGGGTTAGGCTGGACATACTTTTTGACTTTTAAGGCCACCTTTCCATTACTTTCTGCTATGCATTCCCTAGCAGAGTAGATAGGCTTATCAAAATCCACCCAGACATCTGCACTATCTTCCTTGGGATCACTTGGCAATACACGGGTAGGGGTAAAACAATGGAAAAGATAATATAACACAAAAAGCTAAAGGTTGAGTAATGATCAAGGAACATATTGGGTTGAATAGCATCCTCTCAAAATTCACGTCCACTCAAAGTCTCAGAATGTAACCTTACATATATTTTATCTTATAAAAAAAGGAAGGTCTTTGTAGATGCAATTACTTAAGATGAGGGCATACTGGGTTGGGGCAGGCCCTAAATCCAATGATTACAATCCTTACAGTCATGTAAAGACACAGGAACACAGACTCACAGGGAAGAAAGCCATATGATAACAGAGGCAGAAATCAGAATGATATAGGTGCAAAACAAAAAATGATAAAGATTGCTGGTGACCACCAGAAGCTAGGGAGAGGCAGGAAGGATTTCTCCCTAGAGCCTTTAGAGGGAGCATGGCTCTGCCCACACCTTGCTTTTGGACTTTTAACTTCCAGAATGGAGGGAGAATAAATTTCAGTTGTTTTAAGCCACTCGTTTTTCTGGGACTTTGTTATAGCAGCCCTAGAAGCTAATATAGGGAGGTATAGAAAAGGTTAACTAGGGCCAGAAACTTGAAAGATAGTGTGGGGAAGAATAAACAATAGAGTATGAATTTATAGAGTTCATTACTTGAACCCTGAATCTTCCACCAACTAGCTATGGGAACTAACATATTTAAGATTTAGTTTCCTCATCAGTAAAGTGGGATACTGCCTACCTCAAGGGGTTCAGAGAGTATGGAAGGAGATACCGAACACCAATGCCTGCCACTAGCACTCAATTATTATTACATATACAAGGAACAGAGGGAAAAGCACATGAAAAACATGCCTATGAAGACAACAGACTACGGCTCTCAGTTAAATTCAAACACACTGTTGACTACAATGGAAGAGGATTTTTTAAAAAATATTTTATTTATTTATTCATGAGAGACACAGAGAGAGAGGCAGACGGAGAAGCAGGCTCCATGCAGGGAGCCCGACATGGGACTTGATCCTGGGACTCCAGGATCACACCCTGAGCTGAAGGCAGACGCTTAACCGCTGAGCCACCCAGGCACCGTGGAATAGGATTTTTTAAAAAAGACTTATTTTTGAGAGAGAGAACATGCAACAGCAAGTGTACACGGGGTGGGGGTGGGGCAGAGAGAGGGAGAGAGACTCTTAAGCAGACTCCATGCTGAGCTGGAGCTGACTTAGGGCTCAACCTCACAACCCTAAGATCAGGACCTGAGCTGAAACCAAGAGCTGTATGCTCAACTGACTATGCCACCAGGCATCCCTGGAATAGGATTTTTAAAAAAACTTTACTACACAGATTGCAAATAAACAGCAGTGTCAAAGCTTGGTGACTTTTTCCTTACACTGATTGCAATAAGGCAAATCAATCAGTGTAAGTGTTCCTTACACTTCTACTGGAAATTTATAAAGTTTGAAAACAGTGAAATCCCTTTAGCTTTACTGACAGATTCCTTGATTTAAGTTCAATCTTGCTTAGTGCTCTTTAGAATCTCTGCTTTAGAAGAATATACACTATAGCTTTTGACCCAACTAATGAATGTATTGATCGATTTCATTTTCTCTTAAGAAAGAGGAAAGGATCAAAATCATACCCCATGCTGCACCACTGTTTCAGGGAAGCGTCTCAAAAGTAGAAGCAACATTTCTGATCGTTCCAATGTGTTGAAGCATTGTTCCGTAACCTTTAGTAACATTTCGCACTGGACTCGACCAGGGAGAGTTTCAAATAAACCTGTACATAACACATTTAACTTTAAAAAATTTCTTTAAGAAAGAAGATCCTGAAGCTAAAGAGGAAATAAGGTATTTTCATGTACAAAACAGTAAATACTACATTTAGGATCATTGTTTGGTTTTATCTACAACCTAGAAGGCTTTTGGGTCAGATGGTATTGGACACAGGTTTGCTGCAAGACCCTAAAACATCTGGAAGCCTTATTGGATCCAGAAGACAAGAATGGTGCTTATGAAGGGTCACAACAGTGCTTGCTGTTGGCTGAGACAAAGAGGATGTGCTTTGATTCCTCAAAGAGGAAATCTTTGATTGGCTAAAGCAACCAACACAGAGTGAAGGTTAACAAGAAAGGTCATAAATCACTAAAAGTCTCCTCCTGTTTTGTGGACATCTGCCTCATCTACAGATGCTTTCTGATCATTGCAAAACCTGTTAAAAACATCTTTAATTCCCTGGGCTGATACAACCACACACTTTAAGGAAGGTTAGAGGTTTCGAAGCAAATGCTCAAGGGACTAAATGACACCATTTGTAGACCTGAGTTGTCAAGAACAAAACACACATTTGTGTACCAATACCACAGATGTGAGTTTTTTTTGCAATTATGGTATATAACTTAGTATTCTAGAAACAGAAATTTTACATCATTAAGTGTCACTCTGCTCTTACTTCTTAAAAATTGGGTTTGTTTATCCTGTGAATCGTTCCTCAGTGCTGATGTAATAATGCTGATTTCTCTCCATACCACTGGCTGGTCAGGGAAATTCACAAACCTATTTTAAAATGAATGTGTTAAATTAAAACGTCAGAATCTACATAGTATTAGAAGAAGAAAAGAACATTAGCACTAGAAGAGATAAACATTTTTCTTTATTCCAAGTAAATATGTGGATATACCAAATCAAATCAAAAAGCATATAAAAATAGAAACTAATTAAGGAAAATGAAGTTAATCCAAAAGTCTTTGGAGGTTCTTAGAAGTGAAAAAAGACAAATGTCCATAATACATAAAGCACTTCTCAATATCAACAAGAGAAAAGAACCCAAAGAAAAAAAACCAAAAAGTGGGCAAAGACAAATCACAGAAAGAATACAGACAGCCAAGAGAGAACACTTGAGAAGATACTCAGTCTTATTAGTAATACAATGAGCAGAAATTTTTAAAAATAACAAGATATAAAAATAAATAAATAAATAAATAAAAAGATATCACTTTCTATCACATTGGCAAAAATTAAAATCTGATAAGAAAGACTGATAATATCCATGTTTGCAAATGTGTGGGAAAATGGGCACTCTTATACATTGTTAGTAGAAAGGTAAACTGGAATAGCGTTTTTTTGGAGAGTAATTCGATAGTGTGTCAACATATAAAACGTGTACATACTTGACTGTGAAAATCAATGTTTAAGAATGGACTCTATAGAAAAACACCAAAATATGCATACAAAATTGCTTATTGACATGCAAATATGAAAAAGATATAATCCATATATCAAATACAGTATGCATACTGAAAAATAAAGGCGTCCCTCCATTCCACTGGGTGAAGAGAGTACGCTGCAGCAGATGATGAGTAGTTTTGTTGTGACCCTTCCCCACAAAACCCCACCTGTCTGTATGGTCCTGTGTCTACATGTGTATACAGACACACAGAACTTTGGTTGAGTCAGAGGGACCTTCATGTGTCACTCTCTATCCTTCAGTAGTGTTTGAACTGCAAAGAGCTTGTATTATTTCCAAAATAAAACGGATTATTGGAAAGAAAAATTTTGACAAGAATAAAACAGAGGAAGACTTCTTGCAGAGTAGGAATGCCGGCAGTTAACTGAAGGCCTGGCCTCAAGACCAGGGTTCAGAGCAGGGAGGTGATCTTAAAGATCTCCTCTCACTCACACACACAGCCTCCTGAGAGGTTCAGGGCAGGGCCGGCTGAGGTCACCACATACACTCACATGTCGTAGAGCAATCTCCCGGCGGTGGCAGTCCTCTCGGCGTTCCGCTCGATGGTGTACATCTCGTACTGCAATAGACAGACATCAGACCCACGGGTCACAGAGAGAACGGCCGACACGGGGGGGGGGGGGGGGGGGGGAGGGGGGCGGGTCACGACTCCGCCCGGGGCTGGTCCTGGCTCCGCGGTCCCAACCTGCACCCAGCACCCCGCACCCCCAGCCCGGGGGCCTGACCCCTGAGCATCACCTGGTTACGCAGGGCCCCGGGGCCTAGCATGCGACCCTCGGGCTCCCTTACCACCCTTCGGTCCCCAAGGCCGGCGGGATGACGTGCCCAAAGCAGCAAGCGCTGCACAAATGGCCGCCGCGCTGACAAACGAGGAGCGAGCGCCGTTCCCGGGGCGCCGCGGTGCCATCCGGCCACCGAGCCGGCAGCAGGGCACCCCTGCCTGCAGTCCCCCGCCCGGCCGGCCTCCAGCGGGGTCACGGTGCGGGTCTCGCGGGGGGAGGGCGGGCGCGGGGGGTCGGGGAGCGGGCAGGGGTGAGAGGAGAGGGACCCGAGGCTGGGGGCCTGCGAAGCGCCCGCCCCTCCACCGCGCGGCCGCCCGGACCTCACCTGGATGTTGAAGTCGGCGGGGTAGAGGCTGCGGGCCGTGATGAGCCACGCTTTGGCTGCCCACAGGTCCTGCTGCACCAGCTCCCGGGCTCGCTGCACCAGGAACTCGCAGTCACCCTGGGCCGACATGACCCCGGAGGCGCCCGGCCGCCGGCAGCACAGGCCGTTTACCTTCCGGCTCTAGAGACGCCGCCGCCGCCGCCGCCGCCGCCGCGGGGGTACCTTCTGCGCATGTCGGGCTGGCCGATCCGGAACAGCTCTCCGGGTTTTGCGAGGAACCGCCCAGCCCCCGCCGCCTCCGGGGACCAGGATTTCTGTGCGGTCTTTTCCCGGTCACCTCCAAAATGTGGAGAAGGGAATCGCACTCTCGCGGGCTCCAGCGTGACTGTTCCAGCCAGGGAGCCTGCGCGCGAGCCTGTAGTCGCCGAGCTCCCTCCGCAGGCTCTCGTAGCCTAGGGGCGGTCCCGGGGGTCCCCGAGGGTCCCGGGCGGCCTAGAGAGCGGCGGGGGCGGGGCGCGGAGCTCCCTCGGCCCGGGAGGAGTGGAGGAACCTAACCTGGCCCGGGTCCTTGCCCGGGATTAGGTTTACGAGCCAACAGTCTGGGGCCGGCTGAGGGTGCAAGGCACAGAGGGCAGGGTCGTTCTTAGCGCTTGTTCTGGCACATTTTGTCTTTCCTGAATGTGTCCACAATCTGTTCTCGCGTCTTTATTCGCTGACTTTTGCCACAGGCACTGAGCTGTTGCAGTACCGAGCACTTGGGAAGTGCTCTGCTGCATGCAGTGGGAGCTGCAAAGATGATTCCTGTCCCAGCAGAGGGTTGACGATGAGGTGGCCTAAGGAAAAACAGGCCATTTTAATGATCTCTTTCCCATCAGATCAGTGTCATTTTCACCCAAACGCCAGATTTGTTTTCCATCTCAGAGGAGGAAAACAAAATCGTCTCCCTGCTCTGGTGAAGGAGAGGCCGCATTTAAGAGCTAGAGAAGCAATACTTACCTGTCTACTAGGAAAAATGTACCAAGATGCGGATTCATTTGTTTTCAATCCAAGTTCTATATGCAAAAAGTTTTAGCAAGTTCTATTTACGACTGATATCTTTGATTTATTTGATTTAAAGCCAAGAGATTAAGGATTCAAAGCTGGTATGTTTTAAAGATAGAAATTACTGGGTATTTATATACATGACAAATTATATTTTAAATAAATTATGAATATATACATTACTATTCATGGGTATATATAAGGTCTAATACATTCTTATAAATTGTGATAATTTATAAATAAATGATCTTAGGGACGCCTGGGTGGCTCAGTGGTTGAGTGTCTGCCTTCTGCTCAGGTTGTGATCTGGAAAACTAGGGATGGAATCCTTCATCTGGCTCCTCTCAAGGACCCTGCTTCTCCCTCTGTCTGTGTCTCTGCCTCTCTCTCTCTCTCTCTCTCTCTCTCTCTCTCTCTCTCGTGTCTCTCATGAATAAGTAAATAAAATCTTAAAAATAAATAAATAAACAATCTTAAAGTGAGTGGTGAGTTAGTATGCTAATTTTAGAGAGAAGTACCAGAAAGGGTAGGCACAAAGCAGCAGTATTAAAAAAAAAAAAGTGCTATCAAATTTATTAAAGTCACAGCTCTTTTATTTTGCTATTTTGCTTATGATACCATTGTAAAAACAGCACTTTTAAATATCTTCTCCTTTACTCAAAATGGTCAGGTGACAATCTTGCTTCCAATTCAGTGGAATCCTGAACACATTCCCTGGTGGTTACCCTCTTCTCTTCAGAATTAGGACTTCCAAATTTGCAGGGCACAAGATTTAATAGAGACAGAAAAAATTCCATTAGTGGGTTATTGGGCATATTTTGAGGAGCCACTGTCTCCTCCCACCCCTGCTTGGTTTAAAGCATATCCTGTGTTGGAGAGAACAGTGCCCCGACCTCATGGGATGTGATTTAGTTGACACCTTTATTAAGCTTCTAGTAGACCATACTCTACCATTTTATCAGGCCACCTGCTTCTGGGTGTTGGGAACAGAGTAAGACCAGTGAATGTGTTGTGCCTGTTCCCTCTGCCACATTTCTTTTGCCATAAAAATGAGTTCTTGGGCCTTGAAGTGATATTGTATGGGATACGATGGTGATGAATAAGGTGTCTGTAAGTGCATGAATGGTGGAACACGCAGAATGTTATGGGGGCAAATCTGAGTAGTATGAATTCCCGTAAAGACAAATCACTCCCTTCTCCCTGAAGAACAGGTCCAGTGTAAAGTAATCAGCTTTTCACTACCTAGCTGACTGCTCCCTACTGAGGAAATGGTGCCATTTTGGGGGTCTGGTTTTGGCTCCTGCCATTGGCCTTTTGGACACTCAGTGGTAGCTCCAGTCATACCATCCTTGGTGAGGGGAAGTTCATGTTGAGCTCACACATAGCATCCCTGCTGTACACATAGCATTTCTGCTGTCATGCCACTTTTTCCATGGATCCACTGAGCAAACACTGGCTGAGGAAAGAGATAGACTGACATCCACGGGATGAGTCATCTTATTACCACCTGATTAGTGAGCATCTTCTTTGCTGTGGATGTCCTCTGGGAAGCAATTATGTAAAATACAACTGCCTTTTACATTTTGTACCCATTCTGAGAGTCCATATTAGTCCCAAGTCTCTTTTTCACCAATCTTCCAATTTTGCTCTAAGTCCTTGATCTGTCAGACAATCTGCCAGTGACTTCTCATGTCAGTAGAGATTAATACCTCAGACTGTCTTTCCAGAGTGGATCATTGGATGAGCTACCCAAAGTTCTACCTGCTGGAGATATTTCCTTTTTTAAAAAAAATTTTACTTATTCATGAGAGACACAGAGAGAGGCAGAGACATAGGCAGAGGGAGAAACAGGCTCCATGCAGGGAGCCCGACATGGGACTCGATCCCGGGTCTCCAGGATCATGCCCTGGGCTGAAGGTGCGCTAAACTGCTGAGCCACCTGGGTTGCCCGAGATATTTTCTTTTATTGTGTTTTTAGGGCTAACTCTGAGTGTGGCTGCCATTTGGTGGTCACCCACTTCCAGATGCAAGCACACTGTACACACCCTTGTGTATACCAGGTACTCTCATGAGGCCACAATGTGAGCTCATGGAGAGGTGGTAAAGCAATAGACGTATCTACATGGGACTCTGAGCCATGCTTATGAACATTTCTTGTGATTTTCAGACCTGCTCAGGCTCTCTCTTATTTACTGTATTTCCACTAAATAGTAGAATGATAGTATACACTCCCATCTTTATTATGGGACTATAAATAATATTTTAGATAATAGCAAGTTCATGATGGGCACCTCAGATCACAGGTCAGTTGATATCCCTTAGGTCAGGGGTCAATGTTGACCAGGATCCAGTAGCAATCTAGGAGCTGCTTTTCTTTTCTTTTCTTTTCTTTTCTTTTCTTTTCTTTTCTTTTCTTTTCTTTTCTTTTCTTTTCTTTTCTTTTTTCTTTTCTTTTCTTTTTTTAAGATTTTATTTATTTATTCATGAGAGAGAGACAGAGAGAGAGAGAGGCAGAGGCACAGGCAGAGGGAGAAGCAGGCTCCATGCAGGGAGCCCAACGTGAGACTTGATCCCGGGTCTCCAGGATCACACCCTGGGCTGAAGGCAGCGCTAAACCACCCGGGCTGCCTAAGGAGCCGCTTCTCAAATGGGCTTCCTTTGGGCTTGCACTGTAGTTCTCCTTTTGGCCCCTGTCAGAAGCTCCACACAATATACCTATGTCACAGGCATAGGATTCTATGGACCCCATACAACTTATCATTTGCTTACCACATATCAGAAGTGTGCTAATTTGCTTTACTACAAAGTAAAGATATACATCTGGAACAGTACCTGCAGTTAACACGAATACCTCGTTAAGTTCATGATAACTCATAGTCATTCTCCAAGATCCATCTGCTTTTTCAAGGAAGAACCAGCAGTTGAATTAAGTGGGATGTAATGGGAATCACCTACCATGCATCTTTCAATAACAGAGACTTTTTTTTAAAGACTTTATTTATTTATTTATTAATGAGAGACATACACAGAGAGAGAGATGCACAGACACAGGCAGAGGGAGAAGCAGGCCCCATGCAGGGAGCCCGATATGGGACTTGATCCCAGGTCTCCAGGATCATACCCCCAGCCAAAGGCGGCGCTAAACCTCTGAGCCACCCAGGCTGCCCAATAACAGAGACTTTCTTATTCTACCCTCCCTACACAATGGGTCTTACTTTGTTAGGAAAAGAATCAGAGGATTCTTTCTTTAGTTGCTAAGTATGTTTGTGGAGAAATAATTATAGGATCATTTTCTGTGAGATTTGTTGGACATACTGTGAGATAGCCATGGACCAAGACACCACTTATGACCTGACTGGTAGGCCAAGATAGTGCTGTGGGCCCTTGGCAGCCTCTGAATGATATTCAGACTTAATTAACTAACTCAGAATTAATCCACATTAATTCATTATCTAATTACCTTGAGGAACCCAGGTTTTCTCTTCCTCAGTGCCTATCACCCCAATTAATGGTTGCACATCCTCTGTGGAAGGCTTTAAGGAAGATTCATGATATGAAATTCTGGCAAAGTTGCAAAGTCTTTTTCTTTCTCTTTGTTTTTAAAGATTTATTTATTTATTTGAGAGAGAGAGAGAGAGAGAGTGTGTGTGTGTGTGTGTGTATGCATTCGTGTGCATGCACATGTGGCAGGGGAGGAGCACAGGGAGAGTCCTAAGCAGATTCCATGCTGGGCGTGGAGCCTGACTCACGGTTAAATCCCATGACCCTGAGCCAAAATCCAAGAATTGGATGCTTAATTGACTGTACCATCCAGATGTCTTTTGCAAAGTGCTTGCCCTTCCTTCGTTCTTTCCTTCGTTCCTTCCTTCGTTCCTTCTTTTTTTTTTTAAGATTTTATTTATTTATTCATGAGAGACACACAGGGAGAGGCAGGGACACAGGAAGAGGGAGAGGCAGGCTCCCTGTGGGGAGCCTGGCGTGAGACTCAATCCCAGGACTCTGGGATCATGACCTGAGCCAAAAGCAGACGCTCAACCAACTGAGCCACTCAGGTGTCCACAAAGTGCTTTTTCAAAGGGATGTAGCCTCTACCTTGGGTACAGAACCCTGAATCTGAACTGACTTGAGTCTAGGAATTGGGTACTTTACATAAACAGTCACTAAAGTCAAATTGCTGCTCACTTGGTTTAGAGTTTCTCTGATTTTATGAATCAGTAGGCTGCCCATCTATCTTATTCTGAGGAACTTCATGATCAATTAACCACTGCCACACACCTCTGAGGGCCATAATGCTCTGATTGCCACTGTGTCCCTGAAGCTTATTATGGTCATTGTCTCCACTTTCTCTCTAATGGTCAAGTGTTGCCACCTGATCTCTACTACACAGGGATCCCATTATTCCTATTGGAATCAGGAAACCCAATTCTTGCATTATTTTTTTTCCCTGAGGTATAATTGACATATAACATTATGTTAGTTTTAGGTATACAACATAGTGTTTGAACATTTGTATGTATTGTGAAATGATCACCACAATAAGTCTAGTTAACATCCATCCATATAGTTACCATTCACTGTTAACAAAAAACATTTTTTCTTGTGGTAAAGCCTTTTAAAATTACTGTCTTGGCAACTTTCAGATATTCAAAACAGTATTATTAACTATGGTCACCACGCTGTATATTATATCCCCATGGTTTACTTATTCAGTAACTAAAATTTTGTACCTTTTGACCCTCTCCCCCATTTTGCATCCCCCTCACCATCCTCCCCTCTGGCAACCACCAGTCTGTTCTCTGTATCTACAAGCTTGACTTTTTTGGTTTTAGGTTTTTGTTTGTTTTGGTTTTTAGATTCCACACATAAGTAAGATCATATGGTATTTGTCTTTTTCTGACATATTTCACTTAGCATAATGCTCTCAAGGTCAATCCATGTTGTCACAAATGTCAAAATTCCATTCTTTTTTATGGCTGAGTAGTATTCCATTGTATATTCATACTACATCTTTTTTATCCATTCATCTATCAATGATTAGGTGGTTTCCACATCTTTGCTATTGTAAATAATGCTTCTGTGAATAATGTTCGCTGTGAACATGGGGGTGCATATATATTTTTAGAAATAGTGCTTTCATTTTCTTTAGATAAATACCTAGAAGTGAAATTGCTGGATCATATGGTAGTCCTACAAATGATTTTTTGAGGAATCTCCATACTGTTTCCTATAGTGGCTGCACCAATTTGCATTCCCACTGACAGTGCACAAGGGTCCCCTTTTTTCCACATATTCACCAACACATGTTATTTCTTACCTTTTTGGTGTTAGCCATTTTAAACAGGGATAAGGTGGTATCTCATTGTGGTTTTGATTTGCATTTCTCTGATGATTAATGATGTTAAGTATCTTTTTATGTGCCTGTTGGTCATCTGTATGTTTTCTTTGGAAAAATTCTATTCAGATCATCTGCCCCTTTTTAAATAAAATTGTTTGTTTGCTAATAAGATATGTGTTCTTTGTATATTTTGGATATTAGCCCTTGTCAGATATATGATTGCAAATATTTTCTTCCATTCAGTAAGGTGCCCTTTCATTTTGTTGATAATTTCCTTTGCTGTGCAGGAAACACAATTCTATGACAACATCTCCCACCAGCATCTCTGGCCTACAGAGAACAGTTAACATAAAGATTTTTATGGCTGAGGGTACTCTCTTCATTAATGCATTTCTGGACCATCCTGGGTTGTATGGTAGGGGTTGGCTAAGCAGGCTGCACATTATGAATTAACTCTAATATTCCCATTTCATTAAATCATCAGACTCCTTTCTCTAAAGTATGCTAGGAAAATTGCAGCATCTCAATCTAGGCCGCCTCTGAACCAGACTGAACAAGCAAACTCTTAGAACCATTGGTACTCTCACAGCCACTTCAGGACCAAGGTGGAAGACAGATCTGAAACTACTGGAACAAATCCAATAGGATTAAAAATGTGATAGATAGCGATGCTGTATGGATCCTCTGGCAAGGCCCTATTGGGGCAAAAACATGCACATTTGAGTAGCAGCTCCTAGATTTTTGTTGCTGGTCATATGGAATCTAGAGTTCTTGGCGCGCACACGCATATGGATACATTTGGCCCTACCTAATTTTACAACTTGTCCTTTCTGGACAATGCCCTTATTACCCATTCCAAAGGTCTTACGAATGCACACTGGTTGAATCTAATGATTCCTTTGGGACATAGTCCTTTATTTATTCCTGGAATAGGTTTTGTAATTCACTCTCTGGGTCAAACAGAAATATCTCTTCCTTTTTTCTTCTTTCTTTAAGATTTTATTTATTTATTTGAGAGAGTGAGCATGAGTGGGGGAGAGGCAGAGGAAGAGGGAGAAGCAGACTCCCTGCGCAGCAGGGAGCCTGACGTGGGGCTTGGTCCCAGGACTTCAACATCATCACTTGAGTTGAAAGCTGCTGCTTAACTGCCTGAGCCACTCAGGCACCCCAGGAATTTCTTTTCCTTAAAAAAAATTTTTTTTTTTTACTTGGGAATAATTTCAAACCTACAGAAAAGTTACAAAATAAAAATACTATAAAAATTATTTGTATATCTGTAACAGGTTGAATTATGTCCCCCCAAAATGGATATGTGGAAGTCCAAGCCCCTAGTACTGTAGAAGGTAATCTTATTTAGAAACAAGGTCTTGGGTCGCCCCAGTGGCTCAGCGGTTTAGCGCCGCCTTCAGCCCAGGGTGTGATCCTGGAGACCCGGAATCCAGTCCCGCGTCAGGCTCCTTGCATGGAGTCTGCTTCTCCCTTTGCCTGTGTCTCTGCCTCTCTCTCTCTGTGTCTCTCACGAATAAATGGATAAAATCTTTAAATAGAATGAATAAAGCAGAATTAAGAAAAGAAAAGAAACAAGGTTTTTACAGAAGTCATCGAGCTTTAAACTTGAGGTCATTGCATTGGTGTAGGCCCTAATCCAGTAAGACTGGTGTCCTTATACAAAAAGGGGAAATATAGACATAGAGACATATGTGCATACAGGGAGAATGCCACGTGAACATGAAGCCAGAGATCAAAGTGTTGTAAGTATAAGCCAGGGAATGCCAAAGATTGTGAGCAAACCTCCAGAAGTCAGGAGACAGGCCTGAAGCAATTTATCACTCTTAGCCCTTAGAAGGAACCAACACCAGCTGACACGTTGTTCTTGGACTGCTAGCCTCCAGAACTGTAAGACAATATATTCTGTCATTTAAGCCAATGGTAATACTACTAGTGTGTAGTGTTTTTTTTTTTTTTTTTTAAGATTTTATTTGTTTCTTTGAGAGAGAACACAAGCAGGAAGAGGGGCAAAGGGAGAAGCAGACCCCTTGCTTAGGAAACTCAACACAGGGCTCGATCCCAGGATCCTGAGATCATGACCTGTGCTGAAGGCAGACTCTTAACCAACTGAGCCACCCAGGCTCCCCTGTATGGCAGCTCTAGCAAACTAATATGTACCCTTCATCCAGTTTCACTTACTGTTCATATTTTACTTCATTTGCTGTGTCATATGCATGATATTCTCTTTCTTTGCTCACTCTCTGCATATATATGTATGTATACATAATATATATTTTTACCAAACAATTTGAAACTAGATTGCATTGTCATGGTCCTTTATTCCTAAATATTTCAGTATGTGTTTTCTAAGAATATGGATATTCTCTTACATTAGCCACAGTAAATTTGTTTTATCCAAACTACCATCTCTATGCCAATTTTCATAGCATTTCCCCCCTTGAGTGAAGAATCCAGTCATGGCTCAGATATCGCATTTACTTTTCACTTAGTGTTCTTCAGTCTAAAATATTTCTACAGTCTGTCTTTGTTTTTTATGGCTTTGATATTTTTGAAGAATATATCTCCCCTCTATTTTCTTTTAAATGGAAAGTTCCTCATTCTGTGCTCATCTGATCCTTCTTTAGATTCAGGTATGCATTCCCAGGTTAATGAATATTACATACGTGGTTTTTATCCTTCTCAAGGATCACATCTGGAAGCATACGATGCAGGTCTGCCCCTCACTGGTGATGACACATTCAAGGTGTTGTCTGATTTCTTCATTGTTATTGTTTTTCCCCCTGGCAGCAATGAGTAAACTATAGAGAGACACTTCAAGGCCATGCAAATACTCTGTCATTTTGAAATTTAACTCTTTCTGTCCCTGGAGACAATGAGAGATAATGGGGTGACTCTTGCAGAATAGGCACCCCATACCCAGTCATTGCAGCCCAGCAGGAAAGAGATAACAAACTCCTTGGAGGTCATTACAAGCCATCTCATTTCAACCCATGCCTTGAATTGAAAGTTCAAGATACCAAGCTTCCCTTTTTCAAAGCTGCCAACCTGCTTATCATCACCACAGCAATCCAGCGATGTTCCAAGTCTTTTCTCCTCCCTGCATGCCATCCCGTGCCCACAGCACCATAATTTGTTTAAGTGTAATGCCACAACGTGCCATTGTTTTTCCAGTATTCCATATCCCTGTGTGCACTTAATGAAGGAGTCATTTACGGCAGCGTGCATGGAGTTAAGAGAAACAACGGGGGATGTTGTGTGACCAGGAACTAGTGGTAACAGGATTGCAAACTTTCTATCTGAAGGATGAATGCTGAGGTCATGGAGGAGGGGCATCCTAGCAGAAGCTGCTATTATAGAGGGATTTAGCCACTGCCAAACTCCTTGTGCTCATACAGGAAGAGAGAGTGGACAAGCAATACTCTACTTCTCTTTCTTTCTGCCCTCCAAGATCCCATGCTACTCTAGTGGATGAACCTAACAAGAAGATAGAGGGAACTCAGCTAACAGTTTCTAGGTTTCCGCCATTTGGAGACTAGAGGGCAGAAGAGAGTATAGAATAGGAAAAAAGCAGCCCTCAGCCCTTCACTATACGCTGTGCAGAACTGACAATCCTTTGTTTTGCTCCTGCTTCATGCAAATCCATTCTCATGCTTCTCTTGTCACTGCATTTTCTTCTTTGTTTTACCAGTTCTTGAAGAAGAACAAAACAGCAAGATCCATTTACCCCTCTCCTACCCTTTGTGCTGTTATTGTCACATATATTATACTTCTGTGCATATTATAAATGGTAAAATGTAAACAATTGTTAATTAATTGTAGACTATATGATACTCTCCCACAGGTCATTCTGTTTAAATGATTTTTCTATAACTGTTTGACCTTTAAAAAATTTAAGGAACTAAGAAACTGCTTTTGTCTTTACCAATATCTTTAATATTTCCAGTGCTCCTTTTTCCTTCATATAAATCGAATTTCTATCATATTCCTGCAGCCTAAAGAAGTTTCCTTCATATTTCTTGCAGTATAGATTTGTAGGCAACAAATTATTTAAATGTTCATTTACATGACTATGTCTCTATTTTGCATTTATTTTTGCAGGATATTTTCATTCAATGTAGAATTTTAGATTGACAGTGGACAGTTTTGATTCTGTTTGACACTTGAAGATGCTCTTTCTTTGTCTTCTGCCCTTTGCTTGTTCTAATGAGAAGTTAGCTTCATTTTTTAATCACTTTTCCTTTGTATTTAATATCACATTTTTGTTCTCTTTTCTGAATTTTTCAAAAAATTTTGCCGTAAAATATCCATAACATAGCATTTACCATTTTAACAACTTTTAAGTGGACAGTTCATTAGTGTTAAGTATATTCACATTGTGTATAAATAGACTCCAAAACTTTAATCTTGCAAAATTACGCCATTAAACAATTCCCCATCTCTTATCCCCCAGCCTTTGACAACCAGCATGCTACTTTTTGTTGTTATGAATTTGACTACTCTAGATAACTTTTATAAGTGGAATCATATAGTATTTATTTTTTCATGACTGGATTATTTCACTTAGTGTAATGTCCTCAAGGTTCATCCATGTTGTAGCATATGTCATAATGTTCTTCCTGAATAGTACATTCCATTGTGTAAATATACATATTTACAAATGATGGACACTTGTGTTGTTTCCACCTTTTGGTTATTGTAAATAATGCTGCTATGAACATGGGTGTGCAAATACCTCCTCAAAATTCTGTATCTACTTGCTTTTAAGATTTTATCTTTATCTTTGGTTTCCAGCAATTTGACTATGATGGGCTTAGATGTAATTTTTTTTTCTAGGTGGATTTCTTTCTAGTGTAATTTCTTTTCTGGCTGGGGTTCAATGCTTTTTCCTGTCTGTGGGTTTCTTTTTTGATCAAATTTGGAATTTTGACAAAAATTCCTTTGAATATTATTCTTGCTTTATTTCTGTCTCATTTACACTTATGTTAGATCATACGATATTTTCCACAGGTTATTGAGGCTTCATTCTTTTTTCTGATCTAATATTGTACTCTTTGTGTTTCAGTTTAAATGATTTGAGCTATCTTCAAATTCACTAATCCTTTCTTTTCTGTGTCTAATTTTTAGTTAATCCCATCCAATGAATTTGATTCCAAATATTGTTTTTTCTTTTTCAGTTTTGGTGTTTCCATTTAGTTCTTTTTCCAGATATCCAGATTTTTTAGACTGATCCTAAAATTCCTTATCTCTTTACCCATTATATTTAACTTTGCCTCTGGATTCTTTTACATATTTTTATAGTTTTTTTTTTTTCAAGAGATTTATTTATTTCTTTATTTTGTAGAGAGGAAAGGGCAGACGGAGTGGGGAGAGAGAATCTCAAGCAAACTTCTTGCTGAATGTGGGGCCCAATGCGGGCTCAATCTCACAACCCCAAGATCGTGAACTGAGCTGAAATTGAGAGTTGGAGGCTTAAATGATTGAGCCACCCAGGCATCCCTATAGTTCTTTTGATGTCTTCATTCCTGCAATTTTCAACATCTGAGGTTATCTGTATGTCTATTTCTTTTTTCTTTTAAGATTTAATTTATTTATTCATGACAGACACAGGGAGAGAGAGGCAGAGACACAGGCAGAGAGAAGCAAGCTCCATGCAGGGAGTCTGACGTGGGACTTGATCCCGGATCTCCAGGATCACACCCTAGGCTGAAGGCAGCACTAAACCGCTGGGCTACCGGGGCTGCCCTGTATGTCTATTTCTGTGACTGATTTTCCTTTTACTCTTGATCACACTTTCTTTCTTTGACTTTCTAGTAATTTCTGACTATACTAGACAGTTGATGACTTATTTTAGAGGCTCTGGACTATTTTGTTTTCTATAAAAGAGTGTTGAACTTTATTTTTATAGGTAGCTAACCTAATGTGGACCACCTTGATCTTATTAAGGCTTTGTTTTAGGCTTTTAAATGTTGGTTATTTGAATTTTGCCCTCAAGTCTAGGGCATGATCTTTTCTTCTAAGAAATGAGCATTCTGATGTCAAAACTGAATTGCAAAGATATTGACCAATGCATCTCCTTTCTTTCTGGGTCAGTGTCTCCCTGACACTGTGAAATTCCTGATATTTCTCTGCAGTTTTCAATCCCTTAACAGCTTTTCTCTGGTAGGCTTTTCAGAACCTCATCCTTCACATACATATCTTAGGATCTGTAAAAACAAAACAAAACAAAAACTTCCAGGGGAAATCCTAGGCAGATTTTGGAGATTCTTTCTCTGCAGCTCCTTCCTTTCTGATAACCTGGCCCTCAAATTTCACGTGCCTTAGCAACTCTGAATTCCAACTTCTGTTTCTTTGCTCAGAGATGGTTCTCTGCTTGGATTCCATTTTCCTATACTGTTTTTGGAAAATGCCTTCACTAAGTCCAGGTGGATTTGAAGCTCACCCACTGTGCCTCCTTTCTTGCAGGATTGTAGCCCTATGCTGAATATTGCCCCATGGTTGAACACAGTTGTTATACGTTTTCTAGTTTTTTTAGTTGTTTATAGAAGGAATATAAGTGCGCTTTAAACTAATCCTTCAAGGCCAGAACCAGAACTTACTCTAGAAAATTGCTATGACTCTTTTGTCATTATAACTTTTTTTTCGGTTAGAAATAAATCCCACCTCTTATATCAGGTTTTCTTCAGGGATAGTTTCTGTTTATTTTTATTATTTTTTAATGTGCCACACTTTCCTGTTTCTTTGTATTCCTTGTGATCTTTTTTTAAGATTTTTTATTTATTTATTCATGAGAGACACACAGAGAGAGGCAGAGATATAGGCAGAGGGAGACGTAGGCTCCCCTCAGGGAGCTTGATGTGCGACTGAATCCGTGAACCCCAGGATCACGCCCTGAGACAAAAGCAGAGCTTAACTGCTGAGCTACCCTGGCTGCCCTCCTTGTGATTTTTAATTGAAAATGGACATTTAAATCTTATCATATGGTACTTCTGGAAGTCAGATTTTCCTCTTTCCCCAGGGTTTGCTGTTTTGTTTTTTCTTTCTTTCTTTCTTTCTTTCTTTCTTTCTTTCTTTCTTTCTTTCTTTCTTTCTTCTTTCTTTCTTTCTTTCTTTCTTTCTTTCTTTCTTTCTTTCTTTCTTTCTTTCTTTCTTTTTCTTCCTTCCTTCCTTCCTTCCTTCCTTCCTTCCTTCCTTCCTTCCTTCCTTCCTTTTTCTTTCTTTCTTTCTTTCTTTCTTTCTTTCTTTCTTTCTTTCTTTCTTTCTTCCTTTCTTTCTTTCTTTTTTTTTTTTTGTGTGTGTGTGTGTGTCTATGTCAGGATCTGCCTGAGGTGTAACTTAAGGTCTTACCAGATCTCTTCTGAGCCTGCTTCTTGGTCTTTTATGGTGACTTTCTACCTTTTCCTGTGTATGTAACTAATCTTTAAATGTCTGGCTTCCAAAAGGGGCAAAAGAGAAAAAGGAAGAAAATAAGATAACCATTGTCCCTTTAAATTTCCTGGAAGCTGCTTCAGTTGGAGGAACATGAAATGATGGTGGGGGGAGTTGCCAACAGTGGCTGCATACCTCTGTGTCTATGTTTTCATGATCAGGTGCAGCAACTGGTGATCAGAACATAGATCTCTGTTTTTTTGGTGGACAATGTCTTTTTGCTCACTGTGGCTCCTGCAAGCTACTCCCGAATGGATGGAAGTGGGAGGATGTGCAGCTATTGCTGTATTGGGTGAAATTGATCAGAACTAACCACAATTTACCCTGCCTGTTGTCCCCTAGAAGCTGCAAGTCTTTAAATAGACTATAGAATTCTTTTTTTTTTAAGACTTTATTTATTTATTTATGAGAGAGAGAGAGAGAGAGGCAGAGACACAGGCAGAGAGAGACGGCAGGCTCCCCACAGGGAGCTGGATGTGGAATTCAATCCTGGCACTCCAGGATCACGTCCTGAGCCAAACCGCTGAGTCACTCAGGCATCCCATAGACTACAGAATTCTAAAATGATTACACAAGACAGATTTTGTCAAAACAATGTTGTCCAGCTCAAGAGACAAATTTCTGGAACTTCTTCCATTACCATCTTCCTTGCCAGCCCAGGCTTATTTAGTCTTACATTCTGGAACAGTTCATTTTAAATTCTCAGTGTCAAAATTCCACTTTAACAGTTATGAAAACTGAAAATTTCTGTGTGGAATTTAGAATTATTGAAAATAATAGCTGGAAATTAATTTTTAAAACAATTTTATTTCCTTTTAGAGAGAGAGTGAGCATGTGCAAGTGGGAGGGAAGAGGGAGAAGGAGAAGCAGACTCCCCTCTGAGCAAGGAGCCCGACATGGAGCTCAATCTCTGGAACCCGAGATCGTAATCTGAGCCAAAGTTATATGCTAAACCAACTGAGCCACCCAGTGCCCCTGGAAACTAATTTTTAATAACATTTTAAGGATTGTATCAAATTATATTCCAGGTTATGCAAGGGCACACTTGATACCTTGGCTAAAAGAAAGCACATTTGCTTATATAAATAAGATGTAGACCATAACAAATCAACAGAGATAGGCTTGGGATCCTGGAGAGTTGTAGCTTAGAGACCATCATAAAACCATGGATTTGCCACAATAATAACAGTAAGAAGGTAGCATAAATTTAAATAAAAATTCTTATGTTGTTACGTGGTAGTATCTATTGTGAGACAAAGTGCTCAGATAGAGTCCTAATAATAAGGAAAGAATACTTACTCAAAGCTGATATTCTTCTTGTATTAGGCATTCTCTTAAGGCTTTGTCCTACCTTTAAATCTGTTTTCCTTGACTCCCTATATCATTCATATATTATCATGCATTTTGTTACTTTCATAAGGGCTTGATTTATTTCTCCAATGAAATGGCAAGCTTTTTGAGGTTATGCATCATGTTTTAATTCTTTTTTTATATTTCACACTATTGGGAACAGTATTCTTTTAAAGATTTTATTTTTAAGTGCTCTCTATACCCAATGTGGGGCTTGAACTCACAACCCCGAGACTACGAGTCTCCACCACATTAGCGAGCCAGTTGCTCAGGGAATAGTTTTATTCAATCAGTATTTGCTACTTAATTTTACAAAGTATGAGAAACCTAAAACCTTTTAATTTGTGATTTGTCAGGATGAAAATATTTTTATTTTATTTTATTTTTTAAATTTTATTATTTTTTATTTATTCATGATAGACATAGAGAGAGAGAGAGAGAGAGAGAGGCAGAGACACAGGCAGAAGGAGAAGCAGGCTCCATGCCGGGAGCCCGACGCAGGACTCGATCCAGGGACTCCAGGATCGCGCCCTGGGCCAAAGGCAGACTCCAAACCACTGAGCCACCCAGGGATCCCCGAAAATATTTTTATTTTAGAAGCTGCTGCATTAATAGAGTTTTGATGGGAGTGAAAGCAGAAATTCTTCTTGATATAGGAATATGATTGTCCTAACTATGGTTCATACTCCCATAATTTTTTGTCTCTGCTGAATCCTATTTGACATTTTAATAACTCACTGATGTATGTATAGTTTGGAAACTTAATGTATTAAATTTGGTTCTAAGGCATTAAACAACATAAAAGAAACCACTGAAAACTGGAAAAGGGCACTATTATTCAATTTTAGCTATAGAACATTTTGGAATCATTTGAAAATCACTACCATAAATCATCCAAATATCTCATAAATTTACCAGTTCAGCATTCAATCTTTATTCCCTAGATGGTAACTTTTGCAAAATCCCATTGTTTTTATTCATTAAAATGGTACAACACTTAATGTTCTGAAAATAATACATAATCAGTATAGGAAATTAGAAAAGTGCAGAAAAGCACAAGGAAGAAAATATAAATCACTCAAAATGCCATCACTCAGAAATAACTATTATTACCATGATTGAATACCTATGCAGTTGTTTTTTTAAAAAATATTTTACCCTCTTGTATTCTATACTTTTAAAGAAAAAGAGAAGCAATCCAACAGAAAAAAAGTAGGCAAGAGATTAGAATAGGCTTATGTCTAAATGACCAATAAAAGATTATGTCTAGGGATCCCTGGGTGGCGCAGCGGTTTGGCGCCTGCCTTTGGCCCAGGGCGTGATCCTGGAGACCTGGGATCCAATCCCACATCGGGCTCCCGGTGCATGGAGCCTGCTTCTCCCTCTGCCTGTGTCTCTGCCTCTCTCTCTCTCTCTCTGTGACTATCATAAATAAATAAAAATTTTAAAAAAAGATTATGTCTAAATGACCAATAAATCCATCAGAAATAAGGAAGATACAAATTATAATTATAAGATACTGCTACATAACCACATGACTATTAAAATTATGAAAGACTGACAATAACCAGCATTATGAAGGATGTGGGTACTCTGCTCATGAGAGTATCATTTGGTTATAGGCAATTTGGAAAACTGACATATCTACTAAAACTGAAGATCCATGTATCATTTTATCTAGCAATTCCACTCCTAAATATTTACTCAACACAATATGTTCTTCTATGCAATAAAGACATATAGAAGAATGTTCATAGTAGCATTATCCATAATAGCTCCAAGTGTCCTTCAAGAGCAGAATAAATAAATAAGTCACGGTATATACATGCAACCATTTAGAAAGGCTTTCCCCACTTTGATATTTAACAAGGAAGAATGACTGCTATGTGCAACAAGAAGGAGTGGAAGAGGCCAAGTATAACAAAACCAGACATATAGATCAAGGGAACAGAATAGAAAATCTGTAAATACACCCACAAGTATATGGGCAAAGTATCTTTGAAAAAGCAGGAAAGAATATCCAATGGAAAAAAGTCTCTTAAACAAATGGTGTTGGGAAAACTGGACAGTAGCATGCAGAAGAATGGAACTCCACCATTTTCTTATGCCATACATTTAAAAAAATTCAAAATGAATGAAAGACCTAAATGTGAGACAGGAATCCATCAAAATCCTAGAGAAGAACACAGATAGCAACCTCTGTAACCTTGGCACAGCAGCTTCTTGCTGGACACATCTCCAAAGGCAAGGGAGACAAAAGCAAATATGAACTATTGGGACTTTATCAGGATAAAAAGCTTCTGCACAGCAGAGGAAACAGTCAACAAAATTAAAAGGTACCCTACAGAATGGGAGAAGATATTTGCCAATGTCTCATCAGGTAAAGGGCTAGTATCCAAAATCTATAAAGAACTCATCAAACTTCACACCTGTAAAACAAAACAAAACAAAAGTCAAGAAATGGGCAGATGTGAACAGACATTCCTCCAAAGAAGACCTACACATGGCCAACAGACACATGAAAAAATGCTCCACATCACTCAGCATCAGGGAAATACAAATCAAAACCACAATGAGGTATTACCTCACACCTGTCAGAATGGCTAAAATTAATGAGTCAGGAAACAATAGATGTTGGCAAAGATGTGGAGAAAGGGGAACCCTCTTATACTGTGGGTGGGAATGCAAAGTGGTGCAGCCACTCTGGAAAATAATATAGAGGTTCCTCAAAAAATGTAAAAATAGAGCTACCTTATGGCCCAGCAATTGCACTACTAGATATTTATCCAAAGGATACAAACACAGTGATTTGAAGGGACACCTGCACCCAATGTTTATAGCAGCAATGTCCACAATATTTCCAAAGTATGGAAAGAGCCCAGATGTCTATCAATAGATGAATGGATAAAGAAGTGGTATATATATATATATATCACTCAGCCTTCAAAAAGAATGAAATCTTGCCATTTGCAATGACATGGATGGAACTAGTGGGTATTATGCTAAGTGAAATAAGTCAGAGAAAGACAAATACCATAGGATTTCACTTATGTGGAATTTAAGAAACAAAACAGATGAACATAGAGGAAAGGAAGGAAACAGAAGATGAAAATAGGGAAGAAGGCAAACCACAAGAGACAGTGAACTCTAGAAAATGAACTGAAGGTTGCTGGAGGGGAGGTAAGTGGAGGGGGGTAGGGTAATTGGGTGATGGGCATTAATGAAGACACTTCATATAATGAGTACTGAGAGCTATGCTACTAAATTCTACCTCTGAAACTAATAAAAAAAGTGTACATATGCAGTTGACTCTTGAACGATATGGAAGTTAGGGTGCTAACATCCTTCACAGTTGAAAAGCCAACATAACTTTTGGCTCTCTCTGAACTTTACTACTAGCCTACTGTTGAATGGAAGCCTTACTAATAAGATAAATAGTTGATTAACACCTATTTTGTATATATTATATACTGTGTTATCATAATAAAATAAGCTTAAAATATTAAGAAATCATAAGGAAGAGAAAATATATATACAGTACTGTACAGTATTTATCAAAAAAATTTGCATGTAAGCAGACCTTCACAGTTCAAACCTATGCTGTTCAAGGGTCAACTGTACATTGTAAAAGGAATCCTCATAACTAGTTAATACATCCATCACTCTTCTCTCATCTTAATTGGAATTCTCTGTGCTTCTTGGATCTGGGTGTCTGTTTTTCCTCTGAGGTCAGAGAAGTTTTAGCCATTATTTCTTTCAATGAATATTTCTTCTGCTGCCCTTCTCTTTCTCCCCTTTTTCTGGGGCCCCTATAGTACAAAGTTGGTCTACTTGATGGTGTCCTATGAGTCCCTTAAGCTATTTTTTTCATTCTTTTTTTAACTTTTTAAAAAAATTGGGGTATAGTTGACACACATTACGCTAATTTCAGGTGAACATCCTAGTGATCCAACATCTCTATATGTTCTGCTATGCTTACTACAAATGTAGCTACCATTTGTCACCATACAATGCTATTATAATACCATTGATTATATTCCTTATGTTGTGCCTTTTATTCCCATTACTTATTCATTCCATTTTGTCAGCCTGTATCTCCCATTCCCCCTCATCTATTTTGCCCTGTCTTTTTCATTCTTCTTTTCTTTTTGTTCTTCTGATTGGATGAGTTCTCCTACTGTTTTCCAGGTTGCTGATCCTTTCTTTCACTTCATCTAATCTGCAGTTGAACCCCACTGTGGAATCTGTCAGTTCAGTTATGGTATTCTTCAGCCCAGTGACTTCTATTTGATACTTTCTTATATTTTCTCTTTGTTGAACTTCTTTTTGTTCATGCATTGTTCTCCTGACTTTGATGAGCATCTTTATGACCATTATTTTGAACTCTTCATTAGGTGAGTCACTTATTTCCATTTCATTAAGTTTTATTTCCCTGAGGTTTATCCTGTTCTTTCCTTTGGAACATATTCCTCTGTTTCTTCATTTTCCTTGATTCTGTGTATTGGTTTCTATGCATTAGATAGGCAGCCCCAACAGTCTTGAATGAGTTGTCTTGTGTAGGAGATGAACCTTATCATTCAGCTTGGCCCTACCTTTTGGTCATCTCTTAAACTTTTGTAATTGTCTAAACCACTTTCTTTGTTTTAGGGCTCCCAGTAGTTGAGGGTGAGCCTAGAACTGTCAGTGTCTCATAGGGAGGATCCTGGTCAATCCCTAAAAGCCGGCTAAATGGAAGCCCTCAGGTGGCAGCTCTTGAAGAATGCAAATAGATCTCTTTCAGGGAAAGATTGGGAGATGAACATTTCTCTCTGCTCCTTTTGCTCTAACTCTGCAGGCATAGCCAGTTAAGAACTGTTTCTTTGTTGGCTACAGCCCCATTGAGCCACTGGACACAAGTCCTCCTGGTCACCAAAGCCAGGTTATCAAGGCATGTGTCCTCTGGAGCCACAAAAACAGCCACAAAAGCTGGAGTATCAGATGTATGCCTAAGCTTCTTTCACAGAGACACTGGTGACTTGAAAGGGGCAGAGGAAGAATATGAATACTGCTCCTGCTGGCCTCCTTGGTCCATGGAGAGCAATAAAGTCATCCCCTAGATATGTATTAAATTAGAAGCCTGACTCCCAGGTTGCTGCTTTTAAGATGAGCAAGTAAACGTCTTTCAGGGAAAGACTGGGAGTTGGGTATTTTTGACTGCTGTCTTTGCACTCAGCCTTGGGGTGATAGCTGGTTAAGAATATTTTCTCTGTTACAGTCCTATGGGACCTAGGACCATAAGCCCTGCTGGCTATCAGGGCCAAGCTATCAAGATGTAGGTCCTCTGGGCAACAGCCACAAAGCCAGGTCACCAGATATGTGCACAAGCTCCTTTCAAGGAGGTACCTACAAAAAAAAAAAAAAAAAAAAAAAAAAAAAAAAAGGAGGTACCTACCTGTAACCTGGAGTAACAACCTACCTATGACAAAGATGGCATTCACCAGCCTCTGTGGTCTCTGGGGACAACTCCACTCAGTTGCTACTTTTGTGTTAAATTAGATGCCTGACTCTCAGGCTGCAAAGAGGCCTCTTTCAGGGAAAGGCTAGGTGTTTCAGCATGCTGACTCCGTTCTCAAGCCAGGGAGGATAACCACTGTGAATCCTCACAAGCCCTCTAAGAACTGTGTCTTTATTATAATCTTCTGCACCCCATTGGCTTTCAGAGCTAGATGTTTTGGGAGCCCATCTTCTAGCGGAAGTCTTAAAAGTAAGGGCATTAGGTGTTGGGTCCAAACCCTTCACTTTTCAGGGAGTAGCTGGGATTTGTGATTTTCCTCCTGACTTTATATCATTGTGCAGGGGATGGGGTTTATCATTTCCCAGTCAAGATCATTTTTCAGTCTCTCCTACCTGTTTTGATGTGGGTATTTTCTCATTCACCCAATAAGTAAGAGTCAGTTAGCTTCTGGTCAGAAGGGAATTCTTCCATATGTAGCCTAACTTAATGTGTCTGTGGGAAGACACAGTTGAGTTGTGTTTAGGAACTTGCTATGGTGCCATCTTGTGAGGCGGACGTGATAACCACTACACTATGGAAATGCTATGTTGTCATCTTGAACTAGTATCTCATGAAAAATATCTTGTGTTAACAGATTCCCTTTTACTTGGCGTGACAAGATATTCCAGGTTTATCTTCTACATCTTCTATTTAGACCTGTTATCAGTCATCACTTCAAGAACCCTTGTTTTTTATTAATTTGTTTTATTTTATTTCATGACTTAGTGAGAAATGGTATTTTAAGATCACTGTTTGGGTTTGTTGAATGCCCATTGATACTTGGATGGTTATTATTTATAAGCCTTCTCAGTGGACGTATCTAGTAATGACATCTATCTGTCTATTCGGCTATCTATCTACATTATATATTCCACTTGAAATTTAGTATTTACAAAATTAGAATTTTAAGTCTCTTCTATGTTACTGTATTTTTTTTCCTTCCACACTGACTATTCTGATTCTCAAGGACACAGAGAATGATAGAATTAGAATATCTGATATTGCACATTTGCTTTATACACAACAATCTGAGAATAACAATACTAATACTTTTATCACTAAAATGGCTACTGAAAATATATTTAAAATTTTTTGCTTGTGCTCTCCCCAGTCTTCCTCCCATTTTTTAATGGTTAATGTTAGTGTTATACAGTGTATATAGACATTAAACCCTGTAACCTTTGTCTTTATCCTCATTTAGATTTAGTTTTAAGTAACATATATTTAATGCTCATGACTAATATTTACATCAATGTCTTTCTAGTAATTTTGGTTGTCTGAAGCTTCTAGAAGATATTTTTGGGAGGGTTCATGGGGGAATTATTTCCTGAGTACTGTTTTGATAATACTACTCTTTTTAGCTCTTTGTACTTAAAAATTAGTTTTCTAGGTATAAAGTCTGACTAACATTTTCTTTCTTTCTGTATCCTAAATTTACTTCTAGTATATAGCATTGCTTTCAAAAAGCTTGATGATAATCTAACTTTCTTACTGTCATAAGTCAGATGCTCAATTGGCTATATTTCTAAAGAGTCTAAAAAAATTGGGGGTTATGAAATAATAAGTAAAAGTATGTTTTGTGGGCATATCTTTCTAGAGTGCTTTCATTGATCACAGGGATCTTTTTCTGCTCCTTATTTTCATTTGGGATTTTTCACGGGCTTTAACTCAGATCATTGTCAGCTGCTCATATTTGTATGAAATTAGTTTTCCTGGATTTTTTTGAAGGAAGAGTGGTTCAGTCATGCTTTTCTAACTTCACAGATCTTCCTCTTCTGTTATTTTTTGTGTAGGCTGAAAAATATGGCAGCATGTCTTCTGGAATGTCCTGGCTCTCAGTTCTCCCTCCCATTTTATGTTTTTTCCTTTGCCTCTATGGTCTCCATCCTGCTCAGTTCTGACTTCATTTTCAATAATTTCTCATTAGTGTAAAGTCTAGTCCTGGAAGGCAATGCTAGCTGGTCAGTTTTGAGAGGGTCTGGATGGTTCAATCCCTATCAGGTATAAGCATGGGTTCTTGCTCTCACTTGCTACAGGATTACAGTTTCAGTTTTTGCTCTCAACATGATCTACTGTGCTTAACAGGGAACATTTATTTGCTATTTCACGATGTTACTATTCTCAGGTCCGCTAAATGCCTTGTTCTTACTTCTTACTTCTTTCTGCTCCCTTCTGCAAAGATGTTAATACACTGTAGAAACCGTGGCTTGCCCCATCTGTTTATATTTGGGATTTTGGGATAGGATAGGATAGGATAGGATTTGTTATCCTCTCACTCTGATTTATTGTTGACATTGGCTATATCATCTAGTTTATTACTATATTATTAGTTTATTACTATATGGGGATTCAGGAAGTCCCCAAAAGTACTTCATCTCTCCCACTACAATCTTCCCACAACCTTTTCTAGAGTTTTTTGACTTGCAGAAGTTTTGAATTTTGGCATAGTCAAATTTGTCAATCTTTAATGTTATGGTTTTTGACTCTTCTTGTATGCTTAATGAGCTTTCTTCATTCTAAACTCAGATAAGTAACTTCTCATATATATTTTAATGTTTTATTATTCTTTTTTGGGTACATTAAAAAACATAAACAATCTATAATTTATTTTGGGGTTTGGTGACATTTAGAGACCTGCTTTTATTTCTTCGAATAGCCATCTTCAAAACCATCTAAGTCATTTATATCAGCGCTGATTTAAAAGGCCCCATTCATCACAGACTAAATACTCTTTGCATTTAGATCTGTTGCTAAGCACCCTAATAATTTCCACATGTTTGTCTATTTCCATGACCACCATCACATTATTTTAATGACTAAATTTTATAATTTTCCCTATCTGGTAAGTGTAAAACCTTTCTTTACTATCCATTTTTCTTCAACATTTTCTTAACTATTCCTTCCTCTTTATGCATTAAGAGAAATATTAGAACAGGTTCATCAATTTTATGAGTATTTTGATTGGAATGGCAAATTATTTGGAAGAAATGATATTTTCATAACATAAAAACTTTTCCATTTGGAAAAAAAGTATATTTCTTCATTTTTTCTAGTCTTCTTCCATGGTCCTCCACAAAGTTCTGTCAATTTCTTCCTGTAAGTCCTCTAAATATTTTCCTGATTAGAAAAATAGAATTCCTTATCTCCTTCTCCCAAGAGATAGAATTAGTTCTGGAGTATGAGCTGCTGACTCCCATCCCCAATTGGGGTTAAATGTTGTCCTTCTCCCAGCTGGAAACATCCAGGCACAGGATAAGAGAGGTGTGGTGGCTACTGGCATGTGCCTTGTCACCCTCTAGCTTTAGGGAACATAAATACACTAGGGCCAGAGCTGTGCTCTGACATCCATTGCTGCTCCAGGCCAATGACTCAGTGTGGCTGGGTGAAGTGTTTTGCACCTAATTCCAACATAGGTGTGGGGTGGGGTGGGATTCCTCACACCAACCAGCAAGTCTCCAACACCAGCTGGGTCTCCTATAATTAATCAATTCTGACACTATTTAGCCAGGATAACATCGTATTCTATAGGTTAAGCACCCAGTCCCACAAGACTACCTTTCACTTCAGATGCTGATTGCAAGCCCAGGTTGTTACTTGTGCTTCTGACTAACTGGCTATAAATCAGAGGTTTCTAGAACCCTCTAATTGGGCACAGTTAATTTTCTAGGGCAGCTGACAGAACTCAGGAAACTCATTTACTGACTAGATTACCAGTTTGTGACAAAGGGTATTAAAGGATGTGAATCAACAGTCAGATGAAGAGATACATAGGGTGAGGTCCTGAACAAAGAGCTGCTATCTTTCTGGACATTGGGTCCCAGTATGGTGGTGTGTGGAAGCCTTCTGGCTCACCAACCTGGAAGCTCTCCAAACCCTCTCCTTTTGGGTTTTTACGGAGTCTTCATTACAAAGGCATATTTGATTAAATCATTGGCTATTGGTGATTGACTCAACCTGCAGCCTGCAGCCTCTCTCCTCTCCCCAAAAATCAGAAGATGGGATGAAAAGTTCCAACCCCCTCTTTGTAGTTGGATCCCCTGGCAAACAGCCCCCAGCTTTTGGGGATGTCCAAAAGAAAGTCACTTCTTTAACATAAACATGGTAGTGTTGGAAAGGGCCTTGTTTTGAATAACAAGACACCCATCTTACTTTTATGATTCTGAAGCATTTTTCAGGAATTAAGGACAAGAGACCAAATACTATTACACAAAACGCTTCCATTGCTAGTATCATTCAGGAAAGATCCAAGGGTTTTGGGAGCTGTGAGCCAGCATCCATGGATGAAGACCAAATATACGTTTCCTAGAAATCACAATATTTCATTGGGACACTAAGATATCCTATTCTGAGGAAACAGTGGCGCCCCTGCCAACTGACTTTGGACTGGAGATCCCTCAAAGACCTTGCTGCACAGCCACTGACAATGCTCTAAGATATTTGCATACCACTCTCCTTCCTTTTTCCTTCTCTTGTGTTCTCCTCCTTGCATCCCAGTCTGATGGATCTTTCAGCCTTTCTGGCTCCCTCCCCATCTTCCCCACAGGTGCTTTCTTCACATATTAATATTTTGGTATTTACTTCTCAGAAGACCTGGACTAACACATAGGGCTTTGCAATCTCATATTTTAAAATTATTTTGATATTAGACTTTTTAAAAAAAGATTTTATTTATTTATTCATGAGAGACGCAGAGAGAGGCATAGGCAGAGGGAGAAGCAGGTGCCCTGCGGGGAGCCCGATGTGGGACTCCATCCCAGAACCCCAGGATCACACCCTGAACGGAAGGCAGCTGCTCAACCACTGAGACCCCAATCAGGTTTTTAAGATTATCCTAGTAATGGTCCTTTTCTGGCAAAAGGATCCAATTCAGAACAATGTGTTGCATGTAGTTGTCATGTCTTTTGAGCCTCCTTCAATAAAGAATAGTCCCTCAGGAAAAAAAAAAAAAGTCCCTCAATCTTTCTTTGACCTCGTGACGCCTTTGCTGATGTTTTATAGAATCTTCCTTATTTGGGATTTGTTTGATTAAAGTAATATGTCTTTGTCACGAAGATCTCAGAAAGTGATGCTTCTCATTGTATTGTGTATCAAGTGGTATGACATACAGCTTCAATTTGCCTCATTACTGGGATGTTTCCTTATGGTAGAGTCTGGCAGCTTTCTTCACTGTAAGGCTTTTTTTTTTTTTCACCTTGTAATTAGTAAATATTTTCTGGGAAGATACATTGACACTATGTAAATTTTCATTCTTTTTTTTTTCTTTTTTTATAATAAATTTATTTTTTATTGGTGTTCAATTTGCCAACATACAGAATAACACCCAGTGCTCATCCCGTCAAGTGCCCCCCTCAGTGTCGGTCACCCATTCACCCCCACCTTTCGCCCTCCTCCCCTTCCACCACCCCTAGTTCGTTTCCCAGAGTTAGGAGTCTTTACGTTCTGTCTCCCTTTCTGATATTTCCCACACATTTCTTCTCCCTTCCCTTATATTCCCTTTCACTATTATTTATATTCCCCAAATGAATGAGAACATATAATGTTTGTCCTTCTCCGACTGACTTACTTCACTCAGCATAATACCCTCCAGTTCCATCCACGTTGAAGCAAATGGTGGGTATTTGTCATTTCTAATAGCTGAGTAATATTCCATTGTATACATAGACCACATCTTCTTTATCCATTCATCCTTTGATGGACACCGAGGCTCCTTCCACAGTTTGGCTATTGTGGACATTGCTGCTATAAACATCGGGGTGCAGGTGTCCCGGCGTTTCATTGCATCTGAATCTTTGGGGTAAATCCCCAACAGTGCAATTGCTGGGTGGTAGGGCAGGTCTATTTTTAACTCTTTGAGGAACCTCCACACAGTTTTCCAGAGTGGCTGCACCAGTTCACATTCCCACCAACAGTGCAAGAGGGTTCCCTTTTCTCCGCATCCTCTCCAACATTTGTGGTTTCCTGCCTTGTTAATGTTCCCCATTCTCACTGGTGTGAGGTGGTATCTCATTGTGGTTTTGATTTGTATTTCCCTGATGGCAAATGATGTACAGCATTTTCTCATGTGCATGTTGGCCATGTCTATGTCTTCCTCTGTGAGATTTCTGTTCATGTCTTTTGCCCATTTCATGATTGGATTGTTTGTTTCTTTGCTGTTGAGTTTAATAAGTTCTTTATAGATCTTGGATACTAGCCCTTTATCTGATACGTCATTTGCAAATATCTTCTCCCATTCTGTAGGTTGTCTTTTAGTTTTGTTGAATGTATCCTTAGCTGTGCAAAAGCTTCTTATCTTGATGAAGTCCCAATAGTCATTTTTGCTTTTCTTTTGCCTTTGTGGATGTATCTTGCAAGAAGTTACTGTGGCTGAGTTCAAAAAGGGTGTTGCCTGTGTTCTCCTCTAGGATTTTGATGGACTCTTGTCTCACATTTAGATCTTTCATCCATTTTGAGTTTATCTTTGTGTATGGTGAAAGAGAGTGGTCTAGTTTCATTCTTCTGCATGTGGATGTCCAATTTTCCCAGCACCATCTATTGAAGAGACTCTCTTTCTTCCAGTGGATAGTCTTTCCTCCTTTATCGAATATTAGTTGAACATAAAGTTCAGGGTCCACTTCTGGGTTCTCTATTCTGTTCCATTGATCTATGTGTCTGTTTTTGTGCCAGTACCACACTGTCTTGATGACCACAGCTTTGAAGTACAACCTGAAATCTGGCATTGTGATGCCCCCAGCTATGGTTTTCTTTTGTAAAATTCCCCTGGCTATTCGGGGTCTTTTCTGATTCCACAAAAATCTTAAAATAATTTGTTCTAACTCTCTGAAGAAAGTCCATGGTATTTTGATAGGGATTGCATTAAACGTGTAAATTGCCCTGGGTAACATTGACATATTCACAATATTAATTCTTTTTTTTTTAAATTTTTATTTATTTATGATAGTCACAGAGAGAGAAAGAGAGAGAGGCAGAGACATAGGCAGAGGGAGAAGCAGGCTCCATGCACCGGGAGCCTGATGTGGGATTCGATCCCGGGTCTCCAGGATCGCGCCCTGGGCCAAAGGCAGGCGCCAAACCGCTGCGCCACCCAGGGATCCCCACAATATTAATTCTGCCAATCCATGAGCATGGGATATTTTTCCATCTCTTTGTGTCTTCCTCAATTTCTTTCAGAAGTGTTCTATAGTTTTTAGGGTATAGATCCTTTACCTCTTTGGTTAGGTTTATTCCTAGGTATCTTATGCTTTTGGGTGCAATTGTAAATGGGATTGACTCCTTAATTTCTCTTTCTTCAGTCTCATTATTAGTGTATAGAAATGCCACTGATTTCTGGGCATTGACTTTGTATCATGCCACGCTACCAAATTGCTGTATGAGTTCTAGCAATCTTGGGGTGGAGGCTTTTGGGTTTTCTATGTAGAGTATCACGTCTACAGTATCCGTGAAGAGGGAGAGTTTGACTTCTTCTTTGCCAATTTGAATGCCTTTAATGTCTTTTTGTTGTCTGATTGCTGAGGCTAGGACTTCCAGTACTATGTTGAATAGCAGTGGTGAGAGTGGACATCCCTGTCTTGTTCCTGATCTTAGGGGAAAGGCTCCCAGTGTTTCCCCATTGAGAATGATATTTGCTGTGGGCTTTTCGTAGATGGCTTATAAGATGTCGAGGAATGTTCCCTCCATCCCTACACTCTGAAGAGTTTTGATCAGGAATGGATGCTGTATTTTGTCAAATGCTTTCTCTGCATCTAATGAGAGGATCATATGGTTCTTGGTTTTTCTCTTGCTGATATGATGAATCACATTGATTGTTTTACGAGTGTTGAACCAGCCTTGTGTCCCAGGGATAAATCCTACGTGGTCATGGTGAATAATTTTCTTAATGTATTGTTGGATCCTATTGGCTAGTATCTTGTTGAGAATTTTTGCATCCATGTTCATCAGGGAAATTGGTCTGTAATTCTCCTTTTTGGTGGGGTCTTTGTCTGGTTTTGGAATTAAGGTGATGCTGGCCTCATAGAACGAATTTGGAAGTACTCCATCTCTTTCTATCTTTCCAAACAGCTTTAGTAGAATAGGTATGGTTTCTTCTTTAAACGTTTGATAGAATTCCCCTGGGAAGCCATCTGGCCCTGGACTTTTGTGTCTTGGGAGGTTTTTGATGACTGCTTCAATTTCCTCCCTGGTTATTGGCCTGTTCAGGTTTTCTATTTCTTCCTGTTCCAGTTTTGGTAGTTTGTGGTTTTCCCAGTATGCGTCCATTTCTTCTAGATTGCCTAATCTATTGGCGTATAGCTGTTCATAATATATTTTTAAAATCGTTTGTATTTCCTGGGTGTTGCTAGTGATCTCTCCTTTCTCATTCATGATTTTATTAATTTGAGTCTTCTCTCTCTTCTTTTTAATAAGGCTGGCTAATGGTTTATCTATCTTCTTAATTCTTTCAAAGAACCAACTCCTGGTTTTGTTGATCTGTTCCACAGTTCTTCTGGTCTCGATTTCGTTGAGTTCTGCTCGAATCTTTATTAACTCTCTTCTTCTGCTGGGTGTAGGTTCTATTTGCTGTTTTTCCTCTAGCTCCTTTATGTGTAAGGTTAGCTTTTGTATTTGAGTTCTTTCCAGTTTTTGAATGGATGCTTGTATTGCGATGTATTTCCCCCTTAGGACTGTTTTTGCTGCATCCCAAAGATTTTGAACGGTTGTATCTTCATTCTCATTAGTTTCCATGAATCTTTTTAATTCTTCCTTAATTTCCTGGTTGACCCTTTCATCTGTTAGCAGGATGGTCCTTAACCTCCACGTGTTTGAGGTCCCTCCAAACTTCTTGTTGTGATTTAGTTCTAATTTCAAGGCATTATGGTCTGAGAATATGCAGGGGACGATCCCAATCTTTTGGTATCGGTTCAGACCCGATTTGTGACCCAGTATGTGGTCTATTCTGGAGAAGGTTCCATGTGCATTTGAGAAGAATGTGTATTCAGTTGAGTTTGGATGTAAAGTTCTGTAGATATCTGTGAAATCCATCTGGTTCAGTGTATCATTTAAAGCTCTAGTTTCTTTGGAGATGTTGTGCTTAGAAGACCTATCTAGTATAGAAAGAGCTAGATTGAAGTCACCAAGTATAAGTGTATTATTATCTAAGTATTTCTTCACTTTGGTTATTAATTGATTTAAATATTTGGTAGTTCCCACATTCGGGGCATATATATTGAGGATTGTTAAGTCCTCTTGTTGGATAGATCCTTTAAGTATGAGATAGTGTCCCTCTTCATCTCTCACTACAGTCTTCGGGGTAAATTTTAGTTTATCTGGTATAAGGATGGCTACCTCTGCTTTCTTTTGAGGACCATTTGAATGGTAAATGGTTCTCCAACCTTTTATTTTCAGGCTGTAGGTGTCCTTCTGTCTAAAATGAGTCTCTTGTAGACAGCAAATAGATGGGTCCTGCTTTTTTATCCAGTCTGAAACCCTGCACCTTTTGATGGGGTCATTAAGCCCATTCACGTTCAGAGTTACTATTGAAAGATATGAGTTTAGTGTCATCATGATATCTATTCAGTCCTTGTTTTTGTGGATTGTTCCACTGAACTTCTTCTTAAAGGGGAATTTTAAGAATCCCCCTTAAAATCTCTTGCAGAGCTGGTTTGGAGGTCACATATTCTTTCAGTTCCTGCCTGTCTTGGAAGCTCTTTATCTCTCCTTCCATTTTGAATGAGAGCCTTGCTGGATAAAGTATTCTTGGTTGCATGTTCTTCTCATTTGGGACCCTGAATATATCCTGCCAGCCCTTTCTGGCCTGCCAGGTCTCTGTGGAGAGGTCTGCTGTTACCCTAATACTCCTCCCCATAAAGGTCAGGGATTTCTTGTCTCTTGCTGCTTTAAGGATCTTCTCTTTATCTTTGGAATTTGCAAGCTTCACTATTAGATGTCGAGGTGTTGAACGTTTTTTATTGATTTTAGGGGGGGATCTCTCTATTTCCTGGATCTGAATGCCTGTTTCCCTTCCCAGATTAGGAAAGCTTTCAGCTATGATTTGTTCAAATACATATTCTGGCCCTCTGTCCCTTTCGGCGCCCTGGGGAACTCCAATTAAACGTAGGCTTTTCTTCCTCAGGCTGTCGTTTATTTCTCTTAATCTATCTTCATGGTCTTTTAACTGTTTGTCTCTTTTTTCCTCAGTTTCCCTCTTTGCTATCAACTTGTCTTCTGTGTCACTCACTCGTTCTTCCACCTTGTTAACCCTCGTCGCTAGGACTTCTAGTTTGGATTGCATCTCATTCAATTGATTTTTAATTTCTGCCTCATTGGATCTAAATTCTGCAGTCATGAAGTCTCTCGAGTCCTTTATGCTTTTTTCTAGAGCCACCAGTAGCTGTATAATAGTGCTTCTGAATTGGCTTTCAGACATTGAATTGTAATCCAGATTTTGTAACTCTGTGGGAGAGAGGACTGTTTCTGATTCTTTCTTTTGAGGTGAGGTTTTCCTTCTAGTCATTTTGTTCAGTGCAGAGTGGACAAAAACAAGTTGTATTGGGAAAAGGAGAAAAAGAGAGGAGAGCAAGAAGGAAAGAAAAGAGAAAAAGAAAAAAGAAAAAAGGAAGAAAAAAAGAAAAAAGAAGAAAAAGAGAAAGAAAAAGAAAGAAAGGAAAAAAGGGTGGGGGAAGCAAACAGAAATCAAAAATCAAAAAACAAAACGAAACAAAACCAAACAAAAAAACAAAAACAAACAAAAAAAACCACGGGGATGTATCTTCTGATTCTGTATACTTTAAGTCCCTTGACTTCCCATGGAACTTGTCCTTCTAGCTGGTCGTCTGGGGGAGGGGCCTGTTGTGCTGATTTTCAGGTGTTAGCACTTGGGGAGCTGCTCTGCCCCCTGCCTGGTGCAGGGCTCAGTGGGGGTTGTTTACCTCGTGAGGCCCCAGGAGGAACAACCGCAGTGGCGGGGCCAGCTCTGGAGCCCTGGATTCAGCCCCCGCAGGAACTACAGAGCTCTCTGTCTGCAGGGCCTGGAGGCTCCGGGGCGGGGCCGCTGATCTGCTCAGCTGGGGCAGGAGCGTCCTTGCTGTCCTGGGCCCTCCCGGCCTCTGCCTGTCCCCGGGGGAGGCCGGATCCTGAGCTGTGTCCCGGCGCCCTGTGCTCTGGGACCTGCGCTGTTGGATTCGCGCTCCCGCCCCGCAGCCCCCTCCGCGGAGCCGCCCCCGAGCCCCTCCGAGCTGCTCCGGGTCCCGCCGTGCACGCTGCAGCCCTTAGGGAGCTCGGCGCACTCTCCTGGGCGCGCAGGTGTCTGTTAGTGTCCCAGGGAGCCCGAGGGCATCCTCGCCCTCCTGGGGTCCTGCCCAAGCTCCCTGCGAGCGCCTTTCCGCCGGGAAGGTTGGTGCAGCTCCTGCTTCTCCGGGACGGGGCTCTCCTGTCGTGGGGACACCCGCCCCAGCCTTAGCCTGGCTCCTCATGGGCCTTTTGTTTCTTTATTTCTTTTTCCCCGTGTTCCTACCTTGATAGAAGCGTGAACTCTTCTCACTGTAGCATTCCAGCTGTTCTCTCTTTAAATCTCAGGCCGAATTCGTAGATTTTCAGGATGATTTGAAGGTTATCTAGGTAATTTGGTGGAGACAGGTGACTCGGGGACCCTACTCTTCTGCCGTCTTGCCCCTCCCTCTCTCTAAATTTTCATTCTTCATCAAACTCTCCATCTGCTTATTTGTTTATTTGTTTATTTGTTTACATGGACACATTTTATTCTTTGGGTTTTAATTTGCCACTGTTATCATTTGTGTCCGGTTTAATCCAATTGGTAGTGAAATGAAATAGAGAGGCCAGACAAAAGTTGGTCGAGGCAAGCTTTTAATGGGACGGGTTTTCAAGTGAGAGGTTCCACGTCCTGCAGGGGAGGGAGAGAGCGGGAAGTCACAGACAGGGAAGTTGTGCCCAAAGGGAGTATATGTAAGCTTTCTAAGGGAGGAGGGGTAAGGGGTTGTGTCTGTGTGGGGTGATAACTGCTTATGCCCTTATATGGGGTTTGGGTAAGGTGCGGTTCAGGTTTCCTGCATGCTTCCTTTCTCCCCCTGGTGACGTGTCCTTGGGCAGTCTGCTAGTGATAGGAAAGGTCCCAGGCGAGTATAGCAAGATGGAGGGTCCATGGCCATTTTATTGGTGCCTCCTGATCCCCCTTGATCCCACTGGCCCAACAATTTTATGCTCAAATTGTTCTATATTTGGCCAGTAGGAACCCTTTCAAGATGTCTTCTATGTTCTTTTGACACGTCCCCATCATTTTTTGAGCTCTTCCTTACTTCTGGCCCAACAAAGTATTTTAGAATCATTGTGCCTAGAGCAAGTCGAGTGGTAACCCCCTGAAAAATATGCCTGTGTCCAAATCCCCAGAACTGGTGAATGTTAACTTATTTGGAAAAAGAGTCTTTGCGGATGAAATCAAGTTAAAGATCTTGAGATAAGGAGACTATCCTGGGCCCTCAATCTAATGACAGGTATCCTTGTATGAGACAGAAGGGGAGAAAACAGAGACACAGGAGGCTATGTGAAGACGGAGGCAGAGACTGGAGGGATGTGTCACAAGGAATACTGAAGTCACCAGAGTTGGAAGAGGCAAGGAAGGATTCTTTCCTTAAGCCTCTAGGGGGAGAACAGCCCTACCAACACTCTGATTTTGGGCTTCTGAACACCAGAACTATGAGAGGATAGATTTCTGCTTCAAACCACAAAGGGCATGGTCATATGTCACAGCGGTCTCAGACATGAACGGAGCGCTTTTCCCTTGCTCTAGTCCCAGAATGAACCATTTCTCAAGGAGCCCTGGTTCTTTTAGCATATAGAATGGTTTTTGGAAATCAAGATCCAAGTGGTAGGAATGCTCATTATTTTTGGGAACCCCTGTTCCCAGAGTGAGGGAGTATACATGGATCAATTCACACACACACACACACACACACACTCATAAAGAAGCATATATATTAAAAACCTTGAATTCACGCTGATATCTCCAATTTCAATTTACAACTGCAAGCTTCATCCTACTCTTCTTGCTGTCTGGATTAGTACCTGTCTTCTCTAACTGTGAGAAAACTGGTTTCCATCATCCTCAGTCTAATCCCCTGTATGTATGTGGGCAACCTCCCACCACTGCTTCACACAGTGGTCACAGACGCTGTCCTCACCGTGAGTCAGGCTGTCCCTCATGCCAATGTCCTGTTCACCTGCTTGGCTGCTGACACTTCCCACCGGACTGTAGTCACCTCCTATGTCCCTATGGTCTGGCTGCTCCCCCAGGATTCTCACATCCTGCCATCTGGGTGGTCCTCGCCTGCCACACCCCTCACATTCCACCACACCCATACCCATGCCTGTTGGCTGGGCCTCACATAATGATCTCATGACTCATGGACCAAACTGCTTGACAAGAGAATGAAGAGGAAAATACGATATTCATTTTTAAGTTAAAAAAATCATAAAATAATATATTTGGGGGGGTGGACATTTGTATAGGCAAGGAAGAGGATCTGGAAATGCATATGTCAGGATGGTCCACAGTAGCTGTCTCTGGGAGACCAGCTTTCACTATGTTCATTTTCTTTTCTCCTTTTACTTATCCCTATTTTTTCCCCTCCTCCTCTTCCTCCAAGTCTTCCTCCTCCCTCTTTATGGGGGAAGACCAATGAGCATGATTTATTTTTGTAATAAGAAAAATAACAAGAAACGTTATTTTTAAATATTAAAAAAAGGTCTATAATTCAACTCATTCAAAGGTGTTTCTTCCCTGGTAAAGGGTAACTCAACATGTAGGGTTCTTGGGATGCCCCGATGTTTTTTTTTTTTTTAACTTAAAAAATTATTTTGAAGCTAGCCTATCCAGATAATAATGCTGCTTATTTTATGTATCAATTGCTTGAATCTGAGGATATCTCTTTTTGAATTGCTAACCAATATCTTTGACATTTTTTCAGCTGCTTTATCCTTGCTAGGCAATGCACAGAGGGGAAAAAAAGAAGGTAGAAAACAAGATCCCTGATCTATCCTACTCTTTCAAAGCCTAGTAAAGTTAACATTTCCAATTGCATCAAGTTTGGCTGACTTGAAACTAACCAAGGAGCAATCTAAGAGCAATGTGTCTCTGTCTATGGTTCTCCCTCACAGACCCTGCTGCTTCTAACTGACCTGCTGGAGAGAGCTCTGTGTATGGAAATGCAGGTGACACATCCTCACACTAACACAACCCTGTATGGCCGTTGCATACAACAGTTTGTTTTCTTGATGGAGTAACTTCTGGTAGAATTATTTTCTCCTTTTACACAGGGCTGTTGAAAACAGGCTCCGTTTAGAAGGACTTATCCCATGAAGTCATACTTTTTCCTCTCTGGAGCTTTTCACCAGTGGGAGTTTTATTTCTTTGTATTACTGATTTTGGCCCCAGGAAGCTTTTTCCCACTCTGTTTTCTGGGTAAGCTTGCCTGGGCCTTCCTAGATTCCAGCCTTAGAGATTTTGGGGCTGTTGCAAAATCTTCCTTATTGCTGTATAAAGGGAACCGAATGTGTAACACTCAATGGCTTCGGCTTTGTATTTTTCCAGTTCCTTAGTTTGGATTCATTTTCATACTATGTCCACTGACATTATTTTAATGGGCCATTTGCAGGGAGATTAATTATACCCTTGGCACATCTGCTTTCCCATTTGAAGATTTTCTTTCTGTGACAGAATTGGAAAATAATAGAAAACAGTTCATACAGCTGCCTCAGTTACCAAGACAACAAAATGAAGAAATAGCTGGCTACTTGGCTTTTTTCTTTTTCTGAGCTACCTTCCAAACACAGTAATCTCTATCCTAAAGCTATGTTATCTGTTTGAGACTACTAGTTTGAGTTGACTAGTTTAGTTACTGAATTACTTTTTTAGCAAGAATATTGTGTACCCCGATTATAGTCTGAGAAAAAAGCAGGTTTTTTTTTTCTTCAGGTTTTCTTTTAAATTATTTGAAAAATTACACAGGTAATATATTTACACACATTCCGTGTACAAATGTAAAACTTGACAGGGTGTGTAGGATAAAAAGTGTATGTCTTGATTTCCAGGACACTTACCTTGAGCAATATCAACCTACTGTAGTGAATATAGTTTAGTAAATTGGTTTAGGGTGATTTTAAGAACAGCAATGTTTTCAGATCAGTAAAAACCACATGTTAAATATATATGTTAAAAATTTTAAAACTTTAAAATCCTTTAAAGCTTATAGGAGCAATACAAGTTTCTTGTATGAAATTCAGAAAAAACAGACAAGCAAAAAAGAAAAAAAGTGTATGAATTACCCACAATTCTACTACCCAGAAGTCACCACCACTAATATTTAGTTGTGTTTCTTTAAAAATATTTTATTAATTTATCTGAGATAGAGAAAGAAAACGAGCATTGGGGAGGGACAGAGGGAGAGAGAAGCAGACTACCCACTGAGCAGGGAGCCCAAGTGGGGATCGATCCCAAGACCCTGAGATCATGATCTGAGCCAAAGGCAGATGCTTAACTGACTGAGCCACCCAGGTACCCCCCTCCCCAGTATCTAGTTTTTGATGCTTTTTGAAATGATTAGTTTTTATTTTTAAAGTAATAAAAATAAAAACAAACTGTAGTCCCATCAACAATGATAATCAGAACAGTACTAATGGCTATTCTATTGAATATTGCCTACATGCTTGCCCTGTGGTTAAGAGCTTACTTACATGAAGACACAATCTTCTTTGGGTAACATTCATATTTATTTCTGTTCCTTTCCTTCTATGTATAGGTATTTAAATATATATATTTATATATATTTATTTATGTATTGTATATATTGTATTGAAGTTTGATTTGCCAACATATAACACCCGGTGCTCATCCCATCAAGTGTATGAAGCCCCCTTCATGCTCATCACCCAGGCACCCTATCCCCCTGCCCACCTCTCCTTCCACTACCCTTTGTTCATTTGCCAGAGTTAGGAGTCTCTCATTTTTGATTCCCTCTCTAATTTATCCCACTCATTTTCTCTCCTTTCCCCTATAATCCTTTTCACTATTTTTTATATTCCCCATATGAGTGAAACCATATAATGATCGTCCTTCTCCGATTGACTTACTTCACTCTCCATAATACCCTCCAGTTCCATCCACGTTGAAGCAAATGGTGGATATTCGGTGTTTTTGATGGCTGAGTAATATTCCATTGTATATATAGACCACATCTTCTTTATCCATTCATCTGTCGAAGGACATCGAGGCTCCTTCCACAGTTTGGCTATTGTGGACATTACTACTCATAAACATTGGGGTGCAGGTGTCTCAGCTTTTCACTGCATCTCTATCTTTCGGGTAAATCCCCAGTAGTGCAATTGCTGGGTTGGAGGGTAACTATTTTTAACTCTTTGAGAAACCTCCACACAGTATTCCAGAGTTGCTGCACCAGTTCACATTCCCACCAACAGTGCAAGAGTGTTCCCCTTTCTCCACATCCTCTCCAACATTTGTTGTTTCCTGTCTTGTTAATTTTCCCCATTCTCACTGGTGTGAGGTGGTATGTCATTGTAGTTTTGATTTGTATTTCTTTTTTTTTCCCTTTTTTAAAAGGTTTTATTTATTTTTATTTATTTATTTTTTATTGGTGTTCAATTTACTAACATACAGAATAACCCCCAGTGCCCATCCCCCATTCACTCCCACCCCCCGCCCTCCTCCCCTTCTACCACCCCTAGTTCCTTTCCCAGAGTTAGCAGTCTTTACGTTCTGTCTCCCTTTCTGATATTTCCCACACATTTCTTCTACCTTCCCTTATATTCCCTTTCACTATTATTTATATTCCCCACATGAATGAGAGCATATAATGTTTGTCCTTCTCCGATTGACTTACTTCACTCAGCATAATACCCTCCAGTTCCATCCACGTTGAAGCAAATGGTGGGTATTTGTCATTTCTAATAGCTGAGTAATATTCCATTGTATACATCAACCACATCTTCTTTATCCATTCATCCTTTGATGGACACCGAGGCTCCTTCCACAGTTTGGCTATTGTGGACATTGCTGCTATAAACATCGGGGTGCAGGTGTCCCGGTGTTTCACTGCATCTGAATCTTTGGGGTAAATCCCCAACAGTGCAATTGCTGGGTCGTAGGGCAGGTCTATTTTTAACTCTTTGAGGAACCTCCACACAGTTTTCCAGAGTGGCTGCACCAGTTCACATTCCCACCAACAGTGTAAGAGGGTTCCCTTTTCTCTGCATCCTCTCCAACATTTGTGGTTTCCTGCCTTGTTAATTTGCCCCATTCTCACTGGTGTGAGGTGGGATCTCATTGTGGTTTTGATTTGTATTTCCCTGATGGCAAGTGATGCAGAGCATTTTCTCATGTGCTTGTTGGCCATGTGTAGGTCTTCTTTGGTGAAATGTCTGTTCATGTCTTTTGCCCATTTCATGATTGGGTTTTTTGTTTCTTTGCTGTTGAGTTTAATAAGTTCTTTATAGATCTTGGATACTAGCCCTTTATCTGATAGGTCATTTGCAAATATCTTCTCCCATTCTGTAGGTTGTCTTTTAGTTTGTTGACTGTTTCCTTTGCTGTGCAGAAGCTTTTTATCTTGCTTAAGTCCTAATAGTTCATTTTTGCTTTTGTTTCCTTTGCCTTCATAGATGTGTCTTGCAAGAAGTTGCTGTGGCCAAGTTCAAAAAGGGTGTTGCCTGTGTTCTTCTCTAGGATTTTGAAGGATTCTTGTTTCACATTTAGATCTTTCATCCATTTTGGATTTATCTTTATGTCTGGTGTAAGAGAATGGTCCAGTTTCATTCTGCACGTGGCTGTCCAATTTTCCCAGCACCGTTTATTGAAGAGACTGTCCTTTTTCCAGTGGATAGTCATTCCTCCTTTGTTGAATATTAGTTGACCATAGAGTTGAGGGTCCGTTTCTGGGTTCTCTATTCTGTTCCATTGATCTATGTGTCTGTTTTTGTGCCAATACCACACTATCTTGATCACAGCTTTGTAGTACAGCTTGAAATCGGCAGTATTTTTTAAAAGCATGTAACTATAATTATAGTGTATAAACAGTTTTGAATTCTGATTTTTCGTAAAAATTTTTTCTGTGATGCTACATATTTTTGGGTGTATTTTTATAGTCCACTAGACATCTTTTTGAAGTCTTTGTCCTTTTACTGATTGTTTAATATTATACTGCATTCAATTTTACTGATTGTTTACTATTTCATTGCATGTATACAGAATCCATTTAATTATTTCCATATTGTTGGATATTTTTTATTTCTAGTTTTTAATATAAAGCTCTTAATATATTATTTCTTGGAGTGAATTTATTCTGAATGGATTATTTCTTAGACTAGATTTGTCAGAAAGGAAATTATTTGCTCAAGGTAATGAATAGTTTTAGAGCACTTGAATGTATTTTCAAATTGCCTTACCAAAGGGTTGTGGCAATTCATACTGCTGACATAGGTGCATGACAGCACTGGAAATTATGTTTCATAGTCTTTCCTAATTTGTTTGTTTGTTTGTTTGTTTATTTATTTATTTATTTATTATTGGAGTTCAATTTGCCAACATATAGCATAACACCCAGTGCTCATCCCATCAAGTGCCCCCCTCAGTGCCCAGTCACCCCCACCCCCCGCCCATTTTCCCTAATTTGATAGAAGCAAAATCACTGTGTGTGTATTTCATTGGTTTCTTTTTGATTATGACTCAGTTTAATCATTTACCAATGTTTACTACTATTATTTCCTTTTATAATGAATTTTTTATCTGTTGTGATGTTGCATTTTTCCCTCAAAAATGTATGTCTTTTTAAATTACAAAAGGAATGCATACTTATCGTGAAATTACAACAATATAAAGCATCTCCTTAATCTCACTCCCCAGGGCTTGTTTGATATGTACATCTCCAGACTATTCTCTAAGATTTAGGAGTTAGGCTTTTTACATTTTTTTGTTTTTTATTTTTTTGGTGGTGGTAGTAGTGGTAGTGAGGGAGGAATGAGTTTGTTATTAGTCCTTTATGAAGAAAAGGTATTTACCTCTGTCTTTTATGCTTGCTAGAAATGTATATATATTTTTTTCTGCTTGTTGTAAGGCTTTAATTTTGCCTTTGTTGTGTTTGCAGTCAAATTTGCTGATATTTTCCTTTGTGATTTAAAAAAAGTTCTTTTCAGTTTAAAAAGGCCTTTTCATTTAAAGGCAATAAATACTAAGTTCTTTATCTTGCTAGTTTTTACTATAGTTTTTATTTTGGCATATATTATAAGGTGATGATCTAAATGTAATTTAATTTTTCAAGAAATTAATTTTGGTGTGTATATTGTGAGATGATGAACTAAATGCTATTTTTTTCCCCACATGGTGAGCCCAGTGCCCCTCAAACCACAGGCTGCATCATCCCAGTCTTCCCCCAATGATTTACAGTGCCTCTGTTATCATGTCTTAAATCCTGAAGTATAAGAGGACCTCCTTTTGGTGTTCTTGGTTTATTGATTTATGTGTAATTTAATGCCATTTTAAAAGATGTTACATAAAAATAGGTTTTAAACTTTGGTAAGACTAGATTTCTCTTCATACAAAACACAAAAAAGTTTATGTGTGCATCCCTGTGAAAAGATTCCCCCCCAGAATTTGCTTAATGAAAACAAAAAAGTACTATATATCTTTTTGTTGTTTGTTTTTTAAACAGATTATTAATTAATTAATTAATTAATTAATTAATTCATTTATTTATTTGAGAGGGAGAGAGAGAACGCGAGCAGGGGAAGGGGTAGAGGGAGAAAATCTCAAGCATTGACTCCCTGCTGAGCACAGAGCCCCAGTGGGACTCAATACCAAGACCCCCAAGACCATGACCTGAGTCAGAAGCCTAACCAAATGGGGCACTCAGGTGCCACTGTTTGTTTTTTCTTTCTTTTTTTTTTTTTTTTTTTTTTTGAGTAGACTCCATGCCCAGCATGGAGCCCAATGGGAGACTTGAACTCATGACCCTGAGATCAATGCCTGAGGTGAAATCAAGAGTCTGATGTTTTGGTGCCTGGATGGCTCAGTTGGTTAAGAATCCAACTCTTGATCCCAGCTGAGGACATGATCTCAGGATTGTGGGATAGTGTGCTTGAGTCAGGTTCTGCTCTGAGTGCAGAACCTGCTTAAGATTCTCCCGCTACCCCTCCCCCCACTTGTGCACTTGCACTCTCACTCTTTCTCCCTTAGATAGGTAGATAAATAGATAAATAAATAAATAAATAAATAAATAAATAAATAAATAAATCTTTTTTTTTTTTTTTTTTTTAAAAGAAAGGGCCAGATGGTCCTGACTGAGACACCTGGGTGCCCTGAAAGTACTTTATATATTTTAAGATGTATTTTAAACATGAGGTAAAATAAAAAAAAAATAAGATTACCCATTTTCTTGCATTCCATTTAGAGCCTAAATTTTGCTCAGATGTTTACCTTTTGGTGTTGGTTGAAGGGAAGAGCAGGGCAGATAAAGTGGTGCATAACAAGTAATGCTAACCCCATTTTATAGATGAACAAAGTAAGGACTTGCCTGCTGTTTCCTATACATGGCTGAATACTACTATGAAAAAAGTTGTATCTTGTTTTGTTTTTTTTTACCCGATTTTTGTAAATGCCTCTTTTTAAGTATCAGAATTAGGTCCTCTTATTTTCTAATTTAAGAACCACATTTTTTGTTTCAAAAATTGGTAAGTGCCTAAATTTTGCCACATAAAGATATTAAAAGAATATAGGATGATGATGGGACACCTGGGTGGCTCAGTGGTTGGGCAGCTGCCTTCAGCAGATCCTGGGATCCAGGATTGAGTCCCACATCGGGCTCCTGTGAAGAGCCTGCTTCTCCCTCTGCCTGTGTCTCTGCCTCTCTCTCTGTGTGTCTCTCATGAGTAAATAAATAAATCTCAAAAAAAAAAAAAAAAAGAATGTAGCATGATGGAGTATCTAGCTAAAGCATGTATGACTAGGGTTTAACTATAGTCAACTGAACTATGGGTGAGTAGATTGTCAAATCATGGTTTATCAATTAAAAATTTGATTTCACCTTGATTCCAATTTTACCTACTTGTGCAATTGATATCTCAAAATATCTGTCTATTTTTGTGTATGTGTAAATATACATAAAATTTATAATTTTAACCATTTTAAGTGTGCAATTCAGTGGCATTAAGTACATTTACAATGCTGTACAACCATTGCTACAGCCAGTTCCAGAATATCATCCCAAACAGATGCTCTGGACCCATTAAACAGTAGCTCCTCTCCCCCTTAACCCTAGCCCCTATTACTTCTGTTCTACTCTATGTCTCTGTGAATCCCTCTATTCTACAAATTTCATATAAGTAGAATCATAATATTTGCTCTGTAGTGTCTGGCATAGCATTATTTTCAAGGTTCATCCATGTATTCACATGCATCACAATTTCATTATTTTTATAGCTGAATAATATACCATCGTATGTATAGAATACATTTCATTTACCTTTCAATTGACAGACAAAAGGTGTTTCTACCTTTTGGCTGTTGTGAGGAGTGCTGCAATGAGCATTGATGTACAGGTGTCTGTATCTGTTTGAATCTTTGGCTTCAATTCTTTGCGGTATATATCTGAGAGTGGGATTCCTAAATCATATGATTATTTTGTTTCAATTTTTGAGAAACTGCTAAAATGTTTTCCATAGCAACTGCACCATTTAAAATTCCCACCAGCAATGCACAAAGGTTCCAGTCTCTTCATATTCTGGCAGATATGTGTTCTTTTCTTTTCTTTTTTATAATAGCCACTGTAATGGGTATGAAGTGGTAATCTCATTGATTACAGATTTTGATTTGTGTTTTCCTAATGACTAATGATGTTGAGCATCCTTTCATGTGTTTATTGGCCATTGTATATCTTCCTTAGTGAAGTATCTATTCAAGTCATTGCCCATTTATGAATCAAACTGTTTGTGTTTTTTGTTGTTGAGTTGTAGGAGTTCTTTACATAATCTGGATATTAATATCAGATATATGATTTGCAAATATACTGTCTTTGTCTTTTTACCTTTCCAAGTGTCCTTTTATGGACAAAAGTTTTACATATTGATGATGTCTAATTTATTTTTTCTTTTGGTGCCTGTGCTTTTGGTGTCATATCCAAGAAATTATCCCTAGACCCAAAGTCATAAAGATTTATCTTCTATGTTTTCTTCTTTTTTTTCCCCTATGTTTTCTTCTAACAGTTTTATAGTTTTTGCCTTTAAGTTTAGGTCTTTGATTAAATTTTTGTTAATTTTTGAGTTACTTTTTGTATATAGTATGAGGATATCCAGTTTTTCCAGCATGATTTGTTGAAGATTCCTCAACAAATTTGTTGAGTAGTCTTTGACCATCCTTGTCAAAAATCATTTGATCAGGGGTGTCTGGCTGGCTCAGTTGGTTAAGCAGTCAACTCTTGATTGGCTCAGGTCATGATCTCAGGGTTGTGAGATTGAGCTCTGTGTTGGGCTCCATGCTCAGCATGGAGTCTGCTGGAGATTCTCTCTCTCTCCCCCTTCCCCCACACATGCATGCACAGCCTCCCTCTAAAAAATTTTTTTAAAAAAATCAATTGACCATATATATGAAGATTTATTTGGGGGCTCTATGTCATATTCCATTGGTTTACGTCTGTCCTTATGTCAGAATCACATTGTTTTGATTGCTGAAGCTTTATAGTAAGTTTTGACATTAGGAAATGTCAGAACTTCCAACTTTGTTCTTATCTTACAGATTGTTTTGGCTATTTGAGGTCCCTTAAAATGTCATTTGAATTTTAAATAGGATTTTTCTATTTTTGCAAAAAAAAAAAAAATCATTGGGATTTTGATAGAGATTACACCGAATCTGTAGACCACTTTGGATGGTATTGCCATCTTATCAATATTAAATTTTCCATGCCATGACCACAGTATCTCTTTTGCCTCCTTAGTTAAATTTATTCATAAATGTTTATTCTTTGGGTGCTATTGTAAATGGAATTGTTTTCTTTTATTTTTAAAGATTTTATTTATTTCAAAGAAGAGAGAGAGACAGAGACAGAGAGAGTACAAGCTTGAGCAGGAGGAGTGCCAGAGGGAGAAACAGACTCCCTACTGAGTAGGGAGACCAATGCAAGATTCAATCCCAGGACACTGGGATCATGACCTGAGATGAAGGCAGATGCTTAACCAACTGAGCCACCCAGGTGCCTGTGGAATTGTTTTCTTAATTTTGTTTTTGGAATGTTCATTGTTTGTATACAGAAATTGAACTGACTTTTGTATATCTATTTTGTATCCTGTAACTTCATTGAATTCATTTATAAGTTCTTTTTTTTTTAAGATTTTATGTATTTATTCATGAGAGATACAGAGAGAGAGAGAGAGAGAGGCAGAGACATAGGCAGAAGAAGAAGCAGCCTCCATGCAGGGAGCCTGATGTGGGACTGGATCCCAGGATCCTGGGATCATGCCCTGAGCCAAAGGCAGACAGACGCTCAACTACTGAGCCACCCAGGCATCCCTCATTTATTAGAACTAACAGGTTTTTTTGTGTTGAAACTTTAGAGTTTTTTTAACATATAAAAACCATGTCATCTGAAAACAGATGATTTCTTCCTTTCCAATTTAGATGCCTTTATTTCTTTTTCTTGCCTAATTGCTTTGGTGAGAACTGCTAGTGCTATGTGGAGTAGAAATGGCAAAAGTGGATATGTCTTGTTCCTGAATGGGAGAAGAGCTTTCACTATTGAGTGCAACGTTAGCCCTAGGTTGTTTGTTTTGTTTTGTTTTTGTATATTGCCTTTATCATGTTGAAGAGATTTCCTTTTAGAAATTGGATTTCTAGAATTGAGTTTTTAGAAACTGGAAAGCATTTCAAAGAACTGAGAAAGCCAGGATCTTCAAGATGAGTAGAAAAAGTCTTATTGTTTTAGTTGTGTTCTCTAATAAGCAGTATTATTTCAAATCAGAGACGGTAGATGGTGCAACTCTTTGGTATAGCAGTTTGGCAACACACTTAAGAGCTCCAAAACTGTTCATAACTTTGAAGCAATAATTTTGTTTCTGATAAATTCACTCTATTAAATATTCTTAAATACATAAGGAGGCTTATATGAAAAAGAAGAAAGAAAAATTTCTGTCTGGTATTTTATAGTTCCATGACATAATTGGGAAAGTTTAAGTAAAAGCATGGATTTATTCACAGCTGTCAAAGATTGAAATTTAAGGTTTTTTGGCCAGGACAACACAGTTGTTCAGGTGCCTTCACTCTACATGCACAACTATTTTGTGAAATGAAATATTTTTTAAAAATCGCGTTATTTATCATTAGTGTTTTGATGTCACAATGTGGTCAACACTGTTTTGGTGGCTAAGATCTTACATTAAGAAACAAAATAGGGATTTACTTAGCAAGATAGGAAAGTAGAGTAAGATGGGGAAAAATGTAATTCCAGCGTGTGGTATTCTAGTTTCATTTGTATCAGGAATGGTCTAGAACATTGGTTTTGAAACTGGTAATTTTATTCCAAGGGACATTTGGCAACTGTGGGACACATTTTTTGATTGTCATGACTGGGGGTTAGGGGCAGGGATGTGCTACTGACATCTAGTGGTAAAGGCCAGGGATGCTGCTGAACATTTACACCGGAGGATGATTTTCCACAATACAAAATTATTTAGTCCAAATTGTCAATAGTGCTGAGGTTGAAAAACAGCTCTAAAGAAAGTTGTCAGTATGATTATATTATTACAATAATTAATTTTCAAGGACAAGAGATGAAAAGAAATAGGTAGATTTTGACTGCGCTATTGCTGTGATTACCACTGTGCTGTATTTGAACCACAGAAGGGAAGAGAGTGTAATATATGGACAATCATGCTAGAGTCATGTTCTATTCTCTACAAAGACATTATAATTTTACACCCTCTGCTAAGTTATTCTAAGTATATAAGAAATTAAGGCAGGCATCCATTCCCAAATAGGTCTATGTGAAAATATGTTATCATAAGAGGTATTTTTAATATCTAACGTTATTGAGCAATAGTTAATGCATACAAAACAATGTGTATTAGTAACTATATACATGTATATATTTTATGCCTGTATACATGTATATAAAATGTATTAAATAAATATTCCTAAGCCTACCATTCAGCTTGTGAGTTAGAACATTATTAATACTGTGAGCTCCTCCAGAGTTCCATCCTCCTCCTTCTCCCCAAGACATTAACCCCTGTACTGGCTTTTATCTTTATCATTCCTTGGCTTTTTCAAATAGTGAATCATATATATAAATCCTTAAATTATACGCCTTTTAGTTTTGCTTTTCTTTTTTATACAAAAAGGTATCATAATGGAGGTAGTCTTTTGTGACTTTCTTCTCCATTCAACATTATCCATCTTCTCCCATACAATTGTTACTTGTTACGTTACTGTAGTATGATACTACTTTGAGTAATTATTATAGAATATATCTATCCTCCTGTTGATATACATTTTGGTATGTTATGGGTTGAACTGTGTTCTCCCAAACTCATATTTTGAAGCTCTAACCCCCAGTGCCTCAGAATGTGACTGTATTTGGAGATGGGATATTTGAAGAGATGATTAAGTTAAAATGAGACTGTAGGATGGGCTCTGGTCCAATCTGACTGGTGTCCTAATAAGAGGATTTCAGGAAGGTACACGTACAGAGGAAGGACCATTTGAGGACACAGCAAGAGGCAGCTATCTGCAAATCAAGAAGAGAGGCCTCAATAGAAACCTAACCCACTGACACCTTGATTTCTGATGTCTAGACTCTAAAACTGTGAAAAAATAAATTTCTGATGTTTAAGGTTTCCGTTAGTATTTTGTTATGACAGTCCTAGCCCTCTTTTATAGTTTTTAATATTATAAATGTATCTCTAAAAATATTGTCATTTCTATACACATGTATGTGAGTTTTTCTACTGTACACATTGGAGTGGAACTGCTGGGTTGTGCCATACACATATCTCATGTGGGTTAAAATGATGTCAAATTATTAGACTTCTTAATTGTTGCTATTGTTTTTTTTAATTGAATTTTTTCATTTTTTTCACTCCATGTTACCTCTTACACTAGTTTGGAAATTATATACTTTGTTTCTTTTATTTTAGTGGTAATCCTTAGAATTTTACCATACAAATTTATCTTTGTTGTTTGTTTGTTTTTTCATACAATTTATCTAAAGTCAATCAGCATCTTTCTCTCCTAGGGTCATATAAGAGCTTTAGGACAATTTGCTTGTGATGACTTTCCCAATTTAATTAATTTATTTTTCCTTTTTAAGATTTTATTTATTTACTCATGAGAGACACACAGGAGAGGCAGAGACATAGGCAGAGGGAGAAGCAGGCTTCATGCAGGGAGTCCGATGTGGGGCTCGATCCCAGGACTCCAGGATCACAACCTAAGCCGAAGGCAGACACTCAACCGCTGAGCCGCCCAGGGGTCCCTATTTTATTTTATTTAAAGATTTTATTTATTTACTTGAGAAAGAGTGAGAGTGAGAGAGGGAAAGGGAGAAGCAGACTCACTGCTGAGCAGGGAGCCCAATGCTGGGCTTCATCCCAGGGCCCTGAGATTGTGACCCGAGCTGCAGGTGGATCTTCACAGACTGAGTCACTCAGTCACCCCAGATTCTTTCCCAATTTGTGTGCTACTGCTGTCCAGCATTTCATTCTCTTTTTTTTTAACCCATCAAATTAGACATTTTTATTTTATACGATAATACCTGCTTTAGGTACATACATACCTTCACACTTCATCATTTCTTTATTTCTTCCTGCATCTCATACTTTGCCTCCTGCAGTAGATTTTCATTTTTGTTTTTCTTTCCCCCCTAAAGTTCTTGTAGAAGTTCCTTCAGTGAAGACGAACTGGAAATAAACTTGCAATTTTTGTTTATCTAAAAAAGGTCTTTATTTCAGCTTTATTCCAGAAACCTAGTTGTTCTGAGTTCATATGTCGAGGTCCCGACTTTGTTCTCGGTAATTCTCAGACAGTGTTTGGCAGTCCTCTGGCTCTGTTGTGGAGGGTGAGCAGTGTGTGGTCTCATCACTGTGCTGCGGAGATGATCTTGTTTCACCAGCTGCTCTAACGTGGTGACCTTGCGTCCAGTTTGTCCAGTAAGGCCCTGCTTACGTCTGTTGTTTGAAGATAATGACGAAGAATGCCCTTTTCGACTCTAAATGTATGTCCCAGTTTAGACAATAACTAATAGGGTTATCATTTTCATTCATGCCACTTGGTACATGACACCTTCTTTACTTGCTTATCTCTTTCTGCCTTATCTCTTACCTCCTAATCTATCCTCAAATTCACTTCCACCTATTTCTAATCTGCCGTTTTATTCACCCACCAAGCCTTTAGCATCAACGATTACATTTAAAAAATCTATTTGGTTCTTTTAAAAAAAAATTCTTGGCTCCTTATTGGCTCTATGTTTTGTTGGTTTCTCCTTGCTCATTTTGGTCCCTCTTCTATTTTTATTTTTAAAAAGATTTTATTTATTTATTCATGAGAGATGCACAGGGAGAGGCAGACACACAGGCAGAGGGAGAAGCAGGTTCCCTGCGGGGAGCCTGTGTGGGACACCATCCTAGGACCCCAGGATCATGTCCTAAGCAAAAGGCTCAACCTCTGAGCCACCCAGGCGTCCCCAGCAGGGTGTATTTTGAATACCAGATTGAAGCCTAATCTGGAAGGTCTGAGTCAGCTTACCCATCTCAGCCTCCTTCTCATCTCCATGTTCCCATTTGATGCTGTGGAGCCACAGCCACAAACCCTTAGGTGTTTGTTCTAACTGAATTAGGCACGTGAGCTTTGGAGCCCAGATGGCTGGAGTTAGAGTCCTGACTCAGCCATTGATCTGCTCTGAGACTCCTGACTAGATTCGAATTCCTAAGCATCAAATATGTAATAGATGCTAGTCTGTGACCCTTGTCATATTAAATAATTTAGAATACCTAGGATGATGTGAAACATTTTTAAAGACAAAAATGATCTTGGGAAGTTACTAGTGACTTTCCAAGAAATTTTTATTGCGGAAAATTTCAAACAGATTCAAAAGCAGAACTGTATAATAAATCCTCATGTTCTCTCCACCCAGTTTACCAGTCTTATTTTACCTACCTCCCAGCTCAACCTTTTTTCTTTGTTTCCAGAAGCATTTCAAAACAAATCATAGATATCAGATTATATAGCCCATAAATACTACAGTATGCAAGTAAACCTTTTTTTCTTAAAGACTTTATTTACTTGTCCATTTTGACACAGAGAGAGAGGGGCAGAGACACAGGCAGAGGGAGAAGCAGACTCCACGCAGGGAGCGGGAGGTGGGACTCGACCCCAGATCTCCAGGATCACACCCTGGGCTGCAGGCGGCGCCAAACCGCTGTGCCACCAGGGCTGCCCGCAAGTAAACCTTTTTAAAATTACATCTACCAATCCTTTTTTTTGTCCCACTCCCTCCTTATTAGATTAGGAAACTTTACAGGGTTAGTGATTTGCCCAAGGCCATATCATTGGTGATAGAACTAGAGCTAGAACTTCAGTTCTCCCAGTACTAAATCCTGTGTTCTTTCCCCATAACATATTGATTGCCTCTGAAAATTATCTACTTACTAGTTAAAAAGAAAAAAAAATGCAATTAGATTATCTATCCACCTCGTATCAGAATCACTTGGGACATATTAAAAATGCAAATTCCTGACCCCCCAGTCCCAGAAGATATAGTTCCTTAGGACTGAAATGCAGCCAGTGGTTTGCTGGAGCCAATTTATACTGGATCTTTAGAACCAACTATTACATTTTAAGGGGTTTTATAAACCAGTTACTAAAGATCATTAAAAATTAAATTATATAAGCTTGCAATCAAGTGAATTATATTAAAAACACAGGTAATAAATACTCAAAACTCATTGTTTTCTATAGACTTTGCTACACGTTCCCATTATCTATGCTTTTGAGGTTATGTCCATTGTGTATCTGTCTGGTGCAAATACTGTGTAATGGTGTGCCACAGACATCTCTCTTCAACTGCACATTCAGCAGTAGCTTGAAATTAGCCATGTAGGACATTTCTACCAAGGAAATTGGCAAATTTCATTCAGCAACCAGAATGTCTTTTTATTTAGTGTTTTATTTAGTGTCTAGACTTTAGAAAGTACTGGAGTGGGGTCCCTGGGTGGCTCAGTGGTTGAGCATCTGCTTTTGGTTCAGGTCGTGATCCTGGGGTCTTGGGACTGAGTCTTGAGTCAGGCTCCTCGTAGGGAGCCTGCTTCTCCCTCTGCCTGTGTCTCCCTCTCTCTCTGTGTCTCTCATGAATAAATAAATAAAATCTTTAAAAAAAAATAGAAAGTGCTGGAGAAAATGTTAATGCAGATTAAATTTAAGTGTGTCATGTCTATAGCCATCATTGATGGTACAAAATATGAGGAAATATTTAAAAACTGTTATAAAATTCAGCAAAGACATCTTTCACATTATTAATAAATGATATTTCACTTCTGTTTTATTCATTCACATAAATGGAAATATTAACATTCATGTCACTTGTTCATCAACTGCAATCATGGGCAGGCCATAGATAGAGTTTGGCAAAAATCAAAGCACTCTTGAAGAATGAATTAGATTATGAAATTAGCAAAAACAACATTTAAATACATTGAATGTATTATTATCTGTAAATTATGTACTACGCATCTACTTTATCGGCAAAATATATCATGATGTATGCATAAAATGACTACACTGTTTTGTTTTTTGGTGTTTTGGAGAGCTGGTTGTTAAACACGTTTAGCACACCTCTGAAACATAAGAATCTGCATTTAAAGGAATAGCTCATGTATTCTATGTCTACTAAACTTGGAGAACCAACATTTTAGCCATTGAACATAAAAGGTCAGGATCATTTAATTCATTTCCAAAAGTTCTTCCTGATTCTTAACTGAATGCAAGATACAAAATGTGTTCTTTCAAATACAAAGGCCTATTTAAACTTTTTAAAAATTAATTAAAAATCGTTTTATAGAAGTATAATTAACATCCAATGAACAACACATATGGAATGTGCAATTTGCTAAGTTTTGACATTACTAAGTTTTGACAAAACTATTACTATAATCAAAATTGTGAAAATATCACCCCCATTTTCTCATGTCCTTATAATTCTCCTCTCTATACCTTTCTGCCCTCCCCATACTCAAGCAACCACCAGTCTTCTTCCTGGCACTGCAGATTAGTTTGCATTTTCTAGAATTATAAATTAAATTGTACAATATGTACTTTTCTTTGTTCTGGCTTTTTTCACTTGGCATAACTGTTTTGAGATTTATCTGTGTTGTTGAGTGAATCGTTCATTCATCTTTATTCTGAGTAGTATTCTGTTGTATGGATATACCACATCTTTTTCTTTCTTTCCTTTTTTTTTTAAGAAATAGGAATGAATTTTTTTTATAAACTGAGAGTAGGGAAAAATCATAATTTTTATTCATTCAACTCTTGGTAGACATTTGGGTCGTTTCTGGCTTTTGCCCATTACAAATAATGCTGCTATGAATATTTGTGTATTAATCTTTGTTTGGGCAGGCACTTCCTTTTCTTTTTTTTTTCTTTTTCCTTTTCTAATACACAAGTGGATTTGACATTTTATTTATTTTTATTTTTTAAGAGAGGAAGAGAGCATGCACGAGTGGGGAGAGGGGTAGAAAAGCTCAAGCAGACTCTCCACTGACTGCAGAGCCAACTTTGGGGCTCAGTCTCACAACCCTGAGATCATGACCTGAGCTGAAATCAAAAGTCAGATGTTTAACTGACTGAGCCATCCAGGTGCCCCACACTTCCCTTTCTTCTGGGTAAGTACCTAAGAATGCAATGGTTGTATTGTGTGGGTATTACGTGTGTAACTTTTAAAGAAATTGCCTATTTTCTTTGTTTTCTGTTTTCTGAAGTGTCAGAGGCCATTTTTTTTTTCCTTGTTTGATGGTGAAAAAATATGAGTGGTTCTGACATTGGGTCAAGATTTTTATGTGAGCACTCCAAGTGAGCCAGTAATGCAACACAGCTCAGATTACATTCTTTAAATAATTACTTAGCCTTTAGTAAGTGGGAATGGGAAGAAACTAGCGTATAGTAATGAACTTTGTATTGTGTTAGAGTTATTTGATTTATGTCATTGGTTGTTGATAAATTTTTTTAAATTTATTTTCCATTTTTGTATAGTTCTTGTTTGCACTTCTGTTTCCTTTTGTGATTTTTCTGAGCCAGAGAATATCTTAGGAGGTGTATTAAAAGGTTTAACATTTTAGATAAAGAACTTATTCACTTCATTATACGTTATGCCATATATTATTTGATTTCAGGAAATCAGCTGAAGGCAAGTAGTTACTATTTAACATGTATACATTAATAAAATATTCAACAGAGATAAATGCATGTGTGTCTGTGTGTGCACAGGTGTGCATGGTGTTCATTTTCCCATTCCAGAATGTTGTCTATTTCAAAACTAGTGAGAACAATTACATTTTACTCAGGCTAACTAGGCTATGGTTCTGATTTATTCTGGTGATAAGTTTGTCTCCTCTTATGGATTGTTACTGCCTGGCTGGCTCCTTGATTTATCTGTCTCTGAGTGGTCCCTTTGGAGAAAGACAATCTAAAAACTAAGACTAGGTACGTTATTATTATACCAGTAGACTTTACAAACCCCCACATCTAAAATGGCAGGGTCATAGTTGATGTTCAGTGCAGCATAACTAGAAATTCAGAACTGCATCAGGCTTCTGCGAGGCAGTGACCACAGAGAGCCCTGACTAGGAAGCACTTGCCTGTGTAAGTGTGGCAGCTTCTTAATCACCTCAAAATGAGGTGTTATTTCCCATTTTTTCCCAGAGTGGGTTGGTTGGTGGTAGGCTTGGAAGAGGATGAGCCTTGCCTGTGATGATGCTAGCTCCAGCCGTAGAGAGACTCAGGAAATTGGCTCTAGCAGCCTCTTCCTTCCCCAGAGAAAGAGGAGACATGTACAAATCATCCAAGAGTTAATGGACAAATGTCCACTGCTCTTTTGATGAAATTCAACTCCAATGTGCTATTGTCAAATTACTTGTTTTCTTAATTTACCTGGGATCACTGTATGACTTAAAAAAAAAAAAAAAGAATAGAACTGCACATACAACAATAAGCAATATTCCCCCTCATTCCTGGGCATTGTTCTCCAGCACATAGCAGAACTTATATACAGTAAATGTCTTCAAAAAGCTCTTTATCAGCGAGGGAGTGGTTTATCTCTCTCTGCCCAATCAAGATAAAAGCTCTATCTGGAGGGAAGCACTGTTTATAAATCCTGGGACTGGTAGTCTTCTAAGATGCTAGTAAAAAAATTAGGAACAAGAAGTATCTGTTCTGTGACAAGGAGAAGGAACAAAAAGGCTCCTTATTTTGTTAGGTAAACATTTTCAGGCTGACTCCATTTGTTGGCTCAATGAGGTGTGAATACGTCAATGATGTTGATTATTACCTCCGAATACAAAACGTGGTATCATGTGACTAAAGAATAAAGCAAATGATTGAAGAAGCAGGTCCATGAGTTCAAATCTTGTTTAACTTTCCACTGCAGCACTTTCTCACACTTGCTGATAACTCTAATCAGTTATTATTTAGGACATTAGGAGAACACATGGAGCATAGCAGAGGAGCACTGGACTCAGAGTCAGGTGGGCTAGATCCCAATTCTGGACTTGCCATGTTCTCAGAGGGGAGTACTGAGGAGAGACGTGGTTCCCTACTTTTCCACCACATAGAATCTATTTTATTATTTTTGCCCTGTTTATGACATTTTGAGAGATTCTGTTAGTTTCCTAGACATGAGCCAGGGGTGTGTCATGGGGAAAAGAAGATGGTCTGGGTGTGAATCCTGGACCCTGGCTTAGGAGCGATATGACCTTGGGAAAACCATATAACCTTTGTAAGTTTCAGGTTCTTCATAGGGTGTGGCCAGCATATATTTATAGCTCAGAGCAGTGCCTGGAGATTGATAAAAAACAATATCTTAATAGTAGTAACGTTGTTGTTACTGTTGTCATTACTTGAACTAACCAGACAGAAGAGCTGGTCCTCCTGAATTGACTAACGATCCTGCATGCAGTATCCAAAGGCATCCAGCAGACGTTGGTCTGAGTGATGTTGCTGCACCTTCAAGAGGGTGTGAGAGTGGACAACAGAAATTTGGGCTCAGAGATGGTACAATTTTTCAGGGGTAGATATCTAAGCTAAATTTTGCTGGAATTGTTGTCAAGGTGGGAATAGGATTCAGTTAGGGAATGGTATTGCAAATGGAGTAAGTGAAACCGAGAAAAGAAACCCACATATAACCAAAGCAAGAAGAGATCAGCTTGGATAGACAGGCTTCAGAGCAGAGGTTGTTCACAGAAAAGGACTTCAGTCTCCAGAAAACCAAGACCAACCCTTAATACTGCCTGTAAGAGGGAAGTGCTAAGGGGACAGGGTGCAGCTGATGGTAGGCAGATGCCTGCAGCAGACACAGGCTGAGGGCAGCAAGACCAATGGTACCCCCTGCTGCACACTGGGGCTGCGGACCCTAAATATGATGAGGCCGTGTTTACTGGGGACAGACTCGGTATTAAACAGTGCTGGCTCTGCGGACCAAAGGTTTTGAGATCCTATAACAAAAATGATTTTTCTATTTTAGTCACATCATTTTTTAAAATTTCATCTCTGATCCATCCCTGTTTGAACCAAACATTCACCATTATTGAACGAATATAATAAATTTGCCTTATTGCTTGAATTACTGATATGGTTGTAATGCTAAAACCAATCAGGACAAGTGAACATGTAGGCATTTATGCACTGCTCATAGTTTCTGGCTATTGTTTTCTAGGGCAAGATTGACAATATGCTGGATACTCTGTGCACAGTGACAGGGTCACCATTCACATCCCAGAAAGTTCTAGAAGGTCATCGACTGCAAAATGACTTGGGTCCATTGTAAAATGTTGGTGCAACTGCACAGAGTTTATATGATTCTAGCAGAAAACAGATTTAGTTAGTTGATGCCATCCCATTATGAGTAAATAGGTCTTTTCTGTTCGGTTTTTGAAATCATTACCATGGCTTATATACAGCTATAGTGACTTCTTAACAAACCTAGTAGTGCTATAGGACTTATGCTCGTGACCGTCAGCGGCCTCTTGAAGCTCTTTGGCTCCTAAGACACCTGCTGGTTCTCCTGTCCTTGTCACCCTTCCTTCCCAGTTTTCTTTATAGAACATCCTGTCTTGGCACATTAATTCTAATGTTTCCCTAAATTGTGCTCTGGACATCTTCCTTCATTTTATGTACTTTCACTAGTTGTTCTTTTCATTTTCATGTAGATGATTATATTTTGTGTGTGGAAGATTCCCTATTCTATTATCTCTGGTCTTAGCCTCTCCTGAATTCTAGATCGCTGTTACTGATTGATAGCCAGACCTCTCTTCTGGGATATCCCACAGATGCCATAAGCTTGGCCGTTTTTCACACTGATTTTCCCGTTGGCTTAAACCAACCATAATTCATCCTCACATCCCAGAGCAGCGGGTATATTGACCTCCCTTTAGGGCCTCACTCAGGACTTCTCAGACGTGGGCTTTGAATAATTAGAGTTCTTCCAGGAGGCAGGAGAGCCTGTTGATTAGGTAACTAACAGTATCTGCTCACATATACACATTCCCATCTCACTAAAATTTATATGATAAATGTCTTATCTGGCATTGAAAGTCCCCCATAATCTAGACTCAGGCCACTTTTAGACTTTTACGTTTCTCCCTAAATGTCCCTTATGCTCTGACCATTGTGGGCCACCAATTTCAGGACACGTGCAGTGCTTTCCCATCTCTGCTTCACTGGTCAGGCATTACTTCTTGGGTAGTCTCTTATTTTCTCTGCCCATCAAAATCCCACTTATCTTTAAAGATCTATTTGAAAAGCTACTTCTAACATCAAGCCATCTGTGGGTACCTCAGGGGTCTCTCTCGTTTTCCCTCCTTCAAATTCCTATAATATTGTGTTTGGTCTTTCCTACTAGATATTGGGTTCTTTGAGGTTAAGGACTATGCTTAATCACTTTTGTAGTTTCCATGGTTCCTGGCACACACTAACTGCCTAACTTACTGTTATTGGAGGAGTAATGACTTGATAAAACCATTTTCTGGCTGTGTTTACAATAAAGCCACACATGTCTCATATAGCAAGGGAAGTGACAGTGGTATCATCTGGTTTGAAGACAAAGTGTGCCCTTAGATGCACATGTATGTGGTCATAGAAAATGAGTCCCATGTGCCCAGGTTTTAGATACATATGAGAAAAAAAAGAAAAGGAAATACTCTTGTTTTTGAGGTTGGTACAGCTTGTCTTCCACATCATCATTGCCACTTTTCTATGTCTTTTTCACTTTTGATGGGTATTCTACTTGTTGATTCTCCTTTAGGTATTTCTTATGTCTGGACCTATTGATTTAACTCTACTTTGCCCTTCCTGTGGCCAGGCCATATTCCTGTTCAGAATTAATATTTCACACAGTAACTCTGCTGCGCTAATATCCTTGAGTACATCTTTATACATCCTATTTCTACTGTCTGCAATAGAGATTCTTACAACAGTGTGTATTGTTGAAACATGTGCTCTTATTAATGGGATGTATTGTCCCCATGTGTGTTTGAAGCAGTGAAAGGGCACATAGTGAGGCCTGGAAGTAGGACAGGACTGTGCAGATTCTGACTTAAATGATAAATGGTCTATTTTTAAAAAAGATTTCATTTTTTTTAAGTAATATGTACACCCAAGTGTGAGGCTCGAACTTACTACCCTGACCTGAGGTCAAGAGTTGCATATTCCACTGAATGAGCCAGCCGGGTGCCCCATAAATAATCTTTTTTTTTTTTTAATTTAAAGGTGCTAATAATGCTTGGAAAGAAACACAATAATAATTGAAAGTAATCTATCCATCAGGGTTGAAAAAAGAAGCTGTAGTGAAAGCCACAGAGATCTGAGTCGTCCAAGGGACATGTTGGGGTATTCCTGGTTTTCAAAAAGAAGGGCCTGCATGAGCTTGATCTGCACATGGGTGATAGTGCAACTACTGTAGGAATAAAGGACTTGGTTTTGAGCTGCTCCATATTTAGATATCTGGATTTTGTCAGGTGGATGTAGACCAGATATGGCTGACTTTCTGGTGCTTCCCTGTTTGTGTTTCTCTGCAGTTCCCCTTGTAACTCTTTGGTTTTCTTCTAGAGATAGGGGAGTGGCAATGCTGGGTGCACAGAAGGAGCATGGAAAAGCCAACCTGGGAAGCACCTGGTGCATTAGCCAGCTTTCCTGGGAGATCTGTTACACTGTGGACAGCATCACCCCGAGAACTGCCCTGCTTGTCTGCCATTTGGAGGAGGCAGCTTGGTAGGGGTGCCTTGAGGAGAGCTGGTCTTTTTCCAGCTCTGCTCCTGCATAGACCCTGAGGATAATGGAGCATGTGAGATTGAAAATATTATCAACCAACTCATTGATTTTGATGTGTATCTAAGATGTGAGTGTTAAACATGCAAAAGAAATGAAAATCATCTCTTATTCAGTCAACAGATTTTAATTGAACTCTACTGTTTGAGTAACTGGGTTTCTGGAATGAGGTCTTCAACACGTATGTTATGTTTGTTTTTCCTAGAAAAACCAAATTTGCCTTTTTGGGTCACACATTATTTATTTTACTCATTTTAAATGAAAATGTATTTGGAAATATATTGCATATTTTCAAGGTTTCTGAAGTAGACTCTAGAATATAATTAGATCCTGTCTCAATGACTCACCACTCACAGTAGTGCCATCTGGCCAGTCTTTAGGCTTTGAGTACAACACACCTCTCCCATCTAATGAGCTACCTCTGACTACAGCACATTTGCTGTGATCTAAGAAATCAGATAACCCTGACTATTAGAGCTATTTAAAATAAGAGTCAACATGGCTTCAGGGACGGCCTGAGAGCTTCTCTTAGAAAGCAAAGTAGTTGAGTTTTATTTTTTTTTTAATTTTTATTTATTTAAAATATTTTATTTATTTATTCATGAGAGACACAGGCAGAGGGAGAAGCAGGCTCCATGCAGGGAGCCCAGTGTGGGACTCGATCCCAGGTCTCCAGGATCAGGCCCTAGGCTGAAGGCAGCACTAAACTGCTGAGCCACCCACGCTGCCCCTAGTAGTTGAGTTTTAATGAATAAGCTTTACAACTGCTCTTTCAGCTGCTGGTTGGCTCTGGGTCAAGATTCTCAAGGATCCTGGTGAGGTTAAGTCTGACTTTGAACTGTGAAATATTTTTGTACTTAAAATTTAGTATTTATGCAGCATATATTTTAAACAGAGGACATATTATTATGTATATATTTTGCATTTTATAAATGTAAAAGTTTGACATCTTATATATTATTTTAGAATATATTTTTATATGGACTAGTTTTTCCCTCAAGGGGATAAATCAGCCTAGCATCACAATCTTACTTATTTACAGAACTTTCTACACATTTCTGTATTGCTACCACATTACTGGCATGATATGAAGGTGGAAGTGCCTTTGTATGCTTGGAAATTCCAATAATATATTCTGAGTCCTAAATCGTTACGCTATGAATATGTGTACATAAGAACACAGCAACTAAAAGTTAAAATCCATATAGAAAACTTTTTAAAAAAAGATTTTATTTATCGATTTTACAGAGAGAGAGAGCGAACGAGCGAGAGAAAGCACAAGCAGGGAGAGAGGCAGGCAGAAGGAGAGGGAGAGGCAGGTTCCCCACTGAGCAGGGAGCCTGATGCAGGGCTCAATCTCAGGACCCTGGGATCATGACCCGAACCAAAGACAGATGCTTAACTCACTGAGCCACCCAGGCATCCCTAGGAAACTTCTTTTAATTTAGTCTTAAAAATTGTTTTTTAATATCTAGGTTTGTCATCCAACCTATTTATTCTGGTCTTTCATTCTTTGAAGTCTACAAGAACCCATCTTTCTACTAGTAACACTGTAGGTTCTGCAAGGTGTCATTTCAGAACGGAAGCTGCGGAGGCAAGTTGGTAGGCCCAAAGTTCGGCCTTTCCCTCATTCATCACTGTTTCTGCTAATGATGAAGACTAAGGATGACTGACCCTGCTTCATAGCAGTGGTCTCCAAAAGGATAATACAAATCGTATCTACTACATAATAATTAAAATAATGCTTATTTTTCTAGTACCTCCAGAAAAAATGTATTCTTTTATTTTTTAAAGATTTATATATTTATTTGACAGAGAGAGAGCATGCAAGGGGGGAGGGGCAGATGGAGAAGGAGAATCCCAAGCAGACTCCCCTCTGAGTACAGAGCCTGATTCAGGGCTCCACCCCATGATCCTGAGACCACCACCTTGTCCAAAGTCAAGAGCTGGACACCCAACTGACTGAGCCACCCAGGTGCCCCCAAAGAAATGTATCTTTCTCATATTTTATTGCTTTTTCAACTACTTTATTTTTTTATGTACTAATTATTGTCAAAATGTACCTACAAGCACCAAAACTTAGCTAGCCTTGGCTTTATGACTTTTGATATATAGACATATACTGATACATATTAATATGTACACTGTTGTGCTGATATATTTGGGAAACCTAAAGGAGATGTAATTAATCCTGAAGTGATTTCCCTTTTTTTTTCTAGATGACAAGAATAGAGATGGTTGCAGCCATGGGGTTGGCTCTTCCACCCTCCCCAAGCCAGTCCATGCGAACTTAGAATCTGAATCCATGAGCGTCCAGCATAGCAGCCCTTACTCAAGTCCTTGGTCCATTTTCCAAACCAGATTCCCCCCTTAAGCCCGATTACATAGAAATTCTGGGGACGTCACTGAGCAGAGATATGGAAGAAAAGGAGGAAAGAAAATCGATGCTTTAATAATCTACCTATCAATCCATGAAGGTGTGGGAATGTTTTCGTAACATCTGGAAAGGCTCTGAAGGGGTTACTTGATTACCCAGAGTGCTTGATTCAGCAGGGTCTGATCTTTACACAACTCACCACTAACTGAAACCTCCATGTGGCAACTCCATCTACACAATGGGGATTGGCTTATGATTTGCCTCGCTCAGTCGCTGTGAGATAATGTAGGGAGGAGGCTTGGTCAGTGACTTGTACCTATGTATAGATGCTAAGTTCACTATTTATTTATGAATTCCATAACCTTGCAGCATTTTGGGGGCAGTAACAGAACAGGCACTGTCTTTTTCACTTATTTGATAAACACCTGCTTCTTCCCTCTTTCTGAAATCCCAGTTGAATTACTGTGGGGGCCTTATGTCCTAAGGTGGATGAATTCAATCACAGGTATGGGGTGGGTACAGAGCCACCTGAGTCCCAGGGCAGCATGGGATGAAAGAAGGTTGAACCCAGTGTGTCAGGGAGTCCTGGTAGGAAGCAAGGCTTGCTTCACGGATGCTTCCTGCAGGTCAGTAAGTGCTCGCTGGCTGCATGAGGACTGCCTATTGCCTCCAGGACTACTACCCTGTGCCCACACAGAGTCTGGTGCCTGGAAACCTCCACATGGGGGCTGTGAGCATTCTGCTGGTCAGGTAGTAGTAGAAGGAGCACTGCACCAGGAATCCCGCCACTGGTTTCCGGCTCTGTTTCTTCTATGGCTCAGCCATGGGGACTCTGCACGGTGTACCCGTACCCGTAAGGGGAGAGACGACCTCTTCCAACTGATTCCTCCTGAGCCTCCTTCATCGTCCTGATAACTGGGGAAAGCAATGCCCCCCAACTCTCTCCCCTCAGAGCAGAGGGTGCGCCGTGCGTGAGGGGCTTTTATTACTCAACAGCCCGCCTGCCGACTTCCACCCTTGTCCCCCGCCCCCCGCCCGCCCCCAGGCCACTCAGTGGCCACAGGGGGTCCCTACAGACGTCACTTCTCCACGCGGTGGGGTCGCAGAGCCACAGTTTCTGGCCTTCGCTGTGAGTAAAGGTTCTCCAGGGGAGACGTCATAACTGACCCGGGCCGCAGACACAGGCCAACTACAGGATTCCTTCTCCGAAGTCCCGTCTACAAAGTTTTGTGCCTCAGCTGGCCCGAGGCGGGGAGGGCCAGGCGGGGGGGGCGAGGGAATCCGAGGGGCTGTGTGGGGTGCCGTCCGGGGAACGCGTCCGGAAGGAGGGAGCCCCCCCCCCCGCGTGTCCAGGACGGCGGCCCGGCCCTTCCCCCGGCCTCTCGCGACCTCGGTGTCGGTCACCTGTCGGGGGACGCCTGGGCTCGGGACGGCCCCCCTGGGCGGGCCGGCGGGGCGGCGGGGCGGCGGCGGGGCGCGGGGGCCGGGCGGAGGCTCAGCCCGCCCCCCGGGTCCCTGGAGGCTCCGCGGCTGCCGAGCGGGAGGTGGAGCCGGGGCCGCGGCGGCCGCGCAGGAGGGAAAGTTCGGCGGCGGCGGCTGCGGCGGGCGCGGCGGGCGGCCCCTGGGCGCCTCGGGGTGAGTCGGGGCGCCGCGCGGAGGCGTCGGTGGGCTCCCGGGTGCGCGCAGCCCCGCGCCGCCGCCTGGCGCTGCCCGGGGGTGGCGGGTGCGGCGGGGAGACCGTGCGGCGCGGGCCTGCGGGGGCGCCGCGGGGGGCGGCGGGGCCGGGCGAGGGGGCGAGAGGCGCCTTCGCGTGGACGTGCGGGGCGCGGGCGCGCGGGCGGGCGCGGGGGGGTCACCGCGGCGGGGCCGCCGCCCCGGGGGCCTTCGGCTGTTGCCCGGCTCCCCGGCACCCGCTGAACAAGTGTCCTCCCACGTGCGCGCGCGACCGCTCTGCCGGCCCCGGGGCAGGATTTCCGCGGCCACGGAGAGAACCGGGAGGCCGGAGGGGGCGTGCCGGGGGCGGGGGCAGGTGCCCGCCGTGGAGCCCGGCCGCGGGCGTGAGTGCGAGGGTCACTGCGACCCGCACGGAGCCACGAGCGTGTGCCCTGCGCGGTCCGCGGGGGGAAGCCTTCGGAGGGCAAGGTCTGGGGCCGAGGGTGTGAAGGGCGGCAGCAGGGGCACGGCGGTGCGAGCCAAGGCCAAGTGGTTTCCGGGGCACTTCCTGCACCTGCGCTGCCGTCAGGGATGCTGAAGTTACCTTCCTACCGATGTGCAGAGAGCGGAGGCAGAGGAAGAGACTCGCACAGCCTTGTGCCTGCTGCCACAGTGAGGCTGGGGGACACCCATGAAGACGAGAGAGCTTATTCGCAAACGCCCCTGTTAGTCTGATTTCCAAGCCTTGGAGTAGTTTTTACCCAGATGTCGTTAGAGAGATCCAGCTGCTAAAGACAGCTCTCTCACATCTTTTTTTTTACTACAAATTTAAATTTAATTCTACTGGATTTCTTGGGGTTTGTTAACATTGTTTATACAGGAAAGTCATAACTGTTGCAGTATCATTTAGCGCTATGAGCTTTAATAAGCCGTGTGCAATGCTGTCAAGTTGCTAATGGGAAGGAGAAAAGTCTTTCAAACTTGGAAATAGAAGCATAAAGGAAAGGAAAAAGCCTTAGTCATAAACAGTGACTCCGACACGTGCAGTTGTGCATAATGGGATATGGGATCCTGTGTAGCCTTCCCAGAGGATGTCAGTTCCTGCAAAGTAAGAGATGGGCCATAAATATTTGATAATTCCTCTGCATTGAGTGACCATACTAAACGTTCTGTAAATTATACAGCATTGAAATGCTTTAACTTTGTTCATCTTTGTGTTCCAAATCTCATATGTCTGTGAGCTGTATTAATGCAAAGGAAAATCTCAAACTTTGGGATTCACCAGTTTTCAATGAAGTGAACTTTTGCTTTGCCATCCCAGGGACCTGGGTTCCAAGCAGCCTTTCTTGTTCACTAAATGTATAACCTTGGGCAAGTCCCTTACCCTTTCCCAGCTATGGTTTCCTATTTCAATTTTCAATATCATTTCTTCAATGATATTCCTCACCTTATGGAAGTGTTAGGCAGAATGAACTTATACCAGTGCTTGGAGCACAGTAAGGACTTTGCAAACGTTGTCTCTTGTCTTTGTCTTCCTTTACTTTCAGTAATCCTCAACTCTGGTATATCTCAACATTTTTTTTTTCAATTTAAAATTCCTTCTGTGCCATTTTATTTTCCATTCATTCATTTATCCAAACTCATTTTTTTGAAGAACCTCAGATGCTGCCCTATATATACTGAAAGTGAGGAGCTGACACTTTGAGGGTAGGGGTGGGCAATACTTTAGATTTTCAGGTTTTTCCTGTTGGCAAGAACCCATCACAAGGTCATATGATGGTGAATTATACTTCCCAGTCGTCATATCATCCTAGCTCTGTCCTTAACGTAACGTGATTACATTGGAAAGAAATAACAGGAAGCTCTGTGAGGGTGCTTATCTCCCCTGTTTTCCCTGTGTCCATGGCCAGCTAGTGCCTAACAGGGTGTAAGGGCTTAATAGATATTTGTTGATTTAAATATAGAATGTAATGAAGTTATTCTTCAGGTCACATCCTTTATATATATTCCTGATGAAAGAACCTTGAGATTCTAAATGATGGCCCTACTACATATTAGGACTAATAGAGGTTATTAAAAAAGCAAAGCTCAGGTACACTTTATTACCTATTGATTTTGCCCTCATGATAAAGCAGTCTTAGAAAATGTGTAAAGCCAAGTCCAAGCAGCAGCTTCACCACTAGGGGCCTCCTCTGCATAGTGTATCATTCTGGGCTGGCAGTTATTGCCATTATTCTATCCTTTAAGGTAGCAAAGGAATTAAACTTCTTCGGTTCTTGACATGGAATACTTTATTACAGGGCAACCCTGTGTGAAAGCATTACCAAAGGCCTAAAAATAAATGAAAGCCATCTTAAATGGTGGATTCGGTACCATTTTAGAATAGCTAAAGATTTAAAGGAGATTTAAGTATGTGCTTTTTACTCTGCATATCCTCATATTCAAATATATGATTTTTTGTGTGTGTTTTTTTTAGATTTTATTTATTTATTCATGAGACACACACACAGAGGCAGAGACGTAGGCAGAGGGAGAAGCAGGCTCCATGCAGGGAGCCCGATGTGGGACTTGATCCCCGGACCGCAGGATCACGCCCTGAGCTGAAGGCGGTGCTAAACCGCTGAGCCACCTGGGCTGCCCTCAAATATATGATTTTTAAAAAACTTTCTCAATAAAGCAAATATATGACTTGGTTATAGTATTTTTAAGTTTTTTTTAGGTATGTCTTTTGTGAAACTTTTTATCTTTTAATGTGTTTAGAATTGCTTTATTTCCTAAATAGGTACTCGTAACACTAACTATAATACAAGTTGTTTCTCAAGGAATGTTATCATGTTAGTAGGAGCTTCTGGTGTCTATTTTTCTGTCTTTCTTTCAAAGAGGGCCACGTTAAATTCCAGCTTTAAGAAATATGTTTCATTACATTCCAAGATGCATCATTGAAAGGCATTTTTCTTCTGTGAGTTTTTGAAAGGGCCTCTTATTTCAGAATTCTAATTTGAATGAAGTTAGTCATTGAGACTATTGAACAACCCAAAGGTGTGTTGGTGTTTTTGTCAAATGTAATTTGCTATTTGGTAGGAAAAATACTGACAGTTCTGTAAGTACACATTATAATGAAAATATTGCCATATTGTTTGCAAATGAATAAGGGAATATTATATTCCAGGTTTTCTGTGGAATTTAATCATGGTGGCAAACTAAGTACCATCAGTCTTTAAAGTAAAATTAACAACAGTAAGAGAAGAGTTCAAAGCATTGCATTGTAGGTCCGAACTCTTATCAAGGGGTGTCTTCTCTCAGCAGAACACTTCTGAGTTCAAAAAATGATCAGACATCCAATTCTGATTTTCACATAGTCAGATTTTAAAACAAGGCAATTTAGTTTTCACTGTTTTTCTTCTAAGGTCTAGATTTGGACTCTTTAGGGAACCATGTGAGAGGAATAAGTTTTGTGTAAAGGTCATAGATAATTTTTATTATCATTTTTCTTTGATTACGTGAAAGATGTTTAGAGTATTCTTAGGATTCTGAGCATATCAAAAAGTTACACAGATCTGTCTACATAAATTGATGCTTCTCAGAACTGGAAGAGTATTGTTTTCATCCTCACACATCTACCCTGTGAAGGTGTGGCATCCCCCTGTCTGTCCTTCCCAGGCAGATGCTGAGTCTAAGCCACAATGATAGGTATAGAGCTATATCCAGGACGAGGGGTTTTAGTTTGGGCAAGACTTCTGAATTGACCAAAATTATAGATGCTTGAGGAGGCAGGAAATGAATGTCTTTATACCTGGGAGTTATTTTTAGGAGCCTACACTGGGGTGGTGCCTCCTGGAGAGACAGAAATGATAATTGTGTTCTAGAGTGCGCAGTGGAGTGTTTGGAACCTATCACTTAGTGGAATATTACCTTGCCACGCGGATAATTTTTGTTGTTGTTTTTAGATAATGCAAAACATAGCATTTGGTTTTCTGGTGGTCGAATATGATACTTTGTTTCATTATCACACTCAGGGACATCTGAGTTGATGGAAGAAGAGGGAAGCAAGAAGCAGGGAGGGGGTAGATGGGAACTGTCTAGTTATACCCAACAGGAGGGCTTGCCTTATTTTCATGTTCCCACGAGGTACACGGCTGTGCAGCTTAATAGTAAGTGTTGTTCACTGGTGACTTTGGGGTTTACTTATCTACTCTGTTGATGCAATTATTGAAATGATGGTCTTTGACTTACGTTCTGGGTACCCTCCAAACTGACTTTCTACTTCTGTCTCTCATTTCTGAGAGACTTGTTAAAGTTAATGCATCAGTTAATAGATGTAAACAGAGCTGCTGCCGGCCCACAAGGTGCCCCTTTGTGGTGGACCATCCCTGCCAGGGCACATGCCCTGGTAAACAGAGAGGATTGGACTTCTGCCCCACTCACCTCCTGCTGGGCACTCTTGTGTGGCACAATCTATGCAACTGTGTGTGATGCTCTTTTCTGGAGAAGTGGTTAGAACAGTCCCTGGCACATGGTAAATATCACTGTTGGGGGTTATTGTTATTATTTTGGTATGATTGATGGTATTGCTTTCAGGGCAGATCATTTTAGTACCACAATAATCTGGAAATGATGATCCAGTGAATTTAGTGCTTGTAGTAACATTTGCAAAGGTAAGTGATTCATTTCAGGTTTCTTGTCGCACTTCCATTGTAGTTCTCAGGTGATAAAAATGGCCAACACTTAGGGGCACTTACCCACATAGCAGCTGCTCTGCTAAGTGTGGGCCATGAGTCATTCATTTAATCAGCGCAACCTAGGAAGGTTGGAAGGAAGCACACACTATTAGTATCTGCAGTTTACAGAAGAGAAAACTCAGGTTTAGAAGGGTGTTACTTGCCCCAGGTCGGTTTGTAAGTTCTGTGCCTCGGCCTTGAGTTCACATTGGCCATGTCTGGCTCTAGGACTTCAGCTCTTAACCTCTGTGCCATCTTCAAGGATGCGGAGAAAGGGGAGCCCTCTTGCACTATTGGTGGGAATGCGAACTGGTGCAGCCACTCTGGAAAACAGTGTAGAAGTTTCTCAAACAGTTAAAAATAGAGCTACCCTTTGACCCGGCAATCATGCTATAGGTATTTATCCAAAGGTTACAAAAATACAAATTCAAAGGGATACAGGCAACCCAATGTTTATAGCAGCATTATTCACAACAGCCAAATTATGGAAACAGCCCAAGTGTCCCATTGATTGATGAACGGATAAAGAAGATTGTGTGTGTGTGTGTGTGTGTGTGTGTGTGTATAAAAATGGAATATCACTCAACCAAAAAAAGAATGAAATCTTACCATTTGCATTTGCTACGACATGGAATGGATGGATCTAAAGGGTATTATGCTAAGTGAAATAAGTCAGAGAGACAAATGTTATATGATTTCACTCATGTGGAATTTAAGAAACAAAATAAATGAGCAAAGGAAACAAAAGAGGCAAACCAAGAACTGGACTCTGAACTCTAGAGAACACACTGATGGTCACCAGAGGAGGTGAGTGGAGGGATGGGGAAAATAGGTGATGGGGATTAAGGAGGGCACTTGTTATGATGAGCACTGAGTGTTGTATCAAAGTGTTGAGTCACTATGTTGTACACCTGAAAGTAATATTATTCTGTATGTTATCTGGAATTTAAAGAAAAACTAAAAAAAAAAAAAAAAAAACAAACCCTCTGTGCTGTCTTTTCTGGCATGAGTACTCACTGCCTTGGCAGTCTGGAAAAATCTTAAGTGTTCCAAGGGTTAACAAAATATGAAAACTTTGATTTTCCTTAGATTGTTGTATTTATATCCATTTCTGGACACGATGGAGCAAGATGACAAATGAATTTTTATCAGGAAGTCTGCTTCAGCATTTTTTATTTATAGATTTTTATGTGTAGCTTTTTCTAGTAGCTCAAAATACAATACAGCATAGTACAACTTATTTCTGTACAACATTTGACTTCTTATCAAGGCACTTTGCAGGCATGTTATAAGCAGAATATATGAATAAAATCAAGTGTTTGGGTTGCAGAATACTTAGGTGTGAAGGCTGAAATCAACCATTCATGCATTCATTCAACACATATTTATTATTCACCCCTTAGATAAAGGCACTCTGCTGGACACTACAAGAATGGCAAGTTGTAGAAGACAACTTCAAAGTGGAGAGGAAAGCATTGGAGCTGGGCAGTCCTGGGGCTTGAATCCCAGCTCCACCACTGGCTCCTGGTCCCATCATTGAACATCTGTAAGGGCTTAGTTTCTTTGTGTGCATAGTGGGGGTAGTAATACCTTATAGACCGTAGCAAGAATTAAAGGAGCCGTAAAGGGAAAGAACCAAGCTACCAGAGGTAGTAGGTGCTATGGATAGCGGTGCTTTTCTCCTTTTTCCTTCTTTAAAGATTATTTATTTGAAGGGGGTGGGGGGAGAGAGAGAAAAAGAGAGAGAGAGAGGAAGGATAACTCTGAGTCCATGAGCAGGAGGACAGGCAGAGAGAGAGGAAGAGATTCTTCAAGCCTACTCCCCCGCTGAGTGTGGAGCCCGATGTAGAGCTCATCTCATAACCCTGAGATCATGACCTGAAATCAAGAGTCAGACACTTAACTGACTGAGCCACCCAGGCACCCCATTCTCCTCTTTCCTTCTTATCTGTGTCTTCTCATTCTTTTCCTTTCCTCTCCTCTTGTCCATCCCACCCCCACCCTTAGAGGGGGCCATGGTAGACATAAAAATATCTAAAAAGAAAAAAATATCTAAATTTAAGGCAGACTGTGCTGAACTCATTTAAAATGTTACTTTCTGGTTTTCCCTCTTGGGGCCTGGAACAGACCTGGGGTTGGGTGATATGTGAGCTGGTGCCAGTGTAGGGTTCCTATCACATTGGGTTGCTACCCGGGCTGGCCAGAAGAGAATGGATTCCAGGAGACAAAGGTGGCTTGGTGCCCAGGATTGGTGCCTGTACTGTAGAGGTCCAAGGGATGAGCGTGAGGCTCTGTTGGGGAGTAGCTGAGAACTCAGGTCTCCCGAAAATTGGAACAAGCCAGAAATGAAATTGGAGGTGGGCTGAGTAGAAAGGGTTTGGGATCTAGATTGAGAGCAAGGCAAGAACGTGAACAACTTGTTCCTGAGGGGCACAAGTTTGAGTCACGTGGCCCAGGTGTGCTGCTCTAGGCTGGGGTGGTGGGTGGGCTCTGCTGAAGAGCTAGGAGGAGGTCTACAGCCCTGCTGCATCCCCAGGTCGGCACATTCCCTGTTATGTGCTTGTAGTATTTTGGTCTCCTACTGCAGGGTTTTTCCAAAAGCAGTGTATCGTCCTTTAGCAAGGAGCTAAGTCAAAATTAGTAGTTGTTGCCAGTTCCCTGTAGGTCTTCAAAAGGTAGCTGGAATCACAGGATAATAAACCCCCCCCCCTTTTTTTTTTTTTGGTTTCAGTTGGAGGTATGGTTCTACACACCCAGATCTGTTTTCCAGGGAGGCGGGGAGCCAGGTCGTCAGGGCCCAGTATGAAGTCCTGCTGGCATTTTTGTCAGGGGGCTGTGTTGTCAGATCAAGGAATGGTTTTGGAGAGCGTTCCTAGTTTTTATGATAATGAGCCACCTTGTTTGGTGTCCAGGGTAGGTGCTGTGTGCGGTAGGGAGGGAATGCGGATTTTACAAAATCATTACAGTTTGGGATGGTCTACTTCAGCCAGGGAGCAGGAGGCCTGGACTCATTATTTATTATGCATTGGCACACAGGCATAAGCCAGCCCTTCTGTGAATAAGCAAACAGAACCTGACCAGGTGCAAGAGAAGCTTGATTCAGGGTTTTTAAAAAATGCAAAGCATTTAAAAACAGTATCGAATTGGGGAACAGTTTGCTCAAAGCAAGTTACTGCAATTTTCAAAAGCCCATTTTATAGAATTAGCAGAGTGTATTGAAACGAACAAGCCGACTAGAAAAACAAGAGCTTAGTGGGAAGAAGAGGAGTCCTTGAAATGAAGTCCAAGTTAGTTCAAATGGTTCTTGGGAAGATTAGGGGAATGAAGGTGTGCACTGAGCACTGTAAATGAGAAAGTACAGGGAACAGTGAACTGAATGAAGAAGCAGCACCTGGGTGAATGGGGTTGGCAGTTGGAGTCCTTTACCCAGATTCACAGCCCCACTCTTTCTTCACTGCGTGATCTTGGGCAAGTTCCTTAATTCCTTAGATGCCTATCTTCTCATTTATAAAATGAGGGTAATAGTTCTTGTAGTATCGGACATCTGGTGATTGATTCAGATAACCTATGTACACTGCTTAGTGCATGGTAAATAATGTGTATCAGCTGTTATTACTACAAAGGCACACAGGAAGGAAGCATGGAAGAGAAAACAAGGACCAATGGGCATTTGAAAGACTAGGAGGAGCATTCAGTATTCACCCTGGACCTTGAATTTTCTAATTCTATTCTTGGATAGTTTTAATGTCTTAAGTTCTAGATGATTATAACCATATAGGTCTTGAATACCCACTGTGTATATGTCACTATGATACGAATCTTGGGTATGGACACTAATCCCAGAAAACCTCCTTTGGTATGCTCATGTAACTCACAGTTGTTTTTTTTTTTTTTTTAAGATTCTATTTATTTATTCATAAGAGACACACAGAGAGAGGCAGAGACACAGGCAGAGAGAGGAGCAGGTTCCCTGCGGGGAGTCTGATGTGGGACTCGATCCCAGGACCCTGGGATCATGCCCTGAGCTGAAGGCAGAGGCTCAACCACTGAGCCCCCAGGTGTCCCATAACTAAAAGTTTTAGACCAACAGGAGCAAGGTCGTGATTGAGACTTTCTATTAAATAATGAATTCCTACTATCCCTTGGCTACTTTGATTAGCTGTCCAAAGGAGAGTAGCTATCCTTTTCTTATTTTCCATCTATTCTATATACACATGGATAGGAAATGAGTACTACTTCTTGAGCCACCAAAGATGAAAGTAACACAAAATACCCAGGGTATTGTGGATATCTTATTTGCATAGAAGTAAGACTTATTTAAATACACTTGTGGCTACATAATAAAGAACCTAGGGAGGAGACTTGTGGTTTTTTTTTTTTTTTTGGGTGGGGGAAATTTCTTTTTTTTTTGGGGGGGGGGCGATTTCTTTGGATGTACCTATGACCTGCAAGCTGTGGCTTCCATATAAAGCATGTTCTTTGGTGGGGGTTCCTTTGTTTTTTCACTAAACTCATGGCATAGATTACTGGGCCTGAATAACAGGAGTGAGGTCAGTTTGAAGAGTGTGTGTGCATGTTTATGTATCTGTCCTCCAAATGGAGGTGTTGACAAGTTGCTACAGAAGGAGACTAGATTGGTGGAGAAAGGATTCCAGAGCTGACTCGTCTTGGCTATGAACACATCTTAATCCTTAAAGTAAGAATTTAATCATTGAATCTCAGGGGCCATTTGAATGCAAGGCAATGAAATTTATGGACTGTAAATGGATTCATCAATCCAAATGGTGGTCGAAGTGAGAATCTGAGCATAAAACCAGTAACTCTGTTGCATCAAGTAAGCTGATTCAATATCTTGGGTCTTGAGTTGTCTCAAAAGTGGTTTTTCTTTGTAGAGTATATTGTTCACTTAAGTAATTAAAAATCTTGAGGACGTTTTCCGTGAGTATCCTTGGGAATACAGGAAAATTTATTCAGCTTCACTGGAATTATCTTTTTGTCTTCCTCTGAGAATGAGTCTGGGCTAATACCTGAGTCATTATTAGTGTGGATAACAGGCCCTGAGAATACTTCTTTTGACCCTTTATGCAAGGCAGGTGTCTTCAGGTTCATGTTCTGGGGGAAATAAAGTAGGAGTAGTTGTAGGAACTATAAGCTTTTTGGATTCTCTCCCATTCAAGACAGTGGCCTCAGGGACTGACTGTAGAAATGATTTGCTCACTGACTACCTGGACTGTGCTTTCTTTTCCATTCTTTCAAGATGGTGAATTTTATTGATGGCCAAAGGGTGACCAGTGAGTACTTCTACTTTTCACTGGGATGAGGCAGGTGGAAAGTGGTTGTTGCTCCTTTATGGAACTTTCTGTTTTCTGGAAAACATGAGGAGATGTTTTTTGGCTTGTGAAGATGATTTGGCTTAGGGTGAAGATGCATGGGAGGCACTTTGCTTCTCTAGATTCCTTTTCCTGGTCTTCATAAGTGACTGTTTGATTTTTCTTGGCAAAAGTCATGCCAGTGGGAAATGGACAGTATTCCTGCTGCTCCTAATCAGTTAGGAATGAGGCTCAGAGAATGAATGGAGAAGCTTTGAATAAAGCTGGCCATGTTCATTTAATTTATCCAGGTGAACTAGAAATATTTCAAATGGCAATACGGCATACCTGAAAGGGACATGTGCGCCCTGGAGGATTTGTAGATTTCATTTAATAGTCTTGTTCATGACTTGCTGGAGTTAGAAGTCATTGGTTGACAAAAATACATCAACAGAAACAATGCCATCTCTGAGATCATTTGGTCTAACATCAGTATTTTGTAGAAATAATAGCATGTTGGAGATCATTTAGACTACAGGGACCAGGCATTACATAGTGGTGAGCATGGTAGTTGCTTCTGTGCCCTCCTTGGATGAGTCTGTAGACTCCTGCAACATAGGGATAGTAGTTTACAGTTTTTCAATATATTCCAAGGAGTATGTAGCTTAGGGTGTAGGCACAGTAGGTTCTCTGTGACTATACATGAAATGAACAGATGCAGCAATTTAGAAGTTAACAGAGTTCGTAAGTAATGGTTTCACAAATGGGCAAGTTGCCTTCTAGGATCTCTATATTTGCATGCAAAGCTGACCTTGGAGAAACCAATAGATAACCCACCCTTGGAAATCTCTTACTATAATTTGCAGTTTGAGGCACCTGGGTGGCTCGGTGGTTGAGCGTCTACCTTTGGCTTAGGTTGTGATCCTGGGGTCCTGGGATCAAGAGCTGCATTAGGCATCCTGCAGGGAGCCTGCTTCTCTCTCTGCCTATGTCTCTGCCCCTCTCTCTGTGACTCTCATGAATAAATAAATAAAATTAAAAAAAAATATAATCTGCAGTTCATAAGTATGCCTGTTTTTTTTTTTTTTAGTATGCCTGTTTTTAACTGTATTCCTGCATACTGTTTGCTTACTGTTTTCTTAAAAACCACCTACTAACAAATTATGTATTCATAATCTTGCAGCAGGCTGGGAGGATTTAATAGTCAGGAAAGCTTCCAACACATTAAGTGTTCTTGAATGTAATAAAAAGGAGGACTAATTATCTAACTGAAAAGATTATAACAGAGATGTTGGACATCTTGACTCAGTGGGATTTTTGATGGCAGCAGGAGTGGTTAGGAAAAGACAGCTTTGAGAAACAGCAAAGATATGAGTTTTTTGAACCGAGTTATTTTATTAAATTTATGGTGTGGGTGTACCTATGAGCAAGAGGACAGGACTAAATAATGCATAGAGTGTCAGGGGTTAGAGTGGTAATTTGAAAGTACGTGGCTGGTGTTCACAGTTGGAGCCTGTGAGATTTTACATTTAATGATTATACCTTTCCTGGAGCCATCTGTCTCTCTTTAATAAGCAATATTCCTTATCAGACCTGATTTGTGTACATTGATTACACCATTATACTTGTTAAATATTAAAGCATTTTCCCCCTTGTGTGAAGTCTAATTAGGCAAAATGTTCAGTGCAAGCCTGGCATTATCATTCAGAATCACAGCCTGGTCATTACCTATAACATATCTCAGATTCCTGATCATTTGTCTTTTTCCCCCCGTTCTATCAGAGTCCAGTGTACCAAATATAGTGCCTAAAAGTTTGATGAGGGCTTCAGCACTGTTGGGGTCTTAAGAAGAGTCATGCAACAAAGATTATGAAACCTTTTAAAAATGAGTGGAAAAATTTATTATCTGTAGTTTGCATTTTGCATGAATCAGGCTTCTGAACACATATATCTGATAAAATTAATTTTACTAGATTAAAAAATCTTAAAATAGCTCTAAAGAATAAAAATGCAAGTTACAACAATGTTTGGAAGAAGGGAAAGCCAGTTAGTAAGTAGTTGCATTTTATACACACTACTGATAAAAAGAATTTTAGATATCAAGCCACTATCACCTGAAGGTCCATGTTGTGATCCATTTATCATCTTTTTCAACTTGTTTCTTCTGTACAGCCTGTTTCAAAAATTTATTTGCATCATTCATTTAATAGCAAGCATTTAATTAGTTTGGGTCCCAAAATAAGATTATTAATCACTCTGATATCTTTAATAAGGTATCTCATATCATTTTGTAGGCAACAACTGTAATGGATGCTATCTTTTTTTTCCCCAAGGTATTCATAGTACTTTCTCATTTATTTAAATTTCTAAAAAAATCTGCAGTCTACTATGAGTATGCACAAAAACACAGGAACACACTTATTCACAGGTGTGATCTGGGGCTGATGGGCATCCCAGTTAGGATGGATCCACCAGTTTATTGCTTGTTTTTCTTAGGGAAAAAAACCTTTCAAACCATAAGTTTAATGTGATGTATGTTATCAGGCTAATAGGTTTTTCCCTTTCAGTAGTCCCAGAAGCTCATGTTGGGGATTTTGAAAGTACCTTTATCCCTTTACAATCATAAATAGCAGGGGCATTGCTTTCTATTGATGCATTGTGGAAAGCAGTCTGAATACCTCAATTCATTTTGAGTGGTTTTTGAATATAGTCAAATCAAAATGACATTTGGCTCTGGATTAGAATATGGATATAAAGATCAAAGGATGGAAAGAACTTAGAGATTTTCTGGTCTAATTTCTCTACTCCCTGATTGGGGAAGCTGGAGCTTCAAGAGGCCAAGTGGCTCAGCCAAGTTCACACAGGTGTTAGCAGCAAGACCTGGAGCTCTGGTGTTCCACTAGGCTTTCTCTTTGGGAGGGTTGGAGACCCTTGGCAGATGATGGCCCGTGGACCATTTCCTATTTGCCAGGCCCTTTGCAGGTGTAGGTGCCCTTGCCTGGATAGGTTAGAGAAGGTCTGAAGGAGAGATTGCTGCTTTACAACCAGCTGAAGACAGGGAGACTGTAATCTGAATCTCTCTGGGGTACAGAAGAACTTACATTGTACATTTGCTAATTGGCATATTGCTAGAAACTGAGAACTCAGGGCCAATGCCTGCCTTTGAGAATTCCCAGCCTCAGCAGGGAATCAGGCAGGATGGCAGACAGCTGTCACAGCTGTCCCGGGATAGCCAGGGGAAGGTTGGCTGCCACTGGGCAGACTGGGGCTCAGCCGGAGAGTCACATCCTCTGCTTCCAACGCCCAGAGCCTGCATTGGCCACTGTCAGGCCCTGAGTAGGTCATCTAACCACTGTGCCCCAAAGTAGAGGTGGACCCAGCAGGCACACACAGGGGTTAATTTACCTTGACAAATAATTATGGTGATGGTTTTTTTTAAAATTTTTATTTATTTATGATAGTCACACACACACAGAGAGAGAGAGAGAGAGAGAGGCAGAGACATAGGCAGAGGGAGAAGTAGGCTCCATGCACCGGGAGCCCAACGTGGGATTCGATCCGGGGTCTCCAGTATCGCGCCCTGGGCCAAAGGCAGGTGCTAAACCGCTGCGCCACCCAGGGATCCCTATGGTGATGGTTAATGACAAGCATGGAGGTTAAGCCTATGCATGTTTGGGTTAGACTAGCTGCCACACACTAGTGGTGATTAAGAAAGTTACTTTACCACACTGGGCCTCACTTGTTTTGTCTGTAACAGAGGAGTGATAGCGAACATTTATATTGTACTCACTATGTGACAGCTGCTGTCCCAGGGCTTTGGGAATATTAACTCCTGTAATCCTCAGAACAATGCCACAAGGTGGGAACTACCCTTACTCCCACTTTACAGATGAGGAGACTGAGGCCTAAAGAAGTTCAGTGTACTGCTCAACGTTACACAGCTCTTAAGGGTTAGAGCTGGGGTTTGAATCCTGGTGTCTGTTGCTTTTTATCACTTTCTTATGCTGCCCCTCTGGGGTGAAGGTTATTGTGAGGATCAAGTAGAGTAAGCATACAAGAAATATTGTTAGTTATAATAAAGCTAATGTTGTCTTAATAACAACAACAATAAAATCTGCATGATCAGCACCTTCTTTTCCCATAGACCAGCTCCAGAGAAGCCAGGTCATAATCAGGAAAGTTGCTTCGGCTATTATGAAGGTGATGTGGATGGAGAATCCAGAAGACTTTATAAAATGTCACTGCTCAATGTCAGTGTAGCCGAGGTGGAGTCTGCCAGTGGGGTTAACTTGCTTGAATTTCTGGCCAGTACTCTGTCTCAGCTTCGAGGGCTTGCAGACTTCTGCCACATATAGCTCTGAGGTGCCGGTGAGCAACTCTGTAATATTGCTCCCTTCCTGTCATCGAGACAATGAAGTAGATTAGATACCCTAAGGGCCTTGTCTATGCTGCAGAACTGACCACCCTCCTAGAAGTCACTAAGAACAGCACCCTGATCCTCGGAGGAAATCCTTCACCCACTTGTAGAAGTCATTTTTTGACCAGCTTCCTCTCTTTTGTGTTGAGATTACAGCCTGCCTCTCAGAGTGTAGTCTTATTTCCAAATTACTTTGCTATGGATTTTAGATATTATTTTGTTTATGTTCTTTTGTTTACTTTTTTACATTCACTAGTTATAAATAAATATATGTATATGTGATGTGTGTGTACATTTTAACTTACAATAGTAAAGTGAATAACTACCTGGATAAGCATCTAGAACATTTCCTTTGAAGCCCCTGACATGTGCTTGCTGGTCATATTTCCTTCCTTCATCCTGCTCCCACACCCACTCCATGGGTAACTGCTCTTCCAAATGTTGTATTGTTTCCTTGCTTTTCTTTAGTTTTACCACAAATGTACATCCCCATGTAATGTATCAGTTTTGTCATAGGCAGTTGAGTTGGAAAGTTTGACTAAGGCTTCAAGGTATACTAGATAGAAGTTACTAAAATAAGTTGTGAGAAAGAGCAAAATAGGCATTTTCAAAGGAAATATCTGAACACCAGGTTCACAGCTCTTGAAAATCTTCTTCACTCTGAGGGTATAAAAAGCATCGATATAGGATTCGTAAGGGGATTTATTTGGAGAAGCTGCTGCTGTGAGTTTGCCTCATTCCTTTTCCTGGAAGAAGTATGAGGTGGGGGTGCTGCCTGGAGAGAGGTCACCTGGGGCTCCAGGAGCACAGTGGACTGGCTCCGACTCTGGTGAGATGTTTTCCTGTTGTGACTGAGTGGGGAGCAGCTGCGACAGGGCTGCTCCCACTGCCAAGTTTGTTGGAGCAATTGTGCATGGCTTCCCATGGACCAGATGTGGCCCCTGCAGGGATGGAGAGCCAGCCTGGAACAGTCCCACCTCTGCCCAAGTGGCACAGTCAGCAGAAAGATTATAAAGTGAATTTCAGTGGCTGTGTGGAGGTGGCAAACGGACTTGAATGCACCACTCACACGGATTTTGAGGGGAGCCCCTGGAGAACTCACAAAATACCCACAAGGGACAGGGAGTTGGGTTTAAGTACCTACTGGTTCAGAGAACGTGAAGCCCTCTGTCCTGGTGAGGAGTACCTTTGCCTGCACATAAGTGAAAGAACAATGTTAACACAAAATAGAAGTTTATTTCTCTCTTACATAGAATAAGTCAGGAAATAGGCATTTCACGGATGGGATGGTGGCTCCACACAGTTATCAGGAACAAGCTGCCTATGGCCCTGAATGTGGTCCTCATGCTCACAGTCAGGGAGAGCTGCTCAAGCTCCAGGCATCATGTCATGTTCCAGGCAGGTGGAGGAAAGGAAGGACAGAGGAAAGGTCTGCCTCATCTCTTTTAAGGATTCTTTCAAGAGTACACCACCACCATTTTTGCTTGTCTCATTAGCCTGAATTCTGAGTGAAGCCAGGGAATCCACGTTTGTTGTGGGGCAGCGGTGGGGCAGCTTGAGGCTGGGATTCTTGTTGTAAAGAGGAAGGGGCTACTGGATGCTGGGAGGCAGCCTCTTTTACTCCATTTCATCCAGTCAAGTGATCTTCCTCCTCATATTCCAGGCCTGGAGGGGAGAGTTACAGCAGCTAGCAAGTGGGGCAGCAAGTGGGTAGAAAAGATAGAGGCTGGCAGCTGCCGATAGATTCTGAGTGTATGGGGTGGAGCAAGAAGTCTTTTTTTTTTTTTTTTTTTTTAGGACTTTGTTACCTGTAAGTGGCAGAGGATTATGGGGACTTCTAGAATTTTCCTTGAGTAGCAAAGGGAAAATATACCTTCAAATACTATGTATTTCAACTTGGTGAAGTCTTCATTTTTTAAAGAGGTTTTATTTATTTATTTATTTTTAAATATTTTATTTATTCATGAGAGACACAGAGAGAGAGGCAGAGACATAGGCAGAAGGAGAAGCAGGCTCCGTGCAGGGAGCCCGATATGGGACTCGATCCTAAAACCTTGGGATCATGCCCTGAGCCGAAGGCAGACACTCAACCGCTGAACCACCCAGGTGTCCCAGGTGATGTCTTAATTGTACATAACCACTATGCCATTTCCTAAAAAGTTAAGAATCAGCCTTTAAAAATCACTTAATAGGGGATCCCTGGGTGGCGCAGCGGTTTAGCGCCTGCCTTTGGCCCAGGGCGCGATCCTGGAGACCCGGAATCGAATCCCACGTCGGGCTCCCAGCATGGAGCCTGCTTGTGTCTTTGCCTCTCTCTCTCTCTCTCTCTCTCTGTGTGACTATCATAAATAAATAAATAAAAATCACTTAATACCCAGACCATGTTTAAATTTTTCTTATTTTGTAACTGTGTGTGGTGATAGATGTTAACCGGGCTTTTGTGGTGATCATTTTGCGATATATACAAATATAGAATTAATTACATTATACAACTGAAACTAATATAATGTTATATGTCAATTATACCTTAAAATGTGTACTCTAACCTAGTAAGTCTTTTTGTGAGGATTTATTCTAAGGAAAGCATCAGACTAGTATCTAAAGATATAGGTGAAGGAGGGGAGGTGATGGGGATTAAGGAGGGCACTTGTGATGAGCACGAGGTGTGGTATAGAAGTGTTGAATCACAATATTGTCCACCTGAAGCTAATATTACACTGCATGGTCACTAACTGGAATTTAAATAAGTCAAAAAATATATATGTAGGCAAATCATGTTCATTGAAACTGTATCCATAGGAAAAAATTCTAAATATCATAGTACCATGATATGGTACCAAGGTTAAAACATGGACCTCCAGGGGATCCCTGGGTGGCTAGGCGGTTTAGCGCCTGCCTTTGGCCCAGGGCGCAATCCTGGAGTCCCGGGATCGAGTTCTACGTCGGGCTCCTGGCATGAAGCCTGCTTCTCCCTCCTTCTGTGTCTCTGCCTCTCTCTCTCTTTCTCTCTCTGTGTATCATAAATAAATAAATCTTTAAAAAAAAAACATGGACCTCCAGATAAAGGAATTATTATAAGCCTTTAAAAATGATGATTTAGATGGTTAGTGATGTGAAAACATGATTAAAGTATATTGATGACTGAAAAAAATGAATTTTCCTTATCTCAAAAAATATCTTTTTGTTTGTTTGAATCTCAGTTGCAAAAGCTGAGCATGTGTGTAGGTGTATTTCAGGTGTGTGGGAAAGCACACACAGATTGGTGTGAGGTGTCCATCTGTCAGCAGAAGGACCTAAACCTCTCAGCACACACAGTTGTTTGGGCATTGTTTCTTTTACCGTTAGATGAAAATTATTTTTTAGGAATTGTGGAGAAAGGAGGCTAGTGATAATCCATATTGATATAAAACTTCATGTGTCACCCAGCTGCTGAGTCCTAAATCAGAAAGCTTGAGACAGTAGAGTTTGACTTGGTCGTTATCCCAGGCAGGGAACTGATTTGTTCTTAATAATGAAAAGTACAGGTCTTTTTTTTTTTTTAAGTACAGGTCTTTGAAGTGAGAAATAATAGAATCTATTTTATGCTTAAATAGAATTTCACATTGATCATTTGTGGGCTTCGGATGTGATCTTATAATGGTAATGTACCATAAGGAGTGTGTTCCAAGTTGATGAGTGCTTTATAAAATTGTGTATTTAGAATACATGGATGGGATTTGTTTTAATTTAAGTCAAATTTACTGGACACTTTCCACATAAAGCACTGCCCCATAAAACAAAAGAAATAGAAAACGATGGGTTTGATAGGATCGTACTGCCTGTTCTTCCCAATTCTGTCCAGATGTTCTACTTTTTGTTGAATTCTGTGGTTGATCCTCAGAATCTCTTTCACTGCTATCCCATTTCCCAATATGTCAAAGGTGGTTAAGAAGTATAATCGTTTTAAAATACAGGTACTTCACTTTTTAGTTATTTATATTTTATCCTGTTAATACTTCCAAAATGAATTTGAGATGTTTACATGTTCTACTTTTGGAAAGAGCATGTTAACAACAACAACAAATCCAGTATCATCAAAGTTACGTCACGAAACTTTTCTTCGTAGGATGCAGTAATGCAGGGGTTGTGTAGTAGCATTCCATACAGCCAGGTAGTGTATTTGGAAGTGACATAATTTATAAAGAGCCACATATGTAACTTTTATGCCACTTGACCTATTGCCAAAAGTAAAGTGTCTGTAAATACTTGTTATTTGGTATCTATTGTAAGCTCTTGAACCTTGACATTATTTGTGTTGTTTATTCTTTTAACACATGCTCATTGGGCCTTTGCTTTGTGCCCTGCATGGTACTAACCCCGGGGGAAAGCCACAGGAAGACACAGCTGCTTTTTATTATAATTTCAGGGTTGGGGAAATTTAATATCTAAATGAAAGGTCAATTACTAGCAAGTCAGAATTTGTATTCATGCTCTGGTTTTCAAGAGATGGTACTTGAACACAGCAACTAATTCTGGTAGGTGTTTTATGGCAGCTGATAAATAGAGTTAACTATAATAGACAATTATTGATATTAAACTGGTGTATCCTGTAAAAACTCTTAAAAACTTTCTACATTTTATTTCAGGAAATTAAAAATAGTGTTTTTAAGTGCAGATTTTTCTTGTTAGCTCATATCCCTCAGAGACAGCAGGAGGAATACAATTAGCCATTGTATTAGTTTATTTGAAAACATGCCATTTTTAGCACATTTTTGGAAAAAAGGGAGATCTCATTAAAGCTAGATTGGTCCAGATTGCAATGTTAGCTTACATTACCTGATTCTCTTAACTTGGAAGATTTAGAATTGATTGTAAGAAAGAGTTTGACAAATGACACTTTTTAGAAGAAACCACCTTGTTTTCTGCGTTCAATCAATGCCTTATGGAGATCAAAACTCTAATGCCATACAGAACTGAAATGCCAAAGGTAGAGCTGCAGCATGTCTTGACAACTTGGTTATTATTTGATTCAACCTTTTAATTTATTTTCTAAACTATTCACCATGGCAGCAATTTAAAAGAGATTCTTTTTTTTTTTTTTAAGATTTTATTTATTTATTCATGAGAGAAACAGAGAGAGAGAGGCAGAGACACAGGCAGAGGGAGAAACAGGCTCCATGCAGGGAGCCCAACGTGGGACTCCATCCTGGGACTCCAGGATCATGCCCTGGGTGGAAGGCGGTGCTAAACCGCTGTGCCACCCGGGGCTGCCCAAAAAAGAGATTCTTTTTTTTTTTTTTTTCCAAAAAGAGATTATTAATATGAAATTGAAGAGGATGCTGACAAGTAAATATCTGTTGTGTGTTGATCAAGAATTAAAGCCTAAGCAGGAACTTTTTTTTTTAAACTGGTAAAATATACATAAAAATTTACCATCATAACCATTAAGCTTATTTTCATTACAGGTTATTTTGAGGCCCTGTGTTCTAGCTAGCCTGATGGAATTTCTTTTCTTTTCTTTTTTTTTTAAGATAGATTATTTATTTATTTATTTGTTTGTTTGTTTATTTATTTATTTATTTATGATAGACATAGAGGGAGAGGCAGAGACACACAGGAGGAGGGAGAAGCAGGCTCCATGCCGAGAGCCCAACGCGGGACTCGATCCCAGGACTCCAGGATTGCGCCCTGGGCCAAAGGTAGGCGCTAAACCGCTCAGCCACCCAGGGATCTCCCGCCTGATGGAATTTCTGACAGAAAGGTGGCATCACAGATTCCCTGGCCTTACATTGTAAAATGGTGTGTCACAAACCGTCATCTTTAGAGAGCTGACAGTTCCCTTTCTTTAAGGGAGGTCTTCTCTTTCCCCACACATTCCAGTCTCAGAGTGAACCTGTGGCAAGGCTAGTTCCCTGATGTTTCCGCGTGCTCTCTGCTCCTCCTCCCAGGGGTATCTGTTCAAATTTCCCCCAAGCTCCAGAGCATGCCTGGTGTCATGAATATGCAGGAGGTCAGGCTCTGGTCTGCGTGTGATGCATGAGGGCTGCTTTCATCTGGCTTGAGGACTGAGGTTCCTGGTTAGCAAGGAAATTCTGGCAAGTGGCAGTTGGGTCTGATTTGCAGGTTGATTACAGAATGATGGAACATAAGAATTTCCGCTTATAAATACATACCAGCAATTCAAAGGACACACTGCTCTAGGAATACAGTCAGAGGGATGATCAGAGACTGAGTGCTCCGCAACCATGTGAACAGTCACCCTTCCTCAGGAGTCACTGGATGGGTCAGGGAGGGACAGCTGCCAGGTGGACGCATGTCCAGGGCTCTGCACACAAGGACAGACAGGCAGTCGGCTTAGAGCACTGACCTAGTTATTCCCTCCTGTGGGTCCTTGTGCATTTTACTTTTTGCTCATCCCCATCCCCCTCATTTTTTATTGGGTAACGTCCATTCAGAATAGCAACCCACTTCAACATTGTGATTCTAGTCTCAGCGTGGATATAATATGAGGTTAACAATGCAGGATGTTTCCAGTCATCTGGTATAAGCAGTTTCTCTATTAGCGATTTGATTGAAGTCCTCTGCTTTGCAAATTCTCCTTGTGCCCGTGTTTTCAGACCACTGTGCAGCCTGGCGGGGCTGTGCTGGGGGCCACATGGACTGGTAGCTCTGTCCGGGCTTCCTCATAATCCTTTGCTTGGTTTGGAGCATTCAGCTCTGGGAATGGTGACAGTGTAGGTCTAAAGAGGGGAGTGTGGTGAGCTTCAGTGTGATCTTGACTTTGCATTCCTCAAGGAAGGGGCTTTCTGCTCTTCTGTGGCTGATGCACATGAGAGGCATGATTACAGGCCGGGGGTGGGGGGGAGGTCTCTGCATATTCGTGGTCTCCCTCAGGAGGGTTTGGAAGGGTGCACCTAGATGGTGTCCAGGCTGGTAGGCTTCACTGGCACCCCCACACAAGGATCCCCCCTCTACACACAGGGGATGGCAGTGACGTCAGCACCCCACTCTGCTCGTGTCATCTGAGCTCCCCCCAGGGAGCTGAAGGGTGTCAGGGGGGTGGAAATGACACCTCCTCCCAGAATGGGGGTGCTTTTCTGGTACAGAACATTGGGGACTTTTTTGTGGGACGTGGGCAGCTCTTTCTCTTCACTGCTATGGCGTGCCTCTCAGAAGGCGGCCCAGGAGACCCTCCAGGCCCTGGGCACTGTGGGATCACCTTTCTCTTTGTGGTCAAGGCATGAGGCAAGGAAGGGGGAAGGTGTTCCTGTCACATTCTTGGGTGTGTGTCCTGGCCTCCTGCAGCAGGCTGTTCCGGGCTAGGTGGCTGTGAAGAAACAGTGCTAGCTTGAAGAGAAAGGAAACGAGAACCCATCAGTTTGGCTTGGTAAGGCCCTATGCTCTCCAAGGTGAAAGGAGAGCTGTATCACGAGCTGTATCTCGTGCAGCTAGCTGGCCCAGTGGGACCACCACCCTCAGCCACCCTGGGTTGTCTGGTCTGTTTGAATACTTCTGGGAACAGCAAGCCCCTGCTCTGCAGGGCAGTCCATTCTGAATGTGGGTGGCACAACTAGAAAGTTTTCCATGTGTTTTCTACAGTTTCTACCCTTTGGTCCTAAATTCTGCCCCTTAGAGGCATGAAGAACAATGGATAGGAATGGGTGCCAGTTTGCACATAAGCATGGTCTGGAAATATGCACCCAATGACAAGTGACAAGCCAGCAAGCTGTTGACACACATGAATCAATGAGCAGAGACTCCTGTTCACCTCCATGTGTTATTTTGTGTTGTTATGGGTTTAACATGCCCAAAGGCTTCTGGGTGTGTGCATTCATTTTCAAAAGATATAACTTTTCTTCATTGTGCCAGTGGTACATTTCAGCTCACACTTAGTTGAGTCCCATAGGTCAAATTTAACTGGCTTGTACGGTGATGGAAACAGACATTGGGATATTTTGTGAAAAGGAATAGAGGAAACTTGTGTTAATTGCCTTGGGGAAATATACTCCATTTAAAAAAGCAAAGGAGCAGTTAAAAATGTTTCCTTGGTAAACTCATGTAGTAACACGACATTTGTAACCCATCAGTCCTTCGAAGACTGGCAACTTGTTTAAAGGACAATTTTATGTTAATCTTTTATTTCACCTTCTTGAAAGGCCCAGGCTACAGGTCAGTCATGTCTCCTGGGATCAAGGAGAGGGTTAATTTTTTCCACAGTGCCGTAATACACACCTAAAAACATTCCAGGATTTTTGGTAGAAATTGTAAGAAAGTATTAAAACTTGAGAAATGAATTAACAAGCCAGCTTTTTATGCAGCGGCAGTGTGGCCCTTCGTTGCATGAATAGCACTTTATTCTATGACTGCATAATCGTGGGCTGAAATGTGGAGCAAGCATGTGGCCTCGAAATCAATGAGGGTGTGTGCGTGTGTGTGCTCAGATCAGAGCGAGCCTGTGCAAATAAGATGCCAAATTCGACCTAAACTCCCAGAACCCCGAAGCAGCAGAATTTCGAATAAGTCTCTATCTTCAGCCCACACCGATGTGTTCAGGCCTTTCTTTGAGTTAAAGAGATCATTCTCACTATAGCACTGATGATTCTTGCTATACAGAGAAAGAACGCTTGGTATTTTATAAGCCTTTGTCCTTGTTCACTTTTTATTTTTGGAGCCGACTTGTAGATAGGTTCATTTTTTCTAAGTCAAATACCTGCGGTACACCTGCAAAAAATGAAACTACTTTTTTTGGGGGGGGAGGGGAGATGATGTTGAAATTGTTCATAGTCCTAGTCATTCCTTTGTGCCAGTCACTGTCATGTTTTACACAGACCAGTCCCAGAATGGTCATGCCATCCTCTGAGGTCAGCACCATGTTCGCTCCGTTTTATGGAGGAGGATGTGGAGGCACCGAATGGCTGAATAATTTGCCCCAGCAGTGTCTCTAGTTCATAGTGGGGCCCAGGTTTGAGCTCTGGCAGCCTGTCCTGAGCATAGACTTCTTCTTCTTTTTAAAAATATTTTATTTATTTATTCATGAGAGACAGAGAGAGAGGCAGAGACACAGGCAGAGTGAGAAGCAGGCTCCATGCAGGGAACTTGATGCAGGACTCGCTCCCAGGACTTGGGATCATGCCCTGAGCCGAAGGCAGACGCTCAACTGCTGAGCTCCCCAGGTGCCCTCTGAGTGTAGACTTTAATCACTATTGCTGCAGCCTCTCAGAGCATAGCTGGTGGAATTGCTGTCACCCTTGTAGTGACATCTTGCTTCCACTGTATTAGTTAGGAGGAGGCCAGGAGGTTACAACAAAGAGACTCAACAATAATTTTGGTGGCTTAAGGGAATATAGGTCTTTATTTCCCTCTCAATATGGTCTGAGGGGAGCATTCCAGGTAGGCAGGGCAGTTTTGCTGCATGGAGTCTTTCAACAACCAAGATTTTTCTTCATCATTGCTCCATCATCTGAGGGACCTGGTCATGTGTAGGATGGGAACTGGGTGGTGGCCATGCCCAGATTCTACCCACTGGGAAGAGGAGGAAAGTGTGGAGGTGGCTGGCATGCCTTCTGCCCTAAGGGCCCCCTAAGTCCAAGTGTGACAGGCAGTACTTCCTCTCAAAGAGAACTTAGTCACACCTACCTTGGTCATGAGGTCACACCCCCCTTCAGGGAAATATGGGAAATACAATCTAGCCACGGTTTTAGGAAAAAAGGGAGAGCAGAGTTTGATGGGCATCCAGCAGTCTCCACCATGTGTGTAAAAAAAAGAACATAATTATGTTCTTTATGGATGTTTGGTCTTTCAATTGTCTCATATTTTACATATTGTTTATATGATTTTATACCCATTATAAAATAAGTACTTTTTCCATTTTACAAAAGAAGCTGGATATTAGATTGCATGGATGTTCCATATTTATTAAGGCAGCTAACAGTTTTTTGAGTCTTTAAATACCTTTCTTTTTTATTGTGTATCATTTTATGACCATTAGAGGTATTTTCATTTATTAAATGTCCTGAATATTGTTGCATTGAAATTTTCATTTTACTTATCTGAAAATTTGTAACCATTTATAATACTTTTTAAAATCCAAATATGTTGAGTTCATATGCTTTTTGTTTTTGGGGGGTGGGAGTAGGGGAGGGAGGGAGAGAATCTTAAGCAGGCTCTATGCCCAGCATGAAGCCTGATGTGGGGCTTGATCTCACCACTTAGGATCATGTCTTGAGCTGAAATTGAGAGTTGGATGCTTAACTGACTGAGCCACTCAGGTGCCTCCATATGCTTTCTAACCTAAAGGCAATTCAGGCAGGATTGCCAATATTTTGTTAAGAAATTTGTGCCCCCATGTCTTTTCCCCATTGGCCACAGAGTCTTTGCAAATATTCAGGTTTATTGGTGGCTTGCCTTGGGCTCTACCTTATTTATTGACCTGCCATCTGGAGCCATGCTGGGGACTCTTGTAGCTGAAAGGCAATGATTCTGATGGCTGTGCTTTCAAGAACTCACCCAGCTCTCTAATTAGTATGGAGGGTGTGCTGCACTGGTGACATGCTTGCCCAAAGCATTAGTGCCTTGGAATTCTCCACCCTCTTGAAAATGGACAGTTACTCATATTGTGAAAACTCTGCTTGATCTGAATCTGATGTAGCTTATGGGGTAAAAATGAAATCAGTGTCAAATTAAACATGAATGGTGGTGAGTAGGTGGAGGGATAGGCAAAAGCAAGGTTGGAGTTTATATGTCAGAGGAGCAGGATAAAGTTGATCATCAGGGGCAGCTGGGACCAGAGAGGGGCTATGGGTAACGCTCCCTGCTTATATAGGGTGGGCCTGGAGATCTGAAAAAGGGAACATGGGGCACCTTCCACCCACTTGACCTCTCCCATGCCAGCCCTCTAACCCCCCTGAAAGGTCATGACACTTAGATACCACACACAGAGCATATAATGTGTCCACATGTCCAGCTCATGGTGGAACCTGTGACATCTAAGCAGAATAATTCATATTTGTGCCTTGTTTTGAACTCCCTGCACTTCATTGTGTGGTATCCGTTCTTGTTTATTAGTTGAGAGCGTTGTGGTGGGCAGAACAATGGCTTCCCAAATATGGCCACATTATGGGAACTGTGAGTATGTTACCTGCAAAAAGAGTTTTGCAGATGTGATTAGGATTAAGGACCTTGAGATGGCGACATTACTCTGTATTATCTGGGTGAGGCCAATGTAATCACTAGTCTTAAAAGAGTCAGAAAAGAAGATGTGAAGACAACAGAACTGGATTGGCACAATGTCAGAAAAACTCAGCCAGCTCTTGTTGACTTTGACGATGGCGGAGGGAACCACTAGCCAAAGAATGAAGGTGGCTTCTGGAAACGGAAAGAGAAAGCAGTGGATTGCCCCTAGAAGATTCTCCCCTGTGTTCCAGAAGGAATGCGGCTCTGCGGACACATTGATTTAGCCCAGTGAGACCTGTTTTAGACTTCTGACCCACAGAACTGTAGGAGAGTAAATCTGTGTTGTTTCAAGCCACCAAGCTGGTGGTGATTTGTCACAGCAGCCCCAGGAGATGAAAACAAGTATGCTGCTGGATCCATCTTGGTTCTTGGTTCCTTGAGTGAGCCTGGCTCAGGTTACTGGAAACTGGGAAGCCAACAGGGAGGTTTTATGCAGAAAGTCCACCTCCTGGGGGGAAATTAGGCACAAACACACTCACTCCAAAGCCAGAACCTGGGAGGGTTTTACAAATGGGAGATCTGAAGCCCTCTCCTCAAAAGGGTTTTACAAATGGGAGATCTGAAGCCCTCTCCTCAAAAGAAATGTTAGTATATTACTACTTCTATCGATAGAAAAAAGCCTCTATTAAAGATAAGCTCTTTGGTTAAGAGTGGCATTATATAGGTCAGAGCTCTATTTTAAACCAACTGTCTTTATTTTCATTAGAGTTTGAGAACTTTATTTTCATTTCATTTGAGGACTATTTACAGATCATAATATAGCCACTTGAATTTTCCAAAATATTAAACAATTTTTTTATGTTGAGTACCATTACATGGTCAAGGGCCATCATTAAGCTTAATTATAAGCTTCTCAAAAGAGGCACTTTTTCTAAAAAGAGAGTCACATACTGTGGGAGGAGCTAATCCTGACCTTTGTACCCTTGAAGCAGAAAATCACTGGGCTGACTTACTTCCTGTCCCTGTATTCACTTTCTCTTGTATCTCAGCAGCATCTATTTGTTAATGGGTAGTTTTTATAAATCCCGTTTCCTTCTTTTTCACTCTTGCTAACTTGAGAACCAACGAAGTCAGCTATCCTTGAGGTTTGAGGTAAACATTTATTTTTTAGAATTTTAGCTGGTATTTGGGTAGCATGAAAATACTGTGATGTTTTCACTGTTATAATCATACCATATTGCAAACACAGGGTGCTAACGGTCAGGGTTTTTTTTTTTGTTGTTGTTGTTATTGGCAAATTTATCTCTTGGTAGCATGTTAAAAATACTAAACACATACACTTATGCTATTGTTTCCAATTTTATAGGCTTATGCCAAAGTCCTCCCAAATATAAGAACATGAAAATACGGGAAATAAGAATTGGTCTTAAATTTTGATATCAATTTGTTGGGCCTTCTTGATGGAGCCCAGAATGCTGTGTCTCTTTAAAGAGGTGAAGAGTCTTTGGCTAAAGTGTAGCCTAGGTGAATTAGCCCATGTGAATAGAAGAGGCTTGCTCTTAAGTGGAGAGCTTGAGAAGGGAGACTGTTGAGACAGACATTGGAATTGCCTCTCCATGGTCTGTCCCCAGAGCACAGGTTTGTGGCAGGTAATGATAGCCAATGAAATATATAGTCCAATTGCTCTGGAAAGACAGGTTAAGTGACTGTACTGCATCTTCTCCCGGTTTCCCCAGCAGCATTCTGAACATTACTTAGCTCCCCCTGTCACAGATCTTGCTGTTCAGGAAAATATGCGAGTCCCAGTGATGATGTTTCCCCTTGCAGAAGAATTGGTACTCTAGTCATGCACAACACTGTGGGCTGGACGGTTCTGCCCTCGCTGGTTTCATCAGATTTCTGGGTGGGCAAAGTGGTGTCCCACCATGCCTCTGGACTGTGTTGAATCCCAGGAGCAGAGCAGCTTCCTGTGGGAAGGCTGGCCAGGTTGTACCTGGTGGCCACATGCTCAGATTGGCATACTTCCCCACTACCTGCCCCTGGGCACTAGGATAGGGAAGCAATGTACAGGTGGTGGTGAGAGTTTTGTGGCCTGCATTTGGCTCTGTCACCTAACAGCTACTTGACCTTGAGCATATTACTCAAGCTTGCTGGGCCTCAATTTTTCTTTATGTGAATTAAGGAGACCACCTCCATTTTAGGGTATTTGGTATAGAGTGTTTAAGGAATTTTAGCTCTTACTGTTATGTTAATTAGCTAAAGGCCTCCTGAAGTGCTCATCCCGTCAAGTGCCCCTCCCAGTGCCCATCACCCATTCACCCCACCCCCTGCCCTCCTCCCCTTCCACCACCCCTAGTTCGTTTCCCAGAGTTAGGAGTCTTTATGTTCTGTCTCCCTTTCTGATATTTCCCACACATTTCTTCTCCCTTCCCTTTTATTCCCTTTCACTATTATTTATATTCCCCAGATGAATGAGAACATATACTGTTTGTCCTTCTCTGATTGACTTACTTCACTCAGCATAATACCCTCCAGTTCTATCCACGTTGAAGCAAATGGTGGGTATTTGTCATTTCTAATGGCTGAGGAATATTCCATTGTATACATAAACCACATCTTCTTTATCCATTCATCTTTCGATGGACACCGAGGCTCCTTCCACAGTTTGGCTATTGTGGACATTGCTGCTAGAAACATTGGGGTGCAGGTGTCCCGGTGTTTCATTGCATCTGTATCTTTGGGGTAAATCCCCAACAGTGCAATTGCTGGGTCTTAGGGCAGGTCTATTTTTAACTCTTTGAGGAACCTCCACACAGTTTTCCAGAGTGGCTGCACCAGTTCACATTCCCACCAACAGTGTGAGAGGGTTCCCTTTTCTCCGCATCCTCTCCAACATTTGTGGTTTCCTGCCTTGTTAATGTTCCCCATTCTCACTGGTGTGAGGTGGTATCTCATTGTGGTTTTGATTTGTATTTCCCTGATGGCAAGTGATATAGAGCATTTTCTCATGTGCGTGTTGGCCATGTCTATGTCTTCCTCTGTGAGATTTCTGTTCATGTCTTTTGCCCATTTCATGATTGGATTGTTTCTTTGGTGTTGAGTTCAATAAGTTCTTTATAGATCTTGGAAACTAGCCCTTTATCTGATACGTCATTTGCAAATATCTTCTCCCATTCTGTAGGTTGTCTTTTAGTTTTGTTGACTGTATCCTTAGCTGTGCAAAAGCTTCTTATCTTGATGAAGTCCCAATAGTTCATTTTTGCTTTTGTTTCTTTTGCCTTCGTGGATGTATCTTGCAAGAAGTTACTGTGGCTGAGTTCAAAAAGGGTGTTGCCTGTGTTTTCCTCTAGGATTTTGATGGAATCTTGTCTCATATTTAGATCTTTCGTCCATTTTGAGTTTATCTTTGTGTATGGTGAAAGAGAGTGGTCTAGTTTCATTCTTCTGCATGTGGATGTCCAATTTTCCCAGCACCATCTATTGAAGAGACTGTCTTTCTTCCAGTGGATAGTCTTTCCTCCTTTATCGAATATTAGTTGACCATAAAGTCCAGTGTCCACTTCTGGGTTCTCTGTTCTGTTTCATTGATCTATGTGTCTGTTTTTGTGCCAGTACCACACTGTCTTGATGACCACAGCTTTGTAGTACAACCTGAAATCTGGCACTGTGATGCCCCCAGCTATGGTTTTCTTTTTTAAAATTCCCCTGGCTATTCGGGGTCTTTTCTGATTCCACACAAATCTTAAAATAATTTTTTCTAACTCTCTGAAGAAAGTCCATGGTATTTAGATAGGGATTGCATAAAATGTGTAAATCGCCCTGGGTAACATGGACATTTTCACAATATTACTTCTGCCAATCCATGACCATTGGATATTTTTCCATCTCTTTGTGTCTTCCTCAATTTCTTTCAGAAGTGTTCTATGGTTTTTAGGGTATAGATCCTTTACCTCTTTGGTTAGGTTTATTCCTAGGTATCTTATGCTTTTGGGTGCAATTGTAAATGGCATTGACTCCTTAATTTCTCTTTCTTCAGTCTCTTTGTTAGTGTATAGAAATGCCACTGATTTCTGGGCATTGATTTTGTATCCTGCCACGCTGCCAAATTGCTATATGAGTTCTAGCAATCTTGGGGTGGAGGCTTTTGGGTTTTCTGTGTAGAGTATCATGTCATCGGCGAAGAGGGAGAGTTTGACTTCTTTGCCAATTTGAATGCCTTTAATGTCTTTTTGTTGCCTGATTGCTGAGGCTAGGACTTCTAATATGTTGAATAGCAGTGGTGAGAGTGGACATCCCTGTCTTGTTCTTGATCTTAGGGGAAAGGCTCCCAGTGTTTCCCCATTGAGAATGATATTTGCTGTGGGCTTTTCGTAGATGGCTTTTAAGATGTCGAGGAATGTTCCCTCCATCCCTACACTCTGAAGAGTTTTGATCAGGAATGGATGCTGTATTTTGTCAAATGCTTTCTCTGCATCTAATGAGAGGATCATATGGTTCTTGGTTTTTCTCTTGGTGATATGATGAATCACATTGATTGTTTTACGAGTGTTGAACCAGCCTTGTGTCCTCCCGGGGATAAATCCTACTTGGTCATGGTGAATAATTTTCTTAATGTATTGTTGGATCCTATTGGCTAGTATCTTGTTGAGAATTTTTGCATCCATGTTCATCAGGGAAATTGGTCTGTAATTCTCCTTTTTGGTGGGGTCTTTGTCTGGTTTGGAATTAAGGTGATGCTGGCCTCATAGAACGAATTTGGAAGTACTCCATCTCTTTCTATCTTTCCAAACAGCTTTAGTAGAATAGGTATGGTTTCTTCTTTAAACATTTGATAGAATTCCCCTGGGAAGCCATCTGGCCCTGGACTCTTGTGTCTTGGGAGGTTTTTGATGACTGCTTCAATTTCCTCCCTGGTTATTGGCCTGTTCAGGTTTTCTATTTCTTCCTGTTCCAGTTTTGGTAGTTTGTGGCTTTCCAGGAATGCATCCATTTCTTCTAGATTGCCTAATTTATTGGCGTGTAGCTGTTCATAATATGTTTTTAAAATCGTTTGTATTTTCTTGGTGTTGGTAGTGATCTCTCCTTTCTCATTCATGATTTTATTAATTTGAGTCTTCTCTCTCTTCTTTTTACTAAGGCTGGCTAATGGTTTATCTAGCTTATTAATTCTTTCAAAGAACCAACTCCTGGTTCTGTTGATCTGTTCCACAGTTCTGGTCTCGATTTCGTTGAGTTCTGCTCAAATCTTAATTAACTCTCTTCTTCTGCTGGGTGTAGGATCTATCTGCTGTTTTTTCTCTAGCTCCTTTATCTGTAAGGTTAGCTTTTGTATTTGAGTTCTTTCCAGTTTTTGAATGGATGCTTGTATTGCGATGTATTTCCCCCTTAGGACTGCTTTTGCTGCATCCCAAAGATTTTGAACAGTTGTATCTTCATTCTCATTAGTTTCCATGAATCTTTTTAATTCTTCCTTAATTTCCTGGTTGACCCTTTCATCTTTTAGCAGGATGGTCCTTAACCTCCACGTGTTTGAGGTCCTTCCCAACTTCTTGTTGTGATTTAGTTCTAATTTCAAGGCATTATGGTCTGAGAATATGCAGGGGACAATCCCAATCTTTTGGTATCGGTTCGGACCCGATTTGTGACCCAGTATGTGGTCTATTCTGGAGAAAGTTCCATGTGCACTTGAGAAGAATGTGTATTCAGTTGAGTTTGGATGTAAAGTCTGTAGATACCTGTGAAATCCATCTGGTACAGTGTATCACTTAAAGCTCTCGTTTCTTTGGATATGTTGTGCTTAGAAGACCTATCTAGTATAGAAAGAGCTAGATTGAAGTCACCAAGTATAAGTGTATTATTATCTAAGTATTTCTTCACTTTGGTTATTAATTGGTTTAAATATTTGGCAGCTCCCACATTCGGGGCATATATATTAAGGTTTGTTAAGTCCTCTTGTTGGATAGATCCTTTAAGTATGATATAGTGTCCCTCTTCATCTCTCACTACAGTCTTCGGGGTAAATTTTAGTTTATCTGATATAAGGGTGGCTACCCCTGCTTTCTTTTGAGGACCATTTGAATGGTAAATGGTTCTCCAACCTTTTATTTTCAGGCTGTAGGTGTCCTTCTGTCTAAAATGAGTCTCTTGTAGACAGCAAATAGATGGGTCCTGCTTTTTTTATCCAGTCTGAAACCCTGCGCCTTTTGATGGTCACCCAGCTTTAAATCATACCCAGAGAAAAATATGATACAAACTATCTTTTCTTGGAGACTTACTATGTGTTGGGAGCCAACATGTAAAGACATTATTATAGCTAACATTTTTAGTTTTAAATCTTTATATTGGTCGTGCCAGGGAATTTTTTTTTAGCTATTAATTTTTCTTTTGAAATTGATATACTAAGGGATACATTTAATGATCCATAAAAATATTGACTTTATTTAAAAGAAGCAGCTAAAGCCAATTAGCATATCTTAATTTGCATATGTAGTCCAGCTCATTAGATATAAATGTGTTTTCAATGTAGTGCATGATGTTTTTTGACTATGTGATACAGTAAGAAGACATTGCTCTTTTCAAATTTAACCTTTTGAGTGATAAACAGAGTTCTGTTGACTTGTTAACAGTCTATGTGTTTAAGGTAAGATATTTTTGTAGTTACTGATTTCATAGTGAAAACAGTGCTTTTCATAGTTTTCGGATTAGAATCCTTTTATGTGTGTGGGTGGAGTAGGCAGGAACAGAGGGCTTGGGAAACTCACCCTTGTTCAGAGCATCTGGAGGACCAGTTTTGTGGTCTCCAGGGTGTTGTTTATAAGGAAGACCAAAGGGCCTCCCGAGAAAGGGTACAGACCAAGGAAGATGGTCCCGAGAGTCAGCAACTGTCCCCAGCTTTGAGGGGGAGGTGGGATTTATGCCTAGCATATTGACCTCTGTTAGGCCTGACCTGGTGAACTTGTGGCCCGGTCCCAGAGAGCAGTAATGCTTTTTATATTTTATTTTGTTTTGTTTTGTTTTATTTTATTTTATTATTTTATTTTATTTTATTATTTTATTTTATTATTTTATTATCTATCTATCATCTATCTATCTTTTAAGATTTTATTTATTTATTCATGAGAGAGGCAGAGAGAGAGGCAGGCTCCCTGTGGGAAGCCCGATACAGGCTTCATCTAGGACCCCGGGATCATGACCTGAGCTGAGGGCAGATGCTTAACCACTGAACCACCCAGGCGTCCCCCAGTGATGCTTTTTCAAATAGTGTGTGAACACTAAATGGTATATAGGGTGTGGGGTGGGGGTGGTATGTAGAAAGTAGAGAGCAGCCCTGCTTATGGCCTGCATGGAGCACAGTGTGGGAAGGAAAGGTGGCTCCCTCATTTGGAATTATGAAAAAGAGACTTGAGGTGGAAGAAAGAGAGAGAGAGAGAGACAGACAGACAGACAGACCAGCATGCTCTGGTGGGGGGTGCAGGTGTGGAGTGACAGTCCTCGGCAGTGACAGAGGACTCATTGGTGATCCTGCAAAGGAGACATGGCAGGTATCTCTCTTGTGGTTCATGGCCACCAGCCTTATCTAGAACCCAGTGGGGAGCATGTCAGTGTGGCCGAGTTCCAGCAGGGAAAGAGAGGGCCAGCTGCAGATTTTGGTTACTATTTCTCCCGATCCCTAATTTTACTGCCCAGGTCATACGGTATCTGAAAAACAGTGCTGCAGACCCCTTGGCATGTTTTTGTGGATGTCCTGGCTGTCTAGCTCCTACAGGAGATGAGCTCAGATAGCCTCAGGCCTCTGCACAGTACAGGCATTAGGCTCAGATTGCTCATCAAGACTTTTGTTGTAATGGTTTAAAACATGCAATCCAAATCCTTCCCTAAGGAGCTGCTCTGCTAGGGCATTCTTGGGCACGAGCCAGCAGCACCAGAGTCAGACAGAGAGGGATGGAGGAAAGTTTTTCCCCTTTAGGCTCTGAAAACACATCTTTAGGACTCAGAAAAAGTGGGTGGATGGACGGGAGAAGGGGAGGGAGTGGAGAGAGGATCAGAGTGACACATTCCCATGCTGTCCTCAACCCTGCCTGTGGAAAGGGAGTCACCACTTGAAAACACTCCTAAGAAGCTCAGATACATACAGTTCCATCAGTAGAGATTTATTCTCTTGGACTGAACAATATCTCTGCAGATGAGATAAATGTGATATTTTAGTGTGGAGTGGCCCAATTTCAGTGCTTTTAGCTGGAAGCCATTTCTCTCCACTCTGAACTCTCATTAGCACCCAGTGATGGCTCATGTGCTTGTCACAGTATGTCTGGTATTAGGATGATCCCTCTTGTTTCTTATCCCTCCTTGATAGATTATAACCATCTGAGGGCTGGGATCCGGTCTTATTTATCTCTCTATTATCAAGCATACCACTTCCCTGCATCACTTAGGGATTGAGATTGGCTCTGTGTAACAGACGACCTAAAACGCTGGCTTGAAATGTGGGGGTTCATTTCCCTCATGCAGCAACAAGTGCAGAGGCAGGGGCATTAGGTGGCTCAGTGGTTGAGCATCTCCCTTTTGGCTCAGGTCGTGATCCTGGGGTCCTGGGATTGAGTCCCACATTGGGCTCCCTGAAGGGAGCCTGCTTCTCCCTCTGCCTGTGTCTCTGCCTCTCTCTCTGTGTCTCTTGTGAATAAATAAATAACAATATTAAAAAAAAAAAAAAAGAATTGCAGAGGCAGTGGTCCATGACTGGTGTAGCTCCTCAAAGTCCCAGGATCATTGAGCTTTCTGCTCTCTTAGTCCATCATTTGCAGGTTTACAAAATAGCTCTGGTCCTTCTGCCATTATATCTGCATCCCCACAGGGTAGTAGGAACGGGAATGAGCTCCAAAGGTATAAGCCAGCTGAGTGTGTTCCTCTTAGTACTAGGAAAGGGGCAGCTTTTCTGGAAGGCCTCAACCAGTACACTTCTATGCACATCTCACTGGCAGAACTAGGCCATCTTTAGCTGCAGGAGTGAGTGTGAAATGAAGTTGTTTGTTTAGAAGGATCCATTGCTGCCTGGAGCTGAGTTGGGGTTCTGTTGTTCAGGAGGAGAATGTAGGCAGCTAGCTTTGCCAGGCATACTCCCAGAGAGAAATGACTCAAACATGTGTGGAATGAGCAGCTTTGACTGTAGACCAGAAGCTACGAAGCCAGAGGGAGGATCAAGGTTGAGACCTGGTAACAACATGGGGATTTCTGCTGAAGCCTGCCCCTACCAGTATCAGTGGGGATTTTGAGCATTTAACTTTGACATTCATTGTCCTATAGTTTTTCTCTTTTTGACCTCACCTTTACTGAGGTATAGTTGATATGTGAAATTGTAATACATTTGAAGTGTATAGCGTGATAATTTGATATCTCTATACATTATGAAAGGATTACTACAGTCAGATGAATTCACACCTATCACCTCACATGATTACCTTTCTGTATGTGTGAGAATACCTAAGATCTATTCCTCTGGCAGGTTTCAGGTATATGCTACAGTATTATTAACTGTAGTCATCATGCTGTAGCCTCAGAACTTACTCCTTTGGTAACTGGAAGTTTGTTCTGTTTGGCCAACCCTTCCCCGTTTCTACCCCTCCCAGCTCCCAGAAATCACTATTCTACTCTGTTTCTGTGATTGAAGGTTCCAATGATTTTTTGTTTTATTTTGTTTTATTTATTGATTTTTTAATGGTTTTGCATGTAAGTGGTACCAGATAGTATTTGTCTTTCTCTGTTTGGCTTATTTCACTTAGTATGATGGCCTCCAGTTTCATCCATGTTGCTGAAATGGTAGGATTTCTTCTTTATGGCTGAATAATATTCCTTTCTTTGTGTATTTCACATATTTACATATGTTCTTATATATATAAATATATTTTTATATATAAAATTGTGTATATATGTAAATATATAAAATACACACCACATTTTATTTGTCTATTCATCCATCAGTGGACATTAGATCATTCCCATAACTTGACTATTGTGAATAAAACTGCAATGCAGATATCTTTTTGAGATAGTGATCTCATTTTCTCTGGTTATATACCAACATGTGGAATTGCTGAATCACATGGCTTTTTAACTTTTTGAGAAACCTCCATTGTGTTTTTCATAGAGTTCTCTTTTCTGTAACATCCTCGCCAAAATTTGTTATCTCTTGTTTTTTGTTTTTTTTCATAATGGACATCTTAACAGATGAAACAGATATCTTGTTGGTTTCTATTTACATCTCTCTGATGATGAGTGATACTGAGCATCTTTTCATATACCTGTTGGCCATTTGTATGTTCTTTGGAAAAATGTTTATTCTGAGTCAACCTGAATAAGCCTCATTTTTAAATCAGGTTACTTATATTTTTGCTATTGTGTTTTAAGAGTTCCTTATATATTTTGAATACTAACTCTTTATCAGATACATAGTCTGCGAATATTTTCTCCCATTCTGCACATTCCCTTTTCATTTTGTTGATTGTTTTCTTTGCTGTACAGAAACTTTTTAGTTTGATATAATTCCACTTGTTCATTTTTGCTTTTGTTGCCTTTTCTTTTTGTGCCTTTGGGAATTGCTGCCAAGACCAATGTCAAGAAGCTTTTTCTTCTGGATTTTCTTCTAGGAGTTTTATGGTTTCAGGTCTTAGACTTAAGTCTTTAATCCATTTCAAGTTGGTTTTTGTAAATGGTGTAAGATAGGGATCCAATCTAATTCCTGTGGCTATCCAGTTTTCCTAGTACCATTTATCAGAGAGACTACCCTTTCTCCGTGAATATTTATCTCTCATTTGATAATTAATTGAGTGTATATATGTGGCTTTATTTCTAGGCTCTCTATACTGTTCCATTGGTCCATTTTATGTCAGTATTGCACTGTTTTGATCACAGTAACTTCATGATATAGTTTGAAATCAGAAAGTGTCATGCCTTTGTTTTTCTTGCTCAAGATTTCTTTAGCTATTTGGAGTTTTTCAGGTTCTGCATGAATTTTAGAATTATTTTTTCTGCTTAAGTGAAAAATGACATCAGAGTTTTAATAGGGGTTGCCTTGAATCTGTAGATAGCTTTGGCAAGTGTGGATATTTATTTTATGTTATTTAAAATTTTTAATTTAAATTCAATTTAGTTAGCATATATTGTATTATTAGTTTCAGGGATAGAATTTGGTGATTCCGTTGCATATAACACTTGGTGCTCATTCCATCCCGTGCCCTCCTGAATGTCTATCACCCAGTTACCCCCCAGCCACCTTGCCTCCAGCAACCCTCAGTTTGTTTCCTAGAGTTAAGGTGTCTTATGGTTTGTCTCCCTCTCTAATTTCATCTTATTTTTCCTTCCCTTCCTCTATGTTCATCTGTTTTGTTTCTTAAATTCCACATATAAATCATATGGCATTTGTCTTTCTCAGACTTATTTCACTTAGCATGATACCCTTTAGTTCCAACCATGTGGTTGCAAATGGCAAGATTTCATTCTTTTTGAATGCTGAGTTTCATACATTATATATATGTATGTATATTATTTTTAATATATATTCCATATATATTACCCATATATATATATGACACATCTTCTTTTTCCACTCATCTGTCACTGGACATTGCTGCTATAAACATTGTGCAGATGCCTCTTTTTTTTTTTAAGATTTTATTTATTTATTTATGAGAGACATACAGAGAGAAAGAGGCAGAGACACAGGCGGAGGGAAAAGCAGGCTTCATGCAGGGAACCCAACGTGGGACTTGATCTGGGGACTCCAGGATCACACCCTGGGCTAAAGGCAGTGCTAAACTGCTGAGTCACTTGGGCTGCCCCTTGCAGGTGCCTCTTTGAATAACTATTTTTGTATCCTTTGGGATAAATACCCTGTAATGTAATTGCTGGGTCATGGGCTAGTTCTGTTTTTAGCAAGTATGGATATTCTTGCAGTTTTTCTGAAAATATTGTAAGGGAATGGGAAATTTCTTTTTTTTTTTTTTTTTCCAGAATCCCATAAAGCAGGATAGTTCAAGTTCACTATTGAGAGCACACAAGCCTTCCTTCCGTGGAAAACTCAGTGATGGTAAAAATGCCTCCCACAGCGCACCGCACTGCAACAGACATCGGCATAAATTAATAATTTACAAGTACCTGAGCAAGTATACAGAGCACCATAGCACAGCACAGCACTGACGGCAGTAGCTCAAAATTCTTAAAATAATGGTGTTTTAAACATTAAAAAAAAATTCTAAAAGTTGGTACAAAAAACTAACTCCGACTGGAGTTGAAAGATAGTGCAAACTTCTGTCTTCACTGTTGAAAAAAGGTGTCAACTTGCTTCTCACTTAGTACAGGTGGTGTGGGGGTGCCTGGGCCCTTGAGGCGGGTGTCTCGGAACAGGTCTGAGGAGCACCAGGCGGAGCCCGGACTCCTGCTGTCCCGGGGCCCTGGCTGAGGCGCTGGTGAGCCGGGTTGTCTTGCTCAAAGGATCTGCAGGCAGAGGCTTCTGAGGAGGGTTTGGCTTACGAGTTCCCTGGATCTGGCCAGATTAGGGCTTTGGTGTTGTCTAATGCAACAGGGTTAAGTACTTTATGAATCCTGGTCAGTCATAACAGCAGCAGCCAGAAGAAGTTGTGCTCACTTCCAGATGTACCTTCATATACTGTTAAATATCAGCATAACTGCCTCTTGCCAACTTTGTGTCATGGGGATTGCAGGATGTCTGTCCCAGGCATGGTCAGGAATGAATTTCACTTTGTCTCACACATTCTCATCCTTCCTCCAAAAACATACATGCACATAGCAAGGGAAAATAAATACAAGTCAGACAAATGAGTCAAAGAAAAAAAAAAATAAGGGTAAGGACCTATGGTGTGAACCAGGGCGGAAGTTTAAGTTACTCTGCAAAATATACACCATAATGTCCTGTGTATTGTGCTAGAAGTAGGAGACACACTTAGCTCTTGCCTTTTTAGCAGTCAGCAGGTAAGACGACAAGAATTCCTTACCTCCCTCACAGTGTCCCTAAGGCAAGGACTCAGGAGAAGCACAGCTCTTTCTGATCCTGGGAGATCTTGTGGGACAGAGAGACCTGTCAACAGTCATAGCAGCTCAAGGTGGCTGAGGCTGATGAAGAGTTTGGGTTCTAGAAATCCCAATGAGGGAGGAAGTGTGTTCCTATTCTTGGCCTGAGAGGGTTTTGGGGGTGGTGACCCTTGCAAAAGGGGCAAGGGGATTTTGGAAAAAGTAAGTCCTATTTAATCAGAGTGGAGCTTTGTGTGGAGGCATCTGAGGGGCAATGTGGGCAAATTTAGGGATGGCTAAATGGTTTGGACTTTACCAGGTAAACAGTGGCAAACTGTTAAGTGTTTGGGGGCAGGGAAGTGACATGATCAAAGTAGTATTTTTGAAAATTTCTAAGTGCTCATGATGGGAAAACATTGCATATACTAATTATCAGTTAATATAAAATAAAAACAATACACTGATGGCAAGAAAAAAGAAAACGTATTCAATTAGATCGTTTTAAAAACACAGATGCATTTCCAGTGATCATGCATTTCTGAAGGATAGGAATTATGCACAGAGCATAGGAATTGTGCAAATTTGTTGTAGCTTCAGTCTTTGGTTTCCACTGTGTAAACAGGAAAATGGATAAGAAATGAAAGCCTTTTATGTTTTGAACCTTTCAGGCATCCAAAGAGGGGATTGTCGGCACGGAGTTCTAGATTTCTGGGGAGAGAGTTTGCTGAGGCCCCTGCCCCATCATGCCCCAGTCTGTGACTGGCTAGACAGGCGGGGCCTGTGGAGAGCTTCCTGGCCATAGGGATATTTGGTGCCTGCCATGGAGCAGTGCCCAAGGCTAGATTAGGCAACACTTTGGGGGCAAAGGATGAGAAACTAGAAATGGTCTTTTGTCTTAAAGAAAATAGCCTTCAGGAACGTGGTATGGGTTTGTGCTTCCTGGATGACCAAGCTGGGGTGTTGCTAACTGTTCCCCAGGAACTCAGGGAATTGGGTCCTGGGAACCAGGGCACACTAGATGTTGTGGTCCTTGGTGTTACCCTAATTCCCAAATGACACAAAGAGGAGGCACGAGAGGCTTTTTGGAGTAGTGGAACTGTTTTTTACTGTGATGATTATACAATTTATTACATTTGTCAGAATCCATGTACTGTATACAGAGTCTGGGGACTTGGCAGTGAACTCAGAGCCTCGAGGCTTGAAAGGTCACTGTGCTGCCACATTGTCCACAACCTCCTCTTATATTGTTTGATGTCTCTGTGACCCCCTAGGAGAGGTATTCTGTCATAAGAAGAAAAGTAACAATCCATTTTACATAGGCCATGGCAGCAGGGACATAGTAAACTTGGCCCTTGCTTCTGTCACATGAGGTAACTTGCCCTTGAACCTGTATTGAATGAGATACAATGGTAGTGGCTTCCTCCAAGGAAATCGGAATTGCTCATTAGCTACAGGCAATATGAGGAGGGGTAAGGGGCAGCTCGATGCCACACAGACTCCTCTGTGGTTGTGTTCGGGGCCAGGGGCAGGCATCCTCTCTCTGCCTACTGCCCGCAGGGGCCTGGCAGCCACCATGCATCCCAGGGGATGGGACTGCATGCTGTATTTCTGTAGTGGCCTTTCCTAAAGGAGTCTGGGACTTCCAGCAGGCAGCTCCCAACCCCACCCAGGGCCTAGGAGACTCTGTCATTATGGTCACGGAAGTTAGTGTCAAGTGGCCAGTGCCATGTGGTTCTGTGAGGCTTCATGTTGGCTGTGAAGGGATCTGCCCTGTAGCCACTGCAGGAGCTGCCAGGCCCCGTAGAGCTGCAGGGCCAGTGCTGGGTGATGGGAACAGCTTTGGAGGCTGGACTTGCATCGTGACTTTGCCGCTCAGCAGGTATGTGACCTTCAGCAGGTTAGGAACTGAGAGACTCAGTTACCCCACATCACAAACTCAGTTCCCAGCATATATACATTGTAAGTTATGAGGTTTAAATGAGGAAATACAAAGGCACTGAGCCCTGCGTTTGGGACTCAGTAAAAGCTCCTTCTGTTCCTCTTCTTTGTCAAAAGCATTTATTTCTTAAGAGGTTAATTATACAAAAATCCCAACATCTGCATAGTGCAGATACACATATCGGTGAGTAGGAAGGTCATTCTTGGGGAGAAATAGGTTGAAAATGCAAACAGGGATTTTGTTTTCCAATTGAAGATGAAGAAGAATGGAAAGATCTGGAAAGCACTTTGTTCTCAACTTTACAGTGAAAAAAAGCTGGACAAAGAGCAAGTTAACAACTGTTCTTGAACCAAAGAGAGGGTCAAAGGTGTAAGATCCAGAACATAGTGAGAAGCAGGCCTCTGCAGGGAGAGATGAGACACTAGCACTAAATACTGTGTGAGCAGCTGCCGGATACTGGTAAGAAGAGGCTCCTCAAGAAGTTGAAAATAGAGCTACCCTGCAACCCAGCAATTGCACTGCTGAGGATTTACCCCAACCATACAGATGTATTGAAACACCAGGACGCGGGCACCCCAATGTTCACAGCAGCAATGTCCACAATAGCCAAACTGCAGAAGGAGCCTCAGTGTCCATCAACAGATGAATGGATAAAGCAGATGTGATCTATATATACAATGGAATATTACTCAGCCATCAGAAAGGACGAATACCCACCGTTTGCTTCGATGTGGATAGAACTGGAGGGTATTACGCTGAGTGGAGTAAGTCAATTGGAGAAGGAAAATCATCATATGGTTTCACTCATATGAGGAATATAAGAAATAGTGAAGGAGACTATTGGGGAAAGGAAAGAAAATGAGTGGGAAGAATTAGAGAGGGAGACAAAAATGAGAGACTCCTAACTCTGGAAAACAAACAAGGGGTAGTGGAAGGGAGGTGGGCGGGGGCAGGGGGTGAATGGGTGACGGGCACTGAGGGGGGCACTTGACAGGATGAGCACTGGGTGTTATACTATACGTTGGCAAATTGAGTTTAAATAAAAAATAAAATAAAATAAAATGAAAGAAAAAAAATTCTGTCAGAGCACCTGGAGAATGATGAAGGCTGCCTGCGTGTGCCCTGGTGAAAGTGAGTGAAGCCCTTGGGGTTGCAAATATGAGGTGGTGTCTGTACCTGCTTGGAAGTTTTTTCACCATGAGCTGAGCTATCTTGGTCACTCACAGGAAAGATTGGCAAAGTGTTCTCTGTGGGGTAGAACCAGGGAGGAAATAGCAGCTGCTCTGGGAAGGGCAAGAAACTGCCGGAATTTCTTTTGTATCTCTCCTACAGAACAGAAGCTTTGCTTTGGAAGAGAGGCAAAAAACACCATCATCTTTTGAGCACTACTGAAATCTTTCTGTAGCTGAGGAAGAAAACAGGAAAAAAAACCCTCAACCCTGGGTTGAGGTGGGGGTAAAATTACAAGCTGGGTTCAGGACAATGAATTTGGGAGAGGGCAGGATTACTGAAGGCTGGGCAGGATCACCAGGTAGACCATCCTCCCCAAGATCCAGGAATATAGTACCTGCCTAACACTGAGAGTTAATCAGAACAACACAGGAGGCCCTCTATACCCACTCCACCACGAGACTAATTTGTAAGAGACTATCTGGGGCAAGATGAAAACCAAAGACTGAAGGCCGAGCGTACAGGAATCATAGGAAAACAAATAGACTCTGGCATTCACCCTCACCCTGAACATAGATCGTCACTAGTCTGTGGGTCATTGAGGATTACCATAGCAACAACAAACTTCAAAGCTAGCCCAGCTCCTGATTAGATGAGTTCAAACCCTTACACTAAAGGCTTGGCAGAAGGAAAGGCGTATCCATTTCCAGGCATTAAAAAATATTTACCTAAGTCTCTACTCTCTTATCTAAGATGTCCAACTCTCAAAAAAAAAAAAAAAAAGACCAGGCATATGAAAAAAAGGCAAGAAAACTTCCCCCAAAGAAACAAAAACTAGGAGACAAAGCAATCATTAGAATTAGATTGAAATTGAATAATGTTCTAGGTGTTGGAACTGACAGGGAGTTTTTATTTTATTTTTTATCTAAAGATTTATTTATTTGAGAGAGAGATAGAGAGTGCATGCATGTGTGAGTGTGGGGAGGTTCAGAAGAATCTTCAAAGAGACTTGCCTGTCCCCTCACTCTCCCCACCCCAAACCTGATGCGGGGCTCGATCTCATGACCGATTAGATCATGACTGGAGCTAAAACCAAGAGTTGGACACTCAAGCCGCTGAGCCACCCAGGCACCCCTGGGAGGGAGTTTAAAGTAACTATGATTAAGAAGAAATGCTCTAACAAAAGAGGTGAAAAATGGGCAGTATCAGATGGGGCAATAAAAATTAACCAAACTGAAACACAAAGAAAAAAAAAGTAAAACCAACAACAGAAGAAAACTAAGAATGAACCATCTGAGGGCTGTGGGATGGTGTCAGACAGTCTAACAAATACTTTATTGGGATGCCAGGAGATGTGAAAGCAAGAATGGGAAAGGCAAAAAATGTTTGAAAAAATAATGGCTGAGAAGTTTGCAAAGTCAGTGACACGAAATCATAGACCCAAGAAGCTCAGATTATACCAGGCAGGATAAATACACCAAAACAAAACACACTGAGGCAAATAATATTTGTCAAGTTATAAACAACAACAACAACAACAACAACAACAACAACAACAACAAGATCTTAAAGACAGCCAGGGAAAAAAAAGGACACATGACAGAGGAACAAAAATAAGAATTATAGCAGGCCCCTGTTCAGAAACTCTGCAAGTTAGAATATAATGAAGTGACGTTTTTAAAGTGCTAAAAGCAAAGAGCTGTCAACCAGAATTCTATGCCTAATGAAAATTTATTTCAAAAATGAAAGAATGAAAAATTTCCTCAAACAAAAACTGGAAATTCATTGCCAGCATACTAACTCTATAAGAAATATTAAGTAAAGGTCTTTAAGCTATAGGTTTATGATACCAGACAGAATTTGGGATCTATACAGAGAAATGAAGAACACTGTATATGAAATAAATTAAGGTAAAATAAAATTCAATTTTTCTTATTTCTAACTCTAAAGGAACATTGTCCAAAGCAAAATAGTTGCACTGTGTTGTATATTTCTAAAATACTTAAAATTTTTAGATCTATTTATTTATTTGAGAAAGAAAGAGAGAGAGAGAGAGAGAGAGAGAGAGAGAGAGTGTGTGTGTGTGCGCAAATGCATGGGGAGAGGAAGGGGCAGAGGGAGAGGGAAATAGAGAATATCAAGCTGACTCCCTGCTGAGTGCAGAGCCCAGCATGGGACTCCATTCCACAGCCCTGAGATCATGACCTGAGCTGAAATCAAGGGTCGGATTCTTAACCAACTGAGCTGCCTTAGTGCCCATAACCTATTTTTTAATGTGTATAATGATAATAGCACAAGTTATGGGAGTGAGGAATTAGGAATATACCATGGTAAGGCCCCTACCCTGCATGTGGAACAGAGTAATGGTATTCAAATGTAAGCTCTGATTCACTGAAGGTAACCCAAGGGCAAATACTAAGAATTGCTATAACAGATCAGTCTAACGCACAATGGTACTTTCCTATGTAGGAAAGGAGCACCAAGAGGATGTTGACCAAGGAAGAAAATAGAAGAGGAGTGGTCGGGGAGGTGAGTGGAGAACTAGGGGGGTGAGTTCTTCCAGGAGCCAGAAGAAAAGAGCATTTCATGCAAGGAGAAGTTGGGCGCTTGTGTGAAGCAATACAAAGAATTTGTGGAGCATGAAAATGATAGTGTCTGTAAGCGTCAGTGATCAGGCAGGCTAATTACCATGCTTCCATAATAGTTTCCATAGGCAGGTCCGGAGAGGTCATCATAGAGTTGAGTTGTGAATGGGTGATGAGGAAGTAGAGAAATCTATCCTAGGCTTCTTTTATTTATTTATTTTTTTAAGATTTATTTATTTATTTGAGAGAGAGAGCGTGAGTGCATGCATGCTCAAGTAGGGGGAGTGGCAGAGGGATAGGGAGAGAGAAGAAGATTCCTTACTGAGCATAAAGCCCAAGGCAGAGCTTGATCTTGGGACCCTAAGATCCTGACCTGAGCTGAAATCAAGAGTCAGACAGATGCCCAATTGACCAAGCCACCCAGGTGCCCCCTACAGATGGGAGGTCAGCAGGTGGGGAGCAGAAGGGGGGAAGTGGAATTGCAGGAAGTATTTGTGGTTTACCCAGTAGATGATAGAAGTGTGAAATAATTGGAGTAAGATATAGAAATGATGAAGGAGAAGTCCTTGGATTAAAGTAATTAAAGCAGGTGGCAGATCCAGTCTTTGAATGGAGAAACAGCTCCTTTATTTAAAGACAAGCTAAAAATAAGGGAGGTGAAGGCAGAGAGCCCTTTGGATGCAGAGGGGAGGATGTTAAGGTAGACTCATTCTAAGCAAAGTAAAGTAGGGCATAGGTCTTCTACAAGTTTAAATGACTCTCTACAGAGAGTCATTTTTAAAAATATCTTCTGTGGTCTTTTACTACATCTTCTGTGGTCTTTTACTACATCATCTTGTTTTTTTCTCTTGCTTCCAGTCGCCTACTGTATTAGTTTAGGGCTGCCATAACTGAGTACCACACACTGGGTGACTTAAAAAGCAGAAATGTATGGTCTCTGTTCTGAAGGCTGAAAGTCAAAATCAAGGTGTGGGCAGGGCCACATTCCTCTGAAACCTATAGGGGAGAACCCTTCCTTGCCTCTTCCCAGGGGCTGACATTTCACCAGCACTCCTTGGTGTTCTTGGTTTGCAGCTTTGGCTCTCCAATGCCTGACTGTTGTCCTAGGCTTTCTCCCATGTGTTCTTGCCTTCACGTGGTAGTCTGAAGGGCACCAGTTACATTGAAGTAAGGGCCAACCTGTGTATGATCTCATCTTATCTAATTATTATCTGCAACGACCCTGTTTCCCAATAAGGTCACATCGTGAGATAGAGAATATCAGGCAAACTTCCGGCTGAGTGTAGAGCCCAACGTGGGACTGCATCCCATAGCCCTGAGATCATGACCTGAGCTGAAATCAAGGGGATTAGGGCTTCAACATATCTTTTTTGGGGTCCACAGTTCAATTCATGTATCTACTAAATCTTCATCCCTCTTTACAAAATTTTCTTTGAGGGAAGTCCAACTCAGTATCTAAAGCCCACCAAAATGTTACTACCTCCTGCCCACGGCCTTTCATGAACTTCCCTCCCTGCCACTCTCTTTTCTGTGCTCCCCAAATCTCTTATGGGCTCATGATGTGGCTCATCATCCCTCTCTATTCACCCCAGCTTGCCTTCCTGAGAGTGGAAATCATCCAGTGGCTCTGTGTACCCTTGACAGAGTCCAGAAGCACTTCCTTGTGAAATGGCTTGGGATCTCACAAACCAGCACACACTGGGAATTCGGTGATGAAGGGAGAATCTGGGCATTCAGGATCAGGGAGCTAGTTTTAGAGTAGATGGGGATGGATCAGGTGAGCTTTACTGGAAGTGATGGTGTAGCTCGTTGGGAGATGGGAAGAACATTCTAGGCTGTTTCTCAAATGTATTTTTTGTTGTGAGGGAAGATCATGATGGTGCTTCCTTATGATGACATGTTTGAATATTCTGCACAGGGTCCACCTAGTGGCTCATATGGCAGTCAGGTATGGTTACCAGGTTCATTGTTCACAGCTGCAGCTGGGATGCTCCCTGTCAAACTCTGCCCTCTGCACAGTACTGAATATCCTACCTGTGCTGCTATCTGTATATTTAGGGACCTCAGTGAGATGGTCACCCATCTTTAGTAAGGTAACAGAGATTGTGCATCCATGCAATTTTTTTTCTTTCTTGGTACTATTTTGGCCAGGGAGGCAATTTAAAAAAATGCAGTGGTTGGCACTTCTGTTTTTTGATGGTGGTAGTTGGAGTGCAGAGACTTGGTGGAGCTAAGGAAGAGCTCTGTGGGCACATCTTTAGGATGTGCTCAGTTTGGTAGTTTGGTAGAAGCACTCCAAGGCCATTTGGGCCCTTAGAGAACAGATGAATGAATTTTCAGGAACAGAGTGTTCAGTGATAGAGGGAGGCAATGTGAACTGACAAAGTGCCATTACAAGCTTTCCATGGTCCCCTAGTACAGGCAGCTAAAGTCTTCCTCAGCACATCCATCTTACAGTTCCCATGAAGTTGGCTGGTGTATAAAGGAAGGAGTTTGAGTCTTGAAGTTGAATAGCTCTGAATTCTAACCTGGCTTTACCACTTTATTACTTCTGTGATCTGGGGCACGTGGCTTCCTTGGTGATAAAATGGAGATGATATCAATATTTGGGGTTCTTGGGAAGAGTCAATGAGTTAAGAATTGAAAGTGGCTGGCCCACTGGTGCCAGGCACATCAAAGGTGCCACATGCTGTCAGTTTATCCTTTCATAGTTTTAAAAAATATTTATTCATTCATTCATTCATTCATTCATTCATTCATGAGAGATGCAGAAAGAGAGATAGGCAGAGACACAGGCAGAGGATCCCAGGACTTTAGAATCACGCCCTGGGCCAAAGACAGGTGCCAAACCGCTGAGCCACCCAAGGATCCCTATCCTTTCATAGTTTTGAAGAGTGTGGGACATCACAGCAGAGAGGTGGGAAGTGGCTGCCTGTGAAACAAGGCACTTGTCAGCTGGAAAGAAGTAGATTAGGGGATGCTCAGTGTTCTTTTTTAAATTGCCTGAGATACATTGGGCTGTATGTACTCAAGCTTCTGAAAAATACTAATTTTTAAGTGTAGTAATGTTGATTTAGGAGTTTGTGCTATAAAAGTTTCCATGTAAGTTTTATTTGTGCGGTCCCTTTAAAGACATACAAGGTTGGAACACGTTACTTCCTGCCATTCAGCACACAAGATGAGATCCATTATATTTTATCACCAAAGTCCTCTTAGTATTTATTGTTGGACTTGTTAGAATCTCTTCCTTTGTGTCTTTTTCTGCTTCCTGCCCACCGTCCTGCAGGAGGGAGATGTTTTCTGCTGCCATAAAATTGATTGATAAACATTTCAGGATGAAAATAGCAGTTTTAAAACTTTCAGCTTTTGTCTTTTCTCCCCTCAGCCTGCTCAACTATCACTTTTAATGATTACTTACTTTTTATTGGGCCTGTCTTGGCACAAGGACTATGAATTATCCTTTAAAGACACGTAAGAACCTAAAGTTAAATTGCCCCCCCCCAAAATATATTTATATTGGAAGTATAAATTAAGAAAGAAAAAAAAGGATGTATAAAGATTGACCAAAACCCTCTAAGGTGGCAGCAGGGTTCTGGTGAAGTGATGGACCAGAGTCAGTCCTCCTTGGAGAATACAGGGGCTATCTAATTAATCCTTTCTGCAGTTCTTTTGGATAAATGTCAGAGAGGAGCTTAAGGGGTGATTCAGTTGAATAAAAGCAGAGAATGTGAAGTAGACAATCTATGAAGTATTTCACGGCTCTCAAGTGTTAAGAGGAGCACAAATGCTGGTGATGAATTCAGGAGCATTGTCTCTGAAACTGGGAAACAGTAAGTAAGACATAATTACAGGGCTTCAGCCCAATTTAACACATTATACAAGAAGTGTTACATGAAGAACTTTTACTGTTTAAACATGCTCTCTTTTATTTTTCACACAGAAAAGTATGGACAGCAATACCACAAGCACTCATGGACCACTCCCTAGAATTAATGAATATTTATAACATTGAGCTATGTTTGCCTCAGATCTTTTGAAATGAAAGAAATAAAACACTTCTCCTCTTTCGCTCCATGGAGGAAACCACTATGGTGACTCTGGTGTGCTTCCTGTCACCAAGAATCCAATCATTACAATGATCTCTTTTACAGGAACCATCCTTTAGTAGATGATTTTACTGCCTTATGATACGTGCCATAAAATCAGGCAGATGACAGCAGCAGCCTTGCCCAGCTGACCCTTGGCTGGTCATTGTTTCTCCACATATGGGCTACAGACCCTGTTCTCTCCTCTTACATAGTCACGCCATGGTAATTTTTAATTACTTATTTTATGGGATGGCAGAGATAATTTATGCCTTTGTTTTTGGTATTTTTTAACACTTTACTTCAGAAATCGCATACATTTGCAAGGATGTGGATTAAGCTGATTCAGTTGCAAATGTTTTCCTAGAAGTATTCTTTCAGGAGGAAAAGTCAGGCCTCCAGGGAATAATAGTGCCTCCTTCCATGCTGTGAAGGGAAAATAAAAAGTATTGAGTCGTTTGCACCCACTGTGGACATACCCTCCAACCTGGCCTGAATCCATATTTGGTGTTGGTGTCTAATGGGGACGAAGGTTCTGAGGGGGCCTTTAGAGGAGGAAGGTTGCAATCACCAGGTGCCCCAGGACTCTGTCTTAGATAGGTCTAAGTCTGTAGTCTTACCTGCTGTGGGTCTCTCAGGCTGGGCTGTGGTCAGAAACATCTGGGGAGCCTGGCAAGCTCCACGTGCCCGGGCTGTGCTGCGACAGTCACATGTGAACCTGGGAGCGGACTTGAGCCTCAGTGCCTCCTCAGGCTCTGCCAGGGATCCCACTGCTTGCCAAGTTGAGAAGCATTGAGTTAGAGCATTCAGCCATCCTGGCCTTCTCCTAGACTCTTGAACTTACCCAGGGCTTCCTAGCCTCAGGAGCACTCACTATTACCTCTACTGGAACCACTTTATTCTTAGTTTAGATTGTACCTCTTAGGTAGGCTTTCTTTGGCCAGCCTGTCTGGAATTGTTCCCCCTGCCCATCACCAGTTAGATGGAAGCATTGTACCCTATTTATTTCCTTTTTAGTATTACAGTCATCAGAAGTGTCTGTTGATTTGTTTGCTTGCTTATTGTCTCCCCTCCCCCAGCTAGAGTATGAACCCCTTATGGGCAGGACCTTGCTTTCTTGTTTATCACTGTATTCCTGGTGTGTAGTATGGTGCTTGGTGTAATACATACCTATAGAATGTTTGTTAAATGAGAATGAATTCTAATATCAAGAGGTATCAACAGATCACTGAATAACTTTGAGGTTCTCTAAGATCTCAAGAAGGGTTAATCTCTTTCCTGAAAAGATGTACCTGTCTCATTGTAAACATTTAATCAGAATGTAGGGCGACATACCCTTTAATCTAGCCCTGGCCTTGTTTTCTGGTCTTGCCCTCAATATCTCCTAATGAATAATAATAATGATAATACTAATAATACAACCAACAATACATGAACGTGTATACAGTAATAATCAGCTTAAAGGAGGCTTCACATACTTTATCTGATGTGATCCTTTTCTGTGGGATGGGTGTGATTATGCACAGATGATGAAACAGGCATAGAGTAGTAAAATGCCATGTCCAAGTCCACATATGTCTAAGAAACAGAACTGGGATGTTTATTGGGTGTCCTATGAAAGGGATGTGTGGGTATGAGACTTCTCCAGGATTAGCAGGCATTTGCCAACCCTCCATGCGATACTGAGGGCCATGTGGGTATGAGACTTCTCCAGGATTAGCAGGCATTTGCCAACCCTCCATGCGATACTGAGGGCCATGCCCTTTCCCTCTGAAATTCTGGGCTTTCTTGTTTTAAGAATTCATAGGGAGTGAACAGTGGATAGAATTAGAGAAAAAATGGAGAGGTGAGGAAGAGGAAGTCTTTCTCATCTTTTGCCTTTCATATGGCTCCCTGTCTTTGGGTGCAGTGCCAAGTCTTGGGCTCCAATGTAGCGGAGTACCTTTAATATAGTGGTTTGTGCACATCTTGTAGAGGTGAACTTCCTAACTCATTGTTAATATTGCGTAGCATGGTTAGGTGAGGACTTGGAGGGGCTCAACTGTATTTGACTCAGTTGGCTTGTAAAGGAAACCTGTCTTCCTCCGTGTATTCCTGGGAATGCCTTAAGCATGGTAGACCAAGAGTTTTAGGAAAAGATCCTAAAATCTGGAGTAGTCATCCATCTGTGGATCAGATTCAAAGAGCCTGCCTAATAGAATTTAAACAGGACTCCCTTGTGATAGCTGTACCCTGCACCCTGTCATGATGGGTGCTGAATTACCGGTATGCTCTATAATTTAGATGCATGTGCTATACATGTTCCTTTGCATGTAGGAAACATTGCATTGTTCTGCCATTAAAACATAAGAAATAAAACATGGCAATGGGATCAGTTACTTGACCTCAGAGCCAAACTAAACCACTTTGCTTGGTGTCACCTCACTTTAATGACTCTAAATAAAAATCATCTCCATCTCTGATACCGTGTTACTTATTTGCCGTGCTGGGGGAGGTAGTATTCTTCCTGCTGCTGACCTAGCCCACGTGAAGGTCCTTATCTTAAATCCTGCAGCCGTAAAGGAAATAATTGGTAAACAGGCTGGTGACGGAGGTATGATTGAGTCCCTTAATTCACAGAGCGATTAATGGGGATTTAAATGTTTTAATTGGTTATGCTTCATTGTAAGTGCTTTTGGACACAGAACTGCTTGATTTGTCAACCAACCAAGTGTTTCCTGGCATTTCCTTTTTTTTTTTTTTTTTTTTTTTTTTAAATTGGGTGGAGAATTTTTATTTTTTAATTTTTATTTATTTATGATAGTTACAGAGAGAGAGAGAGAGGCAGAGACACAGGCAGAGGGAGAAGCAGGCTCCATGCACCGGAAGCCCGATGTGGGATTCGATCCTGGGTCTCCAGGATCGCGCCCTGGGCCAAAGGCAGGCGCCAAACCGCTGCGCCACCCAGGGATCCCTTTTTTTTTTTTTTCTTTTTTTAATTTTTTTTTTTCTCTTTTTTTTTTCCTGGCATTTCCATCCATACTGCTGGGGTTCCCAAATCCTGTTTAACTTTGTGCTACTTTTTTCTCGAGCTACCTTCTGGCTCTCTCTGACCCGTGTGAATCTGGTCAGTGGATCAGAAGGGCAGGACTCCTGCTGACTGGACGGCTGGGCAGCGGGTGGAGCTTCCCCAGAGCCCCCTCCTGTCCCTTTCTACACATCCTTAGGGCTGGTTCCCCCTTTGTGAAATATTTTTAGCTTGAGGGCTGTCTGTTATGTTGATTTTGCTCTGATAAGGGAAGTGAAGGCCGGCTGCACAGGGTCTGTGCTTGGAGTCACGTCCTGGGGGAGCCTGACCTCTAGAGTCACCTGGGATAGGCCACCACAGACATTTATTACTGGGATTTATACTTTCCCCATTAAAATGATTCCTCTTCTTTCCTTGTGGTCACAGACAGAAAAGAGATTCTTCTAGATGCTTTGTGGACTTCAGGCTGGGGACAGGTACTCCTTTAAACCTGATTCACTGTCTTCCAGTGTCTCATTTTACAGCTAGCATGTTTCACATTCTTGATTGCCCACATGACAGTGCCCTGCTGCTCCCGGAGGTGACCATCAGTCTCTGCTGCAGTTTTCCTTTGAGGAAGTAATGCTTCCTTTGAGGATGTTGAGGAAGCTGTGTTGCCCACAACATAGATAGGGATTGAACTGGACTTCAGTGTACACACCATACAGACAATGACTCTGCCCTTTTATGAAATCCTTTTAAAGCTGTAAATGGAATTTTCCCTAATTTCAATGAATTAAATGTTAAATTGGGGAGGAGTTGGTGGGTTCACTGACAGACAAAGAAGAGGATATAAACAACTCTCTTCGATGCTGTGGCTTCCTTTGTAAGGGCCATGTGTGATGGGGAGAGAGATTAGAAATCTATTTTTAAATTAAAAAGAGAGTATTAGTGGTGCTTTGGAAAAATTCATCTAACCCCCCAGTGTAATGGGAGTCCAGAAGGGTGTGTGACTCAAACGCCCCATTCCTTTTCTTGTCTCCTCTTTGGCAACACATTCATATACTGCCCTGTTTTTCCAGGGCTGAGGGAGGCAGGGGCAGAGGAGTGGAGGGGCACGAGAGTGTGAGAGGGCCCAAATGATTTGCCTGATTAACCACTAAATGTGGCTGATTTGGGGAATTCTTAGTCTTTCGTTCCTCCAAAGCTTAAAGAAAAATCTCCCACGTGCGGTGTGGTGGAGCCACAGTGAAGCCTCCACTGTTCTGGAGGCTGGAAAAACAAGTCTGACATTGGGGGTGCTCGTGGGAGTGGATGAGTGTTGGGGAGGATGGAACAGTCTGACTGCCACCACACACTGCCCCCCCCCCCCCGTTCGCCCCCTCCCCCCGCCCCATGGGTCCACGTGCTGTGCGTGAGGTGAGGGAAGAAAAGCCAGAATCATCCTGGGAAGGAGCAGTCGCCTAGAGAACATTGCCATGTGTAGCTTCCTTTGAGGAGAACTGAAATTAGCCCTACTGAGTAGCTTTAGGTTTGGGTATTGTGCATGACTTGGTTTAGAATATGTTTTTGAATAAATGAATCTGGTGACTTTGTATCAACTGGTGAGCCTTGCAAGCGGTAAGAGGATTCCTTGTATTTGGTTAAACTTTGGTTTCCTATGCAAGATGCTAGGCAGACAAGAGTAATCAATCCTCCAGTTACCTGAGGGTCTTAGGAGAAGTAAGCCCTTTCTTATGATGTAGCAACCTTGAGCAAGCTTCTTCTGGGTGTCCCTGCCTTGGATGATTTTGGTCAGTAGATCAGAAGGGCAGTGGCATCATGTTGGCTGGACCCCTTGGCACTGGTCAGAGCTCTTCCATGGTTTCCTCCTGCCCCTTTCTACATATCCTTAGGGTTATAACCTAAGCTTATAAGCTTCCCTTTGGGAATGATTTTTAGCTTGAAGATTGTTCATGGTGTTGATTGATCAGGGAAAATATGGAAGGAAGTGAGAACAAACTAGGAAGGGGGCTGAGGAGGATGAGCGTTGCAGGAGACGGATGCCATCCCTTGGCTCTAGTCTCAGTGGGGACTGTTGCAGGACTGGGCTTCATTTACTCTCTTTACAGGAGACCCTGAAACCCAGTGCTTTTCCTCCTAGGCTAGATTTGTGACAGATCAATCCTTGTCCAGAAGGAGCCATTAATGTGGCACACAAGGCTTTGACTTGGGTCTTGAGGATCCAATCTGGTGGGGACACATGGGGTTGGGGGAGGGATGAGATGGATGTGCATCCAAGTGGCCTGAGTAGTATATGCCAAGGTGTAAGATGGGAAATCCCAGGTGAATTCAGGGCACAACCAAGGGCTAGTTTGGCTGGACGGTTTGGAGTGTGAAGGAGAGAGGTGGGAAGGTGGGAAAGGAGCCGGAAACAGATCCAGGCTAAAGAGTTTGGACTTTATTTGGGTAACATACATCCACTGAAGACTTTGGCGAAGGGTTTGATGTGATCAAAGCTCTACTTTTGAGAGATTAATCTTGTAGTAGTGGACGGTGGTGAGGAGGAATTTCTGTCAGGACACCATGGTGATGGCCTAAGCAGTGTTTATGGTGACACGTAAAGCAGCTATGAAACCAGTCAGATGTTTGACCAGAGTTACAAGAATCTCAGTTCCTACAAGAAATAATTTCTCAAATAGAGGAGCAATTTAAGGGATGACATACAATAAGAATTTTCATTAATGAATTGACAAGGCTTCTTTAAGATTAGTGTGTTTGGGGGGATCCCTGGGTGGCTCAGTGGTTTAGTGCCTGCCTTTGGCCCAGGGCGCAATCCTGGGGTCCCGGGATCCAGTCCCGCGTTGGGCTCCCAGCATGGAGCCTGCTTCTCCCTCCTCCTGTGTCTCTGCCTCTCTCTCTCTCTCTCTGTCTATGTCTATCATGAATAAATAAATAAATAAATAAATAAATCTTAAAAAAAAAGATTAGAAAAAAAAAGATTGTTTGTGGAGATTGGTTTGTGCCGTGTCTATTAGTTTGCTGTGTTTGATAGTGTAGTTAGACCCATGTTCTCTGGGGCCAGACCACCTGGATTTAAAGCCCAATCTCACTGTTAGCCCTGAGACCTTGGGTAAATTACCAACCTCTCTGCCTCTGTGCTGGCCACCTATGATGTGCTTCATAAGGGTTAATGCCATTGTCATTAGCATCATTTATTTTTAACAAATTGTTTTACTTCACAGAGATAGAGGATCTTTTCAGTATCCTAAGTATACCTCCTTAGGAGTTGCATTTGGGTGAAAGCACAGACCCCTCTGGCACCAGTGCATGATTTTAGACTCTGAAGGGCTTCTTTTATTACCAAGAAGACTGAAAGAGTTGCTGGCATTGCCTTGGTGTCTTAAGGAGGTTGAATAATTGGGATTCTCTTGGTCTCCTTCCTTCATGGGTTCAAGAGGGCTGCTGCAGCTCCAGCCATCCTGTCTGTCAGGCTGAAGGAAAAAGAATAAAGGTTAGAAGGTCAAAAGAGTACCTGCCCGTTGAATAAGCTATCTTTTAAGTTCCTTCCTAGAAACCCAGCCTAAGGACTTCTGTTAATATCTTATTGGCCATTTCTATCTTCCAGGGATGTGAAAAAGTAATTTTCTCCATGTATTTTGCGTCTCTCAAAAATACAGATGTTCTGTTACAAAGAAAAGAAGAGAAGGATGGATATTGTGTGAGTGGCTAGCAGTCTCAGCCACAGGGGGAGCTCACTGCAGGAAAGCTACCTCAAGGGTTTCAAAGAATTTTGTCTGTTTCTAAGTTAGCAATTGGTCTGCCTTCTCTCAGATTGACAGCTTCTGGTAGTCTGATCATTTAAGTTTTTAGCATGTGTTCAGTTTTTGCCATTAGCAAGTTTGTTCAAGAAAGAAAATATGATTACAGAAAGATAGGGGAACATACCATGTTTTAGCTCAATTATTAGTATAGGTGTAGGAGGGAAGTCTTAAATTATATCTAAAGATACGTCCTGTGGGTCACAGGATTCTCCCGGAGGTATGGTGGTGAGGAAGGCTTTGTCATACATCCACATCCAGCGTATGGTTGTCTGTAGACAGGCTGATGTAGTATACAAACACCGTAGATAGCAATCATCCAGAGATGCAGAGAAGGAAGGCAATTAGTCTGATTCTATAGGAAAAAAAAGAGTCAGGTAAGGTATAAACATAAGGAAGGACCAGGGCACCATGTGGTAATGATTTGCTTAACCTCAGGTCAGAGTCAAAGTTGAAGGCAAACCCATGAGCACTATCTAATAAGATCTCACAAGTAAGAGGTTTAGGATCTAGGTCCAGATTTGTAGGAAATGATTCATATAACTAAAAAATATGACTTAACCTTTCTGTGCCTTATTTCTTATTTTAAAATCAGAAGTAATACCTACCTAAGTTTTTGTTTTAATTGTGGTAAAATACACACAACATAAAATTTGCCATCTTGACCAGTTTTAAGTATATAGCTCAAAGGCAATAAAAGTACATTCACATTGTGAGACCATCACCGTAATTTCCAGAATCCTTCACCTTGCAAAATTGAAACTCTGACCTATTAAACAATAGCCTCTCATTCCCCCTTCTCTGGCAATACCCAGCAACCATCATTCTACTTTATTTCTTTGAATTTGACTAGTTTAGGTACTTTATATAAATAGAATCATGCAGTATTTGTTCATTTGCAACTGGCTGACTTTAGTTAGCAATGTCTTCAGGGTTCATCCATACTGTAGCATGCTAACTCTTTTTAAGGATTAAAGGAGTTTCCTTTAAAGGCTGAGTATGGGATCCCTGGGTGGCGCAGTGGTTTGGCGCCTGCCTTTGGCCCAGGGCGCGATCCTGGAGACCCGGGATCAAATCCCACGTCGGGCTCCTGATGCATGGAGCCTGCTTCTCCCTCTGCCTATGTCTCTGCCCCTCTCTCTCTCTGTGTGACTATCATAAATAAATAAAAATTTAAAAAAAAGATTAAAAAAAATAAAGGCTGAGTAATACTCCATTCTAATGTCTGTACCACATTTTGTTTATCTACTCACTGTTGATGGATAGTTGGGGTGCTTCCACCTTTCAGCTATTACAAATAATGCTACTGTGAATATGAGTATACACATATTTCTTTGAGTCTTTGCTTTTAATTTTTTTGGGTATATGTCCAGAAGTGGAATTGCTGGAGCATATGGTAATTAAAAAAATGTTTTTTGAGGAACGGCCACACTTTTCCAGAGCAGCTGCATCATCTTACATTCCCACCAGCAATGCTTGATGGTTCCAGTTTCTCCATATCCTCCCCAATACATGCTGTTTCTTGGGGTTTTGTCTTGTTTTGTTTTTTATTTCTTTACTGTTTTGTTTTTTTGTATAGTAGTCATCCTGATAGGTATGAGGTACCTAAGTTTTTTTTTTTTTTTTTTAACCTCTGAACTTTTTATTGGCCTCCTGCTCCTCCCTGTTTCTGCTGCCTCTACGCCTCAGAATTTTGGTGTCGTTGGTCTCAGACACCACCTTGCTGTCCACCGTCTTGCAGGTGGTGGTCTTCTGGATTGTCTGCAAGAAGTTACTGTTGTCCAGGGCATCAGTAAGACTGAAGTCCTCCCTGTCTTCCAACAGGCGACAGTAGGTGGCAATCTCAGCCTCCAGCTTGACCTTGACATTCAGCAGGGCCTCATACTCCTGGGCCTGGTGCTGCCCCTCTGCCCAGGTCTGGTACAGCTCTGACTCCAGGTGTAGCAGGACCCTGTTGAGCTGCTCCATATATGACCTCCCTCAGGCTGTTCTCCAAGCTGGCCTTCAGGTTTCTCCTTGAGTCCAGGTTGATCTCCAAGGACTTGGCGGTACGTCTTAGCTCCGTGAGGGTCATCTCAGCTTCTCCTATCTCAGCAGTCTGTGTGGTGACCCCTGTGGTCGATCTTCTGGGACCAATACTTGTCCTCCCGGTTCTTCTGAGCCAGTTTGTCATACTGGGCCCGGATATCTGCCATGATCTTGCCAAGGTCCTGAGATTTGGGGGCATCCAACACTACCATCGACCCAGAGTTGGAGATTTGGTTTTGTAGACCCTTTACTTCCTCCTCATGGTTCTTCTTCATGAAGAGCAGCTCCTCCTTGAGAGCCTCGATCTCTGTCTTTAGCTGCAGGCAAGTGACATTGGTGGTATCAGTGACCTTGTGGAACCCATGGATGTCACTCTCCACAGACTAGCCCATGGCCAGCTCTGTCTCATATTTGATTCAGGAGTTGTCAGCCGCAAGACGGGCATTGTCACTCTGTAGAACGATGCGGGCATTGTCCACAGCACTTGCAAAGATCTGAGCCCTCAGGTCCTCCATGGTCTTGAAGTAATGTCCTCAGTCTCTGACTTGGGGTCCCTTCTTCTCTAGGTGTTCCCGGATTTTCATCTCCTGATCGAATCAGGATAATCAGATAATCTCTCTGATTATCAGCCTCCAGGCTCCTCACTCTCTCCAGGTAGGAGGCCAGGCAGTCATTCAGGTCTCTCATGGTCTCCTCACCCTGGATGCCCTCTATGCTCGCCAGACCCCTGGCCACCCCCGCAGCCAGGCCCATGGATCCCCAGCCACCCCAGAAGCTGGTGGAGCAGGATACAGAGATCCAGGAGTCTGAGCCCCTGTGCCTACATAGACACTGGCCATGTTGCTGCTGATCAGCCAGACACAGCGGCTGGGCGACTGCACAGAGCCCAGGGACCAGTAGTTGGAAGAGAAGGTGGAGCGGGTGGTGAAACTCGTGCTGTTTGGAGAGTAAGAGGGTGACACAGGAGGCCAGGGCTCAGGCTTGAGCAAGGCCTACCTAAGTTTTATTTATTTTATTTTTTAATAATAAATTTATTTTTTATTGGTGTTCAATTTACCAACATAAAGAATAACACCCAGTGTTCATCCCGTCAAGTACCCCCCTCAGTGCCCATCACCCATTCACCCCCACCCCACCCCCTCCTCCCCTTCCACCACCCCTAGTTCATTTCCCAGAGTTAGGAGTCTTTATGTTCTGTCTCCCTTTCTGATATTTCCCACACATTTCTTCTCCCTTCCCTTCTATTCCCTTTCACTATTATTTATATTCCCCAAATGAATGAGAACATACACTGTTTGTCCTTCTCTGATTGACTTACTCCACTCAGCATAATACCTTCCAGTTCCATCCACATTGAAGCAAATGGTGGGTATTTGTCGTTTCTAATGGCTGAGTAATATTCCATTGTATACATCAACCACATCTTCTTTCACCATTCATCTTTCCATGGACACCGAGGCTCCTTCCATAGTTTGGCTATTGTGGCCATTGCTGCTATAAACATCGGGGTGCAGGTGTCCCGGTGTTTCATTGCATCTGAATCTTTGGGGTAAATCCCCAACAGTGCAATTGCTGGGTCGTAGGGCAGGCCTATTTTTAACTCTTTGAGGAACCTCCACACAGTTTTCCAGAGTGGCTGCACCAGTTCACATTCCCACCAACAGTGTAAGAGGGTTCCCTTTTCTCCGCATCCTCTCCAACATTTGTGGTTTCCTGCCTTGTTAATGTTCCCCATTCTCACTGGTGTGAGGTGGTATCTCACTGTGGTTTTGATTTGTATTTCCCTGATGGCAAGTGATGCAGAGCATTTTCTCATGTGCCTGTAGGCCGTGTCTATGTCTTCCTCTGTGAGATTTCTGTTCATATCTTTTGCCCATTTCATGATTGGATTGTTTGTTTCTTTGGTGTTGAGTTTAATAAGTTCTTTATAGATCTTGGAAACTAGCCCTTTATCTGATACATCATTTGCAAGTATCTTCTCCCATTCTCTAGGTTGTCTTTTAGTTTTGTTGACTGTATCCTTTGCTGTGCAAAAGCTTCTTATCTTGATGAAGTCCCAATAGTTCATTTTTGCTTTTGTTTCTTTTGCCTTCGTGGATGTATCTTGCAAGAAGTTACTGTGGCCAAGTTCAAAAAGGGTGTTGCCTGTGTTCTCCTCTAGGATTTTGATGGAATCTTGTCTCACATTTAGATCTTTCATCCATTTTGAGTTTATCTTTGTGTATGGTGAAAGAGAGTGGTCTAGTTTCATTCTTCTGCATGTGGATGTCCAATTTTCCCAGCACCATCTATTGAAGAGACTGTCTTTCTTCCAGTGGATAGTCTTTCCTCCTTTATCGAATATTAGTTGACCATAAAGTTCAGGGTCCACTTCTGGGTTCTCTGTTCTGTTCCATTGATCTATGTGTCTGTTTTTGTGCTAGTACCACACTGTCTTGATGACCACAGCTTTGTAGTACAACCTGAAATCTGGCATTGTGATGCCCCCAGCTATGGTTTTCTTTTGTAAAATTCCCCTGGCTATTCGGGGTCTTTTCTGATTCCACACAAATCTTAAGATGATTTGTTCCAACTCTCTGAAGAAAGTCCATGGTATTTAGATAGGGATTGCATAAAATGTGTAAATCCCCTGGGTAACATGGACATTTTCACAATATTACTTCTGCCAATCCATGAGCATGGGATATTTTTCCATCTCTTTGTGTCTTCCTCAATTTCTTTCAGAAGTGTTCTATAGTTTTTAGGGTATAGATCCTTTACCTCTTTGGTTAGGTTTATTCCTAGGTATCTTATGCTTTTGGGTGCAATTGTAAATGGGATTGACTCCTTAATTTCTCTTTCTTCAGTCTCATTGTTAGTGTATAGAAATGCCACTGATTTCTGGGCATTGATTTTGTATCCTGCCACGCTACCAAATTGCTGTATGAGTTCTAGCAATCTTGGGGTGGAGGCTTTTGGGTTTTCTATGTACAGTATCACGTCATCAGCGAAGAGGGAGAGTTTGACTTCTTCTTTGCCAATTTGAATGCCTTTAATGTCTTTTTGTTGTCTGATTGCTGAGGCTAGGACTTCCAGTACTATGTTGAATAGCAGTGATGAGAGTGGACATTCCTGTCTTGTTCCTGATCTTAGGGGAAAGGCTCCCAGTGTTTCCCCATTGAAAATTATATTTGCTATGGGGTTTTCGTAGATGGCTTTTAAGATGTCGAGGAATGTTCCCTCCATCCCTACACTCTGAAGAGTTTTGATCAGGAATGGATGCTGTATTTTGTCAAATGCTTTCTCTGCATCTAATGAGAGGATCATATGGTTCTTGGTTTTTCTCTTGGTGATATGATGAATCACATTGATTGTTTTATGAGTGTTGAACCAGCCTTGTGTCCCGGGGATAAATCCTACTTGGTCGTGGTGAATAATTTTCGAATGTACTGTTGGATCCTATTGGCTAGTATCTTGTTGAGAATTTTTGCATCCATGTTCATCAGGGATATTAGTCTGTAATTCTCCTTTTTGGTGGGGTCTTTGTCTGGTTTTGGAATTAAGGTGATGCTGGCCTCATAGAACGAGTTTGGAAGTACTCCAACTCTTTCTATCTTTCCAAACAGCTTTAGTAGAATAGGTATGGTTTCTTCTTTAAACATTTGATAGAATTCCCCTGGGAAGCCATCTGGCCCTGGACTCTTGTGTCTTGGGAGGTTTTTGATGACTGCTTCAATTTCCTCCCTGGTTATTGGCCTGTTCAGGTTTTCTATTTCTTCCTGTTCCAGTTTTGTTAGTTTGTGGCTTTCCAGGAATGCGTCCATTTCTTCTAGATTGCCTAATTTACTGGCGTATAGCTGTTCATAATATGTTTTTAAAATCGTTTGTATTTCCTTGGTGTTGGTAGTGATCTCTCCTTTCTCATTCATGATTTTATTAATTTGAGTCTTCTCTCTCTTCTTTTTACTAAGGCTGGCTAATGGTTTATCTATCTTATTAATTCTTTCAAAGAACCAGCTCCTGGTTTTGTTGATCTGTTCCACAGTTCTTCTGGTCTCGATTTCGTTGAGTTCTGCTCGAATCTTAATTAACTCTCTTCTTCTGCTGGGTGTAGGATCTATCTGCTGTTTTTTCTCTAGCTCCTTTATGTGTAACGTTAGCTTTTGTATTTGAGTTCTTTCCAGTTTTTGAATGGATGCTTGTATTGCAATGTATTTCCCCCTTAGGACTGCTTTTGCTGCATCCCAAAGATTTTGAACAGTTGTATCTTCATGCTCATTAGTTTCCATGAATCTTTTTAATTCTTCCTTAATTTCCTGGTTGACCCTTTCATCTGTTAGCAGGATGGTCCTTAACCTCCACGTGTTTGAGGTCCTTCCAAACTTCTTGTTGTGATTTAGTTCTAATTTCAAGGCATTATGGTCTGAGAATATGCAGGGGACGATCCCAATCTTTTGGTATTGGTTCAGACCCGATTTGTGACCCAATATGTGGTCTATTCTGGAGAAAGTTCCATGTGCACTTGAGAAGAATGTGTATTCAGTTGAGTTTGGATGTAAAGTTCTGTAGATATCTGTGAAATCCATCTGGTCCATTGTATCATTTAAAGCTCTCGTTTCTTTGGATATGTTGTGCTTAGAAGACCTATCTAGTATAGAAAGAGCTAGATTGAAGTCACCAAGTGTAAGTGTATTATTATCTAAGTACTTCTTCACTTTGGTTATTAATTGATTTAAATATTTGGCAGCTCCCACATTCGGGGCATATATATTGAGGATTGTTAAGTCCTCTTGTTGGATAGATCCTTTAAGTATGAGATAGTGTCCTTCTTCATCTCTCACTACAGTCTTCGGGGTAAATTTTAGTTTATCTCATGTAAGGATGAGCAGGCTACCCCTGCTTTCTTTTGAGGACCATTTGAATGGTAAATGGTTCTCCAACCTTTTATTTTCAGGTTGTAGGTGTCCTTCTGTCTAAAATGAGTCTCTTGTAGGCAGCAAATAGATGGGTCCTGCTTTTTTATCCAGTCTGAAACCCTGTGCCTTTTGATGGGGTCATTAAGCCCGTTCACGTTCAGTGTTACTATTGAGAGATATGAGTTTAGTGTCATCATGATATCTATTCAGTCCTTGTTTTTGTGGATCGTTCCACTGAACTTCTTCTTAAAGGGGAATTTTAAGAGTCCCCCTTAAAATTTCTTGCAGAGCTGGTTTGGAGGTCACATATTCTTTCAGTTCCTGCCTGTCTTGGAAGCTCTTTATCTCTCCTTCCATTTTGAATGAGAGCCTGGCTGGATAAAGTATTCTTGGTTCATGTTCTTCTCATTTAGGACCCCGAATATATCCTGCCAGCCCTTTCTGGCCTGCCAGGTCTCTGTGGAGAGGTCTGCTGTTACCCTAATACTCCTCCCCATAAAGGTCAGGGATTTCTTGTCTCTTGCTGCTTTAAGGATCTTCTCTTTATCTTTGGAATTTGCAAGCTTCACTATTAGATGTCGAGGTGTTGAACGGTTTTTATTGATTTTAGGGGGGGGGATCTCTCTATTTCCTGGATCTGAATGCCTGTTTCCCTTCCCAGATTAGGAAAGCTTTCAGCTATGATTTGTTCAAATACATATTCTGGCCCTCTGTCCCTTTCGGCGCCCTGGGAACCCCAGTGAAACGTAGGTTTTTCTTCCTCAGGCTGTCGTTTATTTCCCGTAATCTATCTTCATGGTCTTTTAATTGTTTGTCTCTCTTTTCCTCAGTTTCCCTCTTTGCCATCAACTTGTCTTCTATGTCACTCACTTGTTCTTCCACCTGGTTAACCCTCGGCATTAGGACTTCTAGTTTGGATTGCATCTCATTCAATTGATTTTTAATTTCTGCCTGATTAGATCTAAATTCTGCAGTCATGAAGTCTCTCAAGTCCTTTATGCTTTTTTCTAGAGCCACCAGTAGCTGTATAATAGTGCTTCTGAATTGGCTTTCTGACATTGAATTGTAATCCAGATTTTGTAATTCTGTGGGAGAGAGGACTGTTTCTGATTCTTTCTTTTGAGGTGAGGTTTTCCTTCTAGTCATGTTGCTCAGTGCTGAGTGGCCAAAAACAAGTATTGGGAAAAGGAGAAAAAGAGAGGAGAGAAAGAAGGAAAGAAAAGAGAAAAAGAAAAAAGAAAAAAAGGAAGAAAAAAAGAAAAAAGAGAAGAAAAAGAGAAAGAAAAAGAAAGAAAGAAAAAAAGGGGGTGGGAAAGAGAAAAAAAATCAAAAAGAAAAAAAAAAAAAACCACGGGGGAGTATCTTCTGATTCTGTGTACTTTAAGTCCCTTGACTTCCCCTGGAACTTGTCCGTCTAGCTGGTCTTCTGGGGGAGGGGCCTGTTGTGCTGATTTTCAGGTGTTAGCACTTGGGGGAGCTGCTCTGCCCCCTGCCTGGTGCAGGGCTCAGTGGGGGTTGTTTACCCCGTGAGGCCCCAGGAGGAACAACCGCAGTGGCGGGGCCAGCTCTGGAAACCTGGATTCAGCCCCTGCAGGAACTCTGGAGCTCTCCGTCTGCAGGGCCTGGAGGCTCCGGGGCGGGGCCGCTGATCTGCTCAGCTCTGGGCAGGAGCGTCCTTGCTGTCTTGGGCCCTCCTGGGCCCTCCGGCCTCTGCCTGTCCCGGGGGAGGCCAGATCCTGGGCTGTGTCCCGGCGCCCTGTGCTCCGGAGTCTGCGCTGTTGGATTCGAGCTCCCGGAGCCGCGCAGCCCCCTCCGCGGAGCCTCTTCCTCCGCCCGAGCCCCTCCGAGCTGCTCCCGCCCGGCAGCCCCCTCCGCAGAGCCGCCCCCGAGCCCATCCGAGCTGCTCCGGGTCCCGCCGTGCCTTGCAGCCCTTAGGGAGCTCGGCGCACTGTCCCGGGGCGCAGGTGTCTGTTAGTGTCCCAGGGAGCCCGAGGGCATCCCCGCCCTCCTGGGGTCCTGCTCTAACTCCCTTCGAGACCTTTCCGCCCGGGAAGGTTGGTGCGGCTCCTGCTTCTCCTGGACGGGGCTCTCCAGCCTGGGGACACCCGCCCCGGCCTTAGCCTGGCTCCTCGCGGGGCCCCTCCCCCTTGGAGGCCTTTTGTTTCTTTCTTTTCCCCACCGTCTTCCTACCTTGATAGAAGCGCGAACTCTTCTCACTGAAGCATTCCAGCTGTTCTCTCTTTAAATCTCAGGCCGAATTCGTAGATTTTCAGGATGATTTGAAGGTTATCTAGGTAATTTGGTGGGGACAGGTGATTTGGGGACCCTACTCTTCCGCCGTCTTGCCCCTCCTGGGTACCTAAGTTTTAAAGGAGTATGAACAATGTGTCCTGATTAACTCCTTCTGGAATCACTGCTCCTTTGCTCAATCAATTCGTGTTTCTCCTTGGGCAAGTTCCATAGCCTGTGTGCCTCAATTTCATTTTCTTCTCAGTGTAAATGTCTGTGTGGAAGGGTGGTATGGATGTTGTTGAGATTATATCCCATCCTCTGTGCCCATTCCAGCATTTTAATTGCCCTGGAAAAGCTAAAAGCAGAGTATATTACTGTTTATATTCCCATTATTCCTAGCTGTTGGTTTTCTCTTGCATCCTAATCAGAAACATGATGTTTCCAAAATGTTATGGGAGAGAGAGCCCTGGTCTTAGAACCAGAAGGCATGGAACTGAATTCCCATTTTCCCACTTTTTAGTTGAGGGAAGTTGGTTTTATCTGGAAAAAAAAAATGGCATGACAGTGGGCACCTCGTGATCCTGCTCTTTCAAATCTACCTCTTCCTGTCCCCATCCAACAACTTAGAAGCTCCCCCCCCCCGCCGCTTTATTGAGATTTTACTGACATCTAATGCATGTTATTTTAAGGTGTACAGTGTGCAAGATGATTACCACAATAAGGTCAGTGAACACTACCATCCCCTCAGATAATTACCTTTTTTATGTGTATGGTAATATTTAAGGTCTAATTTGGTAACAGCCTCCAAGCATATGATACAGTATTGTTAATTATACTCACCATGTTGCACATTGGAACCCCAGAATTTATTCATTGTGTAGCTGGGAGTTTGTGCCATTTGAGCAGTGTCTCCCCATTTCACACCACCTCTAGCCCCAGCAACCACCATTTCTGGAAGTTCAGCTCTTTTAGATTCCACATATGTGTGGGAACATATGGTATCTCTCTTTCTCTGTCTGGCTTATCTCACTTGGCACAGTGACTTCATGGTTCAACCAAGTTGAACCTCAGAGGGCAAGATTTCCTTCTTTTTTTTAATGGCTGAGTGGTATTCCATTGTAATTATACACCAGGTTTTCTTTACTCATTCATCTGTTGATGGTCACTTGGGTCATTTCTGTGTCTTGGCTATGGTGAGGAATGCTGCGATGAACATGAGAGTGCACATGTCTTTGAGACGATGTCCTCTTTTCCTTTGGGATTCTGATAGCCTTTGTGTTGCTGCCACTTACAACTTCCCAGTCATCATTCACCCACTGAAGCTCAAGCTTTCCTGAGAGCTGCTCTAATCCTCTCAGCATGGGTTACTAACTGCAAAGTCTGGAGATGTGCTGGGCCACCAGCTTCCTTGACTCTTCTGCTGTGTTTGACGATCTGTGCTAGACCACTTCGTTCTTGACCTTCCTCTTTGGTTCCTGGGACACCACTTCCCTTTGATTTTCCTTTCCCTTTAGATAGTTCTCTCTCAGTATCCTCCTTCTGATTCTCTTGACTCTCTCTGGGGTGGGGCATCACCCTCCACATATTTACTGACGACCCTTGAATCTGTATTGCCAGACCTTCTTTCCTGAATTCCAGACTCCTAGAAACGTCCCCCTCTTGAGCTCCTTACCTCCCACTCTACTCAGCCCTAGCATACTCCTCAAAGTGGCTGGGCCCACAGTGTGGTGCTTCTTGGTACCCTGTCCAGGACTGCCGGTGGCCCTCACTCTCTGATCCGCAGCCCCCCCACCCTGCTGCACTTGGCTTAGTCTCCAGATTGTCCTATCACTCTTGCTCTTCCTTCTGTCTCGCTTCTGTCTTGCCCCAGTACTCCATGCTTGGTTGTCTTGCAAGGATATGGCCAGATGCCCCCCCACCCCCACTCCCACATGAGGATCTGTTTCATGTTCTGTCTGGACCTCCCCGCCCCCACCCCCGCCCAGCCGCTGCCATTACTATTCCTCCAACTGAATTCTGCACTGGTGATCAGTCCCACCTTGTACCAAGGCCAGAGATCTAGGTGTCATTCTGCACTGCTCCTCATTCCTTTCCTGTGGGACCCCCAGCTAAGGGCTGCTAAGACTGAAATTACTTCTGCATGGCTCCCAAGTCCTCCCCTCCTCCATGCCTTCACTGTCAGTTTTCTTGTTCAGCTGTGGTCATCTCTCTTGGCTGCTATTGCCTTCACCTCATATATAGTTGCTTTCTCTCCATCCTTGCCTCCTCCTGGCCACCCTTCACTCTGCTGCTAGTTCCTGCAATGCTGATTCTCTGAGCTGCTTAAAACGTGCACATCCCCCTGCTGGGGAATCAAGGACCAGTTCCCATGAATCATGCACATAAGCACATCTCCTGCCTCTTGACCCCCTTCACTTTTGAGCTACACCAAACCACGTGGGGTTGCTTTTCATGTTTGTATTCATTTGCGTACTCTGTCTTGGCCTCTCTCTCTACTTGGTCTTCCTAGGAAAGTCCCACTCATCATTTGAGACTCAGCCCCATCATAGCCCTCTCTGTCATGATGAGAGCAGCTGACATGTGCATGTGCTTGCTGTGTGCCAGTCACTGCTCTAAATGGTCTACATGAATTTATGGAGTGCTCACAACAACCCTCTTGTGGCACTTGCAGAGTGGGTACCATTATGATCATCCTCCTTTCATAGTTGGGAAATGGAGGCACAGAGAGATTAGATGTCTCATGCAGAGTGACTCAACCAGCATCTGAAGCTGGGATCTGAAAGCAGGCAGTCTCATTCTGGACTTAGGGCCCTTAGCCCCTGGAGCAGCCCTGGCTATGTGAGGCAGAGGTGGCCATCTCCTCCTTCTGGCCTGCCCTCACCTGACTCAAATGCATCTCTAGCATGGCATTTAGTATACTGTCTTTCAAGTACACATTGGGCCTCTGGGGCTGGGGGGCAGACCTGCCTTTGAGTCATGCTCAGATTCCTTGTGTGGGGACCCCAATTCACCCCTTTATGTACCCCCATCACCCGGTGGTACATACTCATCAAAATTCTTTTGAAGAGTAACTGAAGGAGTATAACGAATATTAGTCGAATGCATGATTAGTGAGAGCTTTTTGTAAGGTGTTAAAAGGGTTGGGCAACTATGGGCAAACCTGGCCTGCTTCCTGTTTTTGCACTGCCCACAAGCTAAGAATGGTTTTTTACAGATGCATATTTGCAATCAATCTGATGATGGGGAGCACTAATTCTAAACCTCAGTTAAGGGGTAACATCCCTCCCCAAAGAATTCTGTTCTTCCTCATTGGATCTATGTTGTAGTCCACTGTTGTTACTGTCTTTTGAATTTTGTCAATGAATATGAGGAAATATGTGTGTTCTCTTATTTTGTAAGTACTTACAGAACATCTCAGTTGTGCCCCTTGGTTCACAAACCCTAAAATATTTACTCGCTTACTAAGAAAATGTGCCCCCTGCTCAAAGGGCTACTTATATAACAGTGTTACTGTTGTACTGTGACGAGGGGGATTAAAAAATGTAAAATCTGGGCAAACATGTCTGATTAGATGGGTTAAAGCTTGTGAACCCTTGGGCAGTAAGGGCTGAACAAATGTTCTCTTTCTCTTTTCTATTCCTGACCTAATCTGAGGGAACACATGGTTGGTTGGTTTGAGGGTAGATGACTTAAAAAACATGACACAAAAAAATATCTTGCTTTGCTGGGTAATCCTGGGGGGTTTGAGGGTAGGTGACTTTAAAAAACAATTCTTGGTTGGTTGGAGGGTAGGTGACTTAAAAAACATAACACAAAAAAATATCTTGCTTTGCTGGGTAATCCTGGGGGTTAGTCAGTGGTGTGCAGGGCAGACTGTATAACATTTAAGTTGGAGACAGAGTCTTTCTTACATTTTAGGGCCCCACATTCCTGATGACAGTTACCTGGACTGCAGGACATCTATTTATGAGGCCTTGGAGAAAGGTAAAACTCAGCAGGAGCCATAAGCAATCTTTTCCACACTTTTTTTTAAAAAAGACTATTTATAGGCTTATGTCTACATATATTTTTGCTACTGGTCTTAAATCTTTAAAGTCTTTAAAAATTTATATTCAAAGTGTTTTTCTGTTCATTTTTCATTTTATTAAGAAGAAACTATAAATAAAACTTAACAATGCCATCATTTTTCATTAGCTCTAATGGCTTTGTGACAAGATGAAAGCTCACATAGTGTAATGTTTGATTTTTTTCTTCCTCAAATGCTGTCAGGCTAGATCATTTAGAAATATTACAAAATCTTCTGTACTGAAGGAGAAAGCTTTTGACACCAAATTAAAAAGAACAACAACAAAACAAGGCATGTGCATTACATCATTTGAAACCTTTGTAGCTTTTGGAAGCTCTTCTAAATCACACATATTCCTTTGTCTTCCCATTGTTGTTTCTCTTATATTCACAGTCTCTGCCTCAAGCTGCATTGTAGCCTTCAAAATAATTTTAGAAATCTAAGACCCAGTGTTCTTGTTTCATCACGCTTCAAATTTACCTTGAATTAAAATCTTCATTTCTTAGGTTATTATTCTGGAGCCAGTTGTACGGTTATTTAATAGGAACATTTTGGGCCTTTGTGGGTCCAACCACATTGTTCACAAGGAAGAAAGTGAGGCCAGGAGAGAGATTAACAAATACACTCATGGTCACACGACTAGGTAGTGGCAGAGCAAAGACAAGAGCCTGGACAAGCCCCACTTGCTAAAATTTCCTACCTGAATTTTTGCCTTTTGTAAGTTTTCAGGGATGAAATCTGCCAGCAACTTGAGTGGGGAGAAATAACAAAAGTTCCAAGTTCTTTTTTCTTTTTTTTAATATATTTATTTTTTATTGGTGTTCAATTTACCAACATACAGAATAACACCCAGTGCTCATCCCGTCAGTGCCCCCCTCAGTGCCCATCACCCATTCACCCCCACCCCACCCCCTCCTCCCCTTCCACCACCCCTAGTTCGTTTCCCAGAGTTAGGAGTCTTTATGTTCTGTCTCCCTTTCTGATATTTCCCACACATTTCTTCTCCCTTCCCTTCTATTCCCTTTCACTATTATTTATATTCCCCAAATGAATGAGAACATACACTGTTTGTCCTTCTCTGATTGACTTACTTCACTCAGCATAATACCCTCCAGTTCCATCCACATTGAAGCAAATGGTGGGTATTTGTCGTTTCTAATGGCTGAGTAACATTCCATTGTATACATAAACCACATCTTCTTTATCCATTCATCTTTCCATGGACACCGAGGCTCCTTCCATAGTTTGGCTATTGTGGCCATTGCTGCTATAAACATCGGGGTGCAGGTGTCCCGGCGTTTCATTGCATCTGTATCTTTGGGGTAAATCCCCGACAGTGCAATTGCTGGGTCGTAGGGCAGGTCTATTTTTAACTCTTTGAGGAACCTCCACACAGTTTTCCAGAGTGGCTGCACCAGTTCACATTCCCACCAACAGTGTAAGAGGGTTCCCTTTTCTCCACATGCTCTCCAACATTTGTGGTTTTCTGCCTTGTTAACGTTCCCCATTCTCACTGGTGTGAGGTGGTATCTCATTGTGGTTTTGATTTGTATTTCCCTGATGGCAAGTGATGCAGAGCATTTTCTCATGTGCATGTTGGCCGTGTCTATGTCTTCCTCTGTGAGATTTCTGTTCATATCTTTTGCCCATTTCATGATTGGATTGTTTGTTTCTTTGGTGTTGAGTTTAATAAGTTCTTTATAGATCTTGGAAACTAGCCCTTTATCTGATACATCATTTGCAAGTATCTTCTCCCATTCTCTAGGTTGTCTTTTAGTTTTGTTGACTGTATCCTTTGCTGTGCAAAACTTCTTATCTTGATGAAGTCCCAATAGTTCATTTTTGCTTTTGTTTCTCTTGCCTTCGTGGATGTATCTTGCAAGAAGTTACTGTGGCTGAGTTCAAAAAGGGTGTTGCCTGTGTTCTCCTCTAGGATTTTGATGGAATCTTGTCTCACATTTAGATCTTTCATCCATTTTGAGTTTATCTTTGTGTATGGTGAAAGAGAGTGGTCTAGTTTCATTCTTCTGCATGTGGATGTCCAATTTTCCCAGCACCATCTATTGAAGAGACTGTCTTTCTTCCAGTGGATAGTCTTTCCTCCTTTATCGAATATTAGTTGACCATAAAGTTCAGGGTCCACTTCTGGGTTCTCTGTTCTGTTTCATTGATCTATGTGTCTGTTTTTGTGCTAGTACCACACTGTCTTGATGACCACAGCTTTGAAGTACAACCTGAAATCTGGCATTGTGATGCCCCCAGCTATGGTTTTCTTTTGTAAAATTCCCCTGGCTATTCGGGGTCTTTTCTGATTCCACACAAATCTTAAGATGATTTGTTCCAACTCTCTGAAGAAAGTCCATGGTATTTAGATAGGGATTGCATAAAATGTGTAAATCGCCCTGAGTAACATGGACATATTCACAATATTAATTCTTCCAATCCATGAACATGGAATATTTTTCCATCTCTTTGTGTCTTCCTCAATTTCTTTCAGAAGTGTTCTGTAGTTTTTAGCGTATAGATCCTTTACCTCTTTGGTTAGGTTTATTCCTAGGTATCTTATGCTTTTGGGTGCAATTGTAAATGGGATTGACTCCTTAATTTCTCTTTCTTCAGTCTCTTTGTTAGTGTATAGAAATGCCACTGATTTCTGGGCATTGATTTTGTATCCTGCCATACTGCCGAATTGCTGTATGAGTTCTAGCAATCTTAGGATGGAGTCTTTTGGGTTTTCTAGGTACAGTATCATGTCATCTGCGAAGAGGGAGAGTTTGGCTTCTTCTTTGCCAATTTGAATGCCTTTTATTTCTTTTTGTTGCCTGATTGCTGAGGCTGGGACTTCTAATACTATGTTGAATAGCAGTGGTGAGAGTGGACATCCTATCTTGTTCCTGATCTTAGGGGGAAGGCTCCCAGTGTTTCTCCATTAAGAATGATATTTGCTGTAAAAGTTCCAAGTTCTTATTTTTTTTAAAGATTTATTTATTTATGACAGACATAGAAAGAGAGACAGAGAGAGGCAGAGACACAGGAGGAGGGAGAAGCAGGCTCCATGCCGGGAGACCGATGTGGGACTCGATCCCGGGACTCCAGGATTGCGCCCTGGACCAAAGGCAGGCGCCAAACCGCTGAGCCACCCAGGGATCCCCCAAGTTCTTATTTTTTAAATTAAGCTATTATGAGTTAAATTATTTCCAATTCTGTAGACACTTAAAAATTGAGTCACTGGTTTCAGGAAAATAATAACAAGGTACTTTGCAAATGTACTGAATTTCACATCAATGTGACTAAAGACAGATTTTCTTGGGATTTGACATCACTGTTTGCAGTGGTAGGTGATGTTGAAGGACTAGACCCTTGGCATCTAAATTCTGAGTGCGATTGGGAATCTGAGTATGCCAGCGCTCCTCCGCCTTGGCCTCCCAGTCTCGTCAGATGGGAGGGCCCGTGGCTATTTGGCAGATGCCTCTGTGTGTCAGCTTGGCTGCACAAATTCTCAGGGACTTTTTGCATTTGTGCAGTGGATTATTTTAGAAACTAACCTGTAATTCTGTGCCTGTGTCTTCTGTTTTATTAATGGGTTTTTTCTTAAGACAGCTGCCTGCATTTGCCTAAGGGCAAAGTAGAAAGGAGTTGAGTGACTGCAGAACTCAGAATATACATGAGGGCTGTCATCACTTCCAGCCGGTTACTTAACATTTAAGGAAAGCCCTACCTTTTCTCTTTCTAGAAGATGTCAAGGACACTAACTGATTATTCCCAAAAGCCCTGGTGTAGTATGCCATACGTATGAATCCAGTGCCTGTCCCTCCAGGAAAGCCATCATGTTTGCCAGTTCGGGCTGTAATCCCGGGTCCACACCACCATGATCTTCGTTATATATGGTTATATAGGTTATCTCTATTTTTTTTTTAACTTTTTAATTTTCTGAAAAATTAATTATGAGAGTTGTGCTTTCTAAGATTTGCTATTATTAAGGATGATTCAGTTGATTTCATTTGGAATGTAAGACCTGAAATGGGGGCAGATCTCTCTACAAAACAAGAACTTATTGAGCGAGTATAGGCATTAATACTGTACTTACTCCACATATGTGGGTAGTTGCCAAAAGCATAATCATTTTCTGGAACACTGTGTTCTGACTCTAGTTTGTACATCTGTTGTATCTTTCTAGCCAAAAGGAAGTAGAGAGTTGTGAAAATATCAGAGGAGTTTGGGGCCAGTTAGATAGTTATTTCAAGTCACAAGTTTGCTTTCACCTGATTAACCTACTCCCTTAATGGTATATGGTTGCTCCTGGAAAAAAAATTAAAATATAAATATTTATTGAGAACCTCAATGTGTGTGTTAACTTTGTTACTGAGTACAAGGAGGGACAGGTGGTAAATGCCAGTAGAGACTGCCTGGCCCCTATGAGACCTGGGGTCAGATGAAGGTGAAGTCTGGGTGATCAGGGCTGGGGCTGGCATCTGGGGAGTTGCGTGGGCTGGTGTCAACACTGGTTATTTATTTATTTTTTTAACACAGGTTAATTACACATAGGTAAGAACTAAAGACCTAGACGTAAGTGAACAGGGATTCCCATGGGTAAAGGTAGTCCCAAAGAAATTCTCAGGAAGGGACCTGAGTCATTTGGGCAGACATCAGGTAAGGCATAATCCAGGCTGAAACTGTGAGAGCAGGCTGCATTCGTCACAGCCCACTCAGTCAAACAGAAGCCCTTTAATGCCAGGACTTACTTACAAAAGTCTTTGGAAGACCTGAAAGCCAAGTAGGGAATGATGGGGTTACCCAGAGATTAGCAATAGGGGGAAACCACTGTCATCCCTGAGGCTGGTGGTTGTTATCAGAGGCCAAGAGCTGGATCTACATGGAGGCTCCCAGAAGCAGCAGGGACTGTGGAGGAAGGGCCTATCTGGTGGGAGCTGGAGTGTGGAGAAGATGAAGCCACTGCCAGAGATGCCATCCAAAGCAGAGAGAGGAAAGGGAAGAAACACTCTGGCTTCTTCCTCTCTCCCATCCTCCAATCTGCTATTTAAACCTTGCTGGAGCCAGCTGGCAAGTGAGTGTGGAAAAGATAGTTTGCAGAGGAAGGGCAGGGAATGGATCAAATTACAAACAGGCACGTGAGCAGCCTGGGTCAGAGTTGGAGGGAGACTCACTGCTGGCAAGTTTTGAGCTGACAAGAGACCGTAGCCTGATAGATGCTGTTGGAGCAGCAGATCAAGTCTTCCACGAAGGCTCAGAGGGTCCAGTGTCAGGCTTGTCTGATTTTTCCAGGTTTGAGCCTGTGAGTGCTTCTTGCATGAGGTGACTGTGCTCCCTCTCTGGCCCATGGCAAGCTCGACCAGATGTGGGGCAGGTGGCCACTTTTCAGGATGCAGGCTTTCTTTGCTGGATTCTGGTGGCCATGTGCTCAGTGGCTGGCCTTTGGCCAGGGATCCCCAAACCTCTCTTTAAGTGGCTGAAGCTCTCTGGATGAGCGGTGAGGAATCATGACAGTGAGTACTAAAAGAACAAACAGTTCTGTATGAAAAGGTCCGTTCAGGTCTCTGTCCCAGATGGCCTCAGAGGCACCACTTTTCTGAGGTAGTCATATAAATCCTCAGCCATGACTTTAGGCATCTTCTGGTCTCTGTCCCCCTTCCATTCAATCATTCTTATCATCATTGTCACCATCTCCAGTGTTTTCATCACAGACTTCGAATTCCCATTGTGCTGTCCACACTGTAGTGAAGCGGTGAGTTCGTCTATTTGTAACCAGGGTTAATTATCACTTAGTGAACTATGGACGTACACCAGGCACCATGCAAAGTGCAGCAAGAACAGTTGCGTGGTGGTGCTCAAACTTCAGTGTGACTCAGAATCACCAATAGGGCTTGTTAAAATAAAATAGTTCGCCCTCCTTATGGCTTCCCATCTGTTCCTGGTATAGTGGGCCTCATGGGGTCCTGAGGATTTGCATGTCCCACTGGTTTCCAGATGCTGCCGATGCTGCTCATCCAGGAACGCACTTTGAGAATCACTGCGTCAAGGCCTTGGCTCTTCACAGAGTTATGGGCAGTCCTTGTATTCTCCATCCCACAGCCGAGGAAACGCTCATGAGGTCACATCATTAGCTGGGGCCCATGTGGCTGGGTCAGCTCTTGGTGTTCCCACTAGGCCCGATGATGCAGGCCTGGCCCATCATTAGGGCTTTCCCTGAGGCTGGTGGAACAGGGTGGGTGAGGGGGGCAGGGGGGTGGTTCCAGTAGGGGTTTGGAGCAGCAAGCCCAGATGGCTGCCACCCTCAGTGGACCAGGCCATTGACAACCTGTGAAATTTGTAATTTGGTAAGAAAGAAAGCCCTAGTGGATTTCTTTCTTAAAGTTTATTCCATGCTGAAAGTGGGTTACACCTTTTTTAAAAAAAAAATGGGCCCAGTTTGGGTTGGTTGGTGGACTTTTACCTTTTGGTACAAAATGCCCCTCCTCACTGAGACTGGCAGGGTTGTCTGAGGCCGTGAGACCTGGAAGCCCCAGGCGGTGGCATTCAGGGAGGAATCCCCCTGCAGGACCAGCTGCCCTCTCTACCAGAGTGTCCAGCCACCAGTGGGACACCTGGACTCACCACCTGCAGTAGGGGGCATTTGCTACCATGCTCAGACCTCTTACCCTTATCTCAGAGTACGGCCCATTGCCTGGCACTTTGTTTCACAGTTAAACCAAGCATCTTTTTAATAAACTCAGTCTTCCGTGTTGATGAGTACTGTGGTTGTCCCCAGTGACTTTCACAGAGTGGTTAGCTCAGATACTTCACTAGCAAACTCTGCCTAACTTCTTGAGTCGCCATTGAACAAAGTAGGCCACAGGAAAGCCTGAGGTTTGAAGGATAAAAAGGGTGAGATGGTGAGCATAACACACCACCTCCTTTCCTACTGGATTTGAATAACATATTAATTATTAATTCAGAGTATCTTTATTGTTCCATCTGCAAACTGCAAATGTGAATTCCAGCCATGTATTTTTAAACAGCTCTATTATGATCAAACAAATTAGAATATCTCAGGCACTTTATTACAAGTGGGCTTTGTTTATAAGGAAGAAGCTGTTTTATATATGGTTTCTATTTCTTCATTTCGGTAAACTGTAGCCAAAGTCTGAGTTAGGAGGAATGTGAGCTGTTTACTATTTAAGAGTTCTATATATCATACTTGCAGTAGCTTCCATCATGTTTCCTTTGTAGAAATAGTGAATTAAGACCCACAGTAGAGAAATCTATGCCCTGGGACCTGGACTAAAATAGAGGAATTGATGAATTTATAACAATATAGATAACTAATCTGGATAAAAAAGATTCAAAAACAGCTTCAGTTAGCTATATATGCAGTTAATGTTGCCTTCTGGAAAGAAAGGATGTACAAGGATATTTTCAGTTACTTTAGAAATAGATTCTGAAAGTATTCATGTATTAATTGCCTATGAATATTGAGCCATCTATTAGACAATGACTGCTTGTGACCTTTTTTTTTGAAACATGGTTTTATTCAGAATTCTGAATTCACAAATTCAGATTTAAATTTGTACCTGCAGATCTCTGGTTGTCTCTAAAGTATAATATTGTGTTTTTTATAGTGGGTTTAATACATAGAAAATTCTTAACATCTTTCTTGTAGAATTTTTAAGTAGAAGCCAGAGTCTTCTGTATCCTGTATCATCCATTATTTATTGCTGCATAGCAAACCTTCCCCCAAACATGGTGGCTCAACACAACAACAATCATTTATTGAGTCCACAAATAGGCACTTTGGGCAGAGCTTGGCATGGAAAACTTTCACAGCTGGGGCAGTTCAAGGGCAGGGGGCAGTTGGGATATGTGGGGTGGAGTGGGGAGGGGTCACAAATCCTCTTCCAAGATGGCCACTCACCTGGCTGGTGAGTTGGTGCTGGCTGTAGCCTAGGAGCTGAGCTGGGGCTGAGGGCCTGGGACCTTGGTTCCTCTTCATGGAATCACAGTGGAACCATAGTAGCTAGGTTCTAAACACGATCATCCCAAGAGAACCAGGTAGGAAGCTATGATGTCATATTTTTGGCAGCCTTGGAAGGCTCATGGCATTACTTCTGCTATGCACTACTAAGTTATCCCAAGTTGAAGGGCAGGGGACTCCTGGCTCTGCCTGTTGGAGGGTAGAATGCCAGAGGTTTGACTATGTGTTTCAAAACTGTCAGACTCTGTTAGGAAACTCTGATAGACATTTAACTGTGACTTGTCAATGGAAGATCTTGATCACTTGTTGATAGGGCGAGGATGCACTGCTACCCATAATTACATGACCTTACATGTCTGGGTCTGTTAGGTACGTGCCAAACAGTGCTCTCAGGTTTGCACGGAGGTTTTGTTGGTGGCAGACCCAGGTTTGGTTGGAGTAGTAGGGATGGAAGTCAGAGTGCAGCACCCCTGGAACAATTGGGGGAGATGACAGAGTGGACACAGGGGTGTGTATGGTGATTTCAAAGATGCTTAGCCGAGACAAAAAGAAGAGAAGGGGCCCAATAATATGAAGGTGATAGAGGTCTGAGAGAGCTTTTCTTTTCTCTTTTTCTTTTTTCAAGGTTGGAAGAATTTGTAGGGTGAAAGGAAGGAACCAATATAAAATATAAGGTGGTATTGTCTCCATTCACCAACGTGACTTAATTTGTCTTCCAGTTTTTCTTAAGTGCAGGGATCCTGGTCTATGGCCGTATACAACAGACACTTGGTAAACATTTGCCATCGAAAAAAGGAATTTCAGTTGTAGAGAAACATTGTTTATGGAGTGGCTCAGCCCCTGCAGTGACCTCTTTCCTTCCCTTTCAAGATGTGGCCCTTTGCCTGTCATTTTGTTTCACAACAGACCATGGAGATTTGAAATAGAAGTCAGTCCCCCACCTTGCTGGGTGTTGTGGCCATCCCAGGGGCCTCCAAGAGAATTCATAACTATGTCTTCTCCTCACTCCTGCCTAAAAGACCTCACTAACAAACTTTGCCTATTTTCTGGAATCACCCATTGAAGCAGAAGAGCCTATAGGAAGACCTAGGCTTCAGGAAGGCCACACTGATGACCCTAGGGGCTCAGTACAGACCTAGTCACAGTCACAGACTCATTTTCTCTCGGAGCATCCCCTGGTCCCCTGTGTTACAGGGTATGAACACCTACTTCAGAGGGATGTTGGAGTAATATCTCAAGATTGATCACGTTTGTAGAAGTGCTTCCTAAACTGTAAAAATTAACTGCAGAGCACTATATAAATGTACGAAACTGATTATTTGTAGTCCTGTAGGCCAGTATGGGTGTTTATATTTTATTAGAAACCTGACTTTTTTCTATAAGGGTTGTATAGTATCTGCTTCAGCCACTTCTCCTTTTTTTTTTTTTTTTTTGACTTAGGTAAGAAATTGGCCTGGAAGTGTCACCAATTGAAGAATTGCAATAATTTTTTGCTCACAATCTACAATTGCAATAGACGCAGTAATAAGAGTACTCTCTGTAGTTTTTTTTTCTGCCTTTCTAAGGAGTACAAACCACTGACTACCGTAAATAATGGGAAAGTGGCATTTTGCCTCTGGCCCTGCGTGTCTTTAGAGGCTGCATTTTCTCTGACACATGAGAAATAGTTGAAGACACTTCAAGAATTAGTCATATTAGTGTGCTAATGATCCAAGGCATACAACATGGAGAGAATAGTATAATTCAATTTATAATTCATGCTAATTAACAGCTATTATGAAAAGAACTTCAGCTTTAACTTCATTTTTTAATAATTGGCACATCTGTGTAGCACCATACATTTGATAATTGTTGTGACATGCACATATGTAACATTTCTTTAGGACAGCATCTCTTTCAGAATCACTGCACTCTTTTTTAAACTAAAATTTCTAATGAGGACAGGGAATGGGACATGAGTGTTTGTTTCCCAAGGTTTTCTAAGTAGGAGAAGCGAGTGGGTTTTAGTGGATGCTTGAATGTTTTGCTGAGGAATTTGTTGTTGGGGATGCCAACTGGACAAAAACTCACTGGTGGTTTTTTGAAGCTTCATTCTGGTAGAGCAAAAGTCACAAATATTGTCACACTGTGCACATTGTGTAGTTCTTAATGAAAGCAGAGGCCCTGAGACCATGAATATATGCCAACTGCAATAATAAACATTTAAATAATCAAGATGACTTTTGAAAGACCTATCTTTGGTGTTTGCATTTTTTTAGGGCACATGCTTCTGTGTTCTGTTTCATGTTGTCCCTGACAGAAATTTCCGTGGGAAATTTCATGTGTGAGAGATAGACATACGGGACCAAGTTGGACATGGAGTCAGAGCAGGGGACAGGTCACTGGCCCTGTCTCCAGTCCCGCAACCATGGTGACTCCAGTCCCTGTTATTTCCCCAGGGTGTTTCCGGGGTTGCTACCTTCCTCAGTGCTCCTGCCCTGGCCCGCTGTCTTCTTTTGTCGTCACTGGGGGTGCGGGGAGGAGCCTGAGTTTCATGTGGCCCATATTTGCACATTTAGGAAATTCCAGAGAGCACATTTGTTTGGGTTTTTGCCATCACTTCCACTTTGGGGACTTCCCTTCTGTGTGTAGCCAGTGTCGGCGCTGGCTGGGCACAGGCGCACCTCCTCGAACAGCCTGGATGCTCCTCCCTGGAGCTTTGCATCCCGAGTGAGGCGTGGGAGGAGGAGAGATGGTTGGATCTGTGTGTGGCAGAGGCACAGCACTCCTGTGGGCCACCTCCGCCCTCCTGAGCATGCCTCCTGTGGGAAAAGTGAGACTAAGCTTTCTTGAGTTTTCTGATTCCTTCCTAACCTGCAGGGTATTGGTTTCATCCCTGTTTGCAAGAGGCTTGGCTGACAAGGAGAGCCCGGGGCAGCCCCTGGGTGGCCGTTTGTTTCCCACTTACCCTGGGGCCCTGTGGTCCTGGCCTCCCTGCAGCTGGGCGGGGTGTGATGCACAGCACCCATGTGTCCCTTCCCCCAGTAGCGAGGTTGGCCTTCTGGAGGAAGGGAGCTCATCTGCTTGCCGTCGCAGTGTGTGGTGAACTAGCGTCCCTGTGCCTTCTCCCTCTGTGGGACACGTCCTGCTTTAGTGAAGTGTCTATGCACTTGATTACTGTGATGTGCATGTGTAGGTACCTCCTGCTACCAAGTACTACAGGGGATCAGATGGCCTCAGTGAGGTTAAGTGATCTGCCCAAGGCAGGTTGTCTGGCCGGTAACTAACAGAAACCGAACTCTCGCCTGAGGCCTCCTGACCCCTGAGCCTCCTATTTCTGGCCATTCAGATACTTCGGGTCAGCCTGGCCATCAGATGTCCTCCAAGGACCAGCTGTGCATCCCAGATTCAGGAGAGCACAGCAGCTGATAATCACAGAGGAGCATTTGAGCAAGAGCGGTGCCCAGCCGGCATGGGGTGCACAGGCAGTCCTGTTTGCAGTTCCCCTGGACCTGTGGCCCACGCTCTGTCTCCCACCTGGGAGGGTCCAGGGCTGGAGGCTGAGCAGCCACCCAGTCACTTCTCTGTGTGCGACAGCAGCAAGCCCTGCGGTGGGGATGGCCAAGGAGCAGGATCCCCGTGAGGGTCCTTCTCCCTGCTTTGAACTCGGCAGTGGCTCGCTCATGTGACAGCATGACAGGCCAGCTCCCAGGACTGTGTGGGTTATTTTGGAACCGCTCCTTTTACAGGGCCACATCACACAGATTTAAGAACTAGTTAATACTCATTAATTAGGACCATTTCTGGATAGCTTTGCTTTTTCCCTTTGTTTTTTTCTCAAGTTGTATGTGCTTATTGCTGACAGTTTAGAAATCACAAATAAAAAGAAGTAAAAAAATTGGAAATAAAACAAAAAAGACATAAAAAACTCTCATGTTCTTGCCCCCCAGAAATAACCATCTTAACATACATTCTTCCAGACCTTCTTTCTGTTAAATTTTTATCACCATGTATTAGGTACTCTGTTCTTAGCATTTTTATACACCTGATCTCTATAGGTTTCCTGACATGTGAGGCCTTATAACCCCCATTTTAGAGAAAAGGGAACTGTAGCCTCTAAGGGGCCTCAGCAGGACCCATAAACGCACATATGCATGCGTACTTAGTGAATACGTGTGGAGCGTCTCCTCCAAAGCGGTCTGCGCTGCAGCGCAGTGGGCCGGCTGGAAAGTGTCAGCGCTAGTGCCGCAGCACAAGGTGCGGACGCACGCGGAGTCAGGTTTTGGGGGGCCCCACAGTTAGGCCGTTTGGGTTTGTCTTTAAGAAGAAGAATATAAGCGGCACTTGGGTGGCTCTGTGGGTTAAGCATCTGCCTTGGGTTCAGGTCATGATCCCAGGGTGCTGGGATCCAGCCCAGAGTCAGCATCCAGCTCCCTGCTTAGTGGGGAACCCGCTTCTCCCTCACCCTCTGCCATCCCTGCTTGTGCGCATGCTCTCTCTCTCTCTCTTTCTGTGTCAAATAAATAAAAATCTTTTATTTTTTATTATTTTTTAAGATTTTATTTATTTATTCATGAGAGACACAGAGAGAGAGAGGCAGAGACACAGGCAGAGGGAGAAGCAGGCTCCATGTAGGAGCCCAACGTGGGACTCGATCCCTGATCTCCAGGATCACACCTGGGCCGATGAGGGCACTAAACCGCTGAGCCACCTAGGCTGCCCCAATAAAAATATTTTAAAAAGAAAGAGTCTAAAATTTTGAATACAGTACTAGATATTTACTTAGCATGAGAAGAGGAATAGCAACAAATCACTGAAGCTTTAGAAAGTCAGCTCCTCTGTGTGACTATCATTTAAAAAAAAAAAAAAAAAAAGAAAATCAGCTCCTTTCGTCCTCCTGAGCTCTTTTGAGGCGTGGTTCAGAAAAGCGTACATGAAAGGCTTCCTCATCGGAGCCTGGTGTTTCCTGCCACCCTGCACACTCCACCCTGTGGGGCCCTGCTGCTTCAGCTTCCGCTGCCTGGGCTTCCCCTGGTGGAACACAGACCATGTGCAAGGGAAGACCCTGGATCGAAGGGCGAGGGGAGGGGAGCTGAATGCCAGGGTGGGCTGGAGTCATCCCAGTGAGTATGAGGCAGGACTCCTGTCCCACTCTAGGAGAATATAAATATTTGCTGGCATTCTCATAATTTTTTATGGTGTCATGATTTGTCGTTTTTAGATCTACAGTTTCATTTGGTGAATATTATGGAGTAGGAGTCTAATAATTTTTTCCTCAGATTTTAACCAGTGGCTTCAATAGCACTTGTTAACTAATTCACCTAACAGCCTTGATTTGAAATGCCATCTTTATGATATATTAAGTTACTGTTTATACTTGGATCTGTGTCTGGATTTTCTATTGTGTTGCAATGATAGGCTTGTTTTTTAATTATTTTAATTTTTTGATAGGCTTGTTTATTGCTGGGCTATTAATCAATCACTGAACTTTAGAATATGTTTTCGTATTTGAGAGAGTGGGGTCTTGCCCTATCCCCTCGATAGCTTTTCCTTTAAAAATTTTTTCTTGTATCTTCTTATCTAGTTGTTACTCTAGGTGATATAGTTAGAACCATTTTGCCATGCTCCAGAAAATAAATTTGTTGGGATTTGATTGGGTTAGTATTAATTTTGATTAATTTCTAAAGATTTGAAATCTACATACCATTAAATTATGTTTTCCAGAATGTGGTATATCTATTTATTCTGTTTTCCCTTTATGTCATTAGTGCCCCTTTTTTTGTCTTTTCGGCAAGTTTTTAATGTTCAGGTCTACGTAGTTAATTTTTGTTATGAAAGGGATATTATATCCATCTCCCATAACTTTTCTAACTGGCCATTTTTGGTATATAGAAAGACTTTTCAGAAAGAAACGTGGCCCCTTACCAAACTTAGTAATTTTAATAATTTTTGCATTGTCAGGTCTTTTGATCTTGTTTCCACTTTTTGAAAACCATATTTGGAGTGGTGTCTGATGCATCAAATGCTGTCATGACTGGCCCTTCGGCTGTGGAAGGGATTCAGGGCATGGTGACCTGATAAGGCAGGATTACTATGATAATAATTGCGATTGAGCAAATTAGGGAAAAGGTTAGGACACACAGAACTTGTAGAATTTATTATAAATCGTTGAAAGTCTGACAATGTGCAAGTCACATAGCACAGATTCAGCTACAGTGCACATCAAATCACATATCCTGATCAGACATTTAACTCGACGGTGGCCCTGTGAGAGTACACACCCTGTCTGTGCTATCTGATAATGGCAAATCAGTTTCCCCAGGATTGTTCAAAGGGATCTGTGTTCAGGGTAACTTGTTTTACCTGCTCCTCAATGTATAAAGGACACCAAACTGAATACCCATAGATAAACACAGCTAATAGGAATTTCCTAAAGTTTGGGCATTTGCTGATGGTGATGTGCTGTTGGATTTGTGGGGGGCCCTGGCTGCAGCACCCTGCTTCTCAAGGCAGAATGGGACTATGTTATTCCTCATCTGTGTTTACTGGAGAGACTGCTTAGAACCAGACCTCAAACGTGGGCAGACAGGCTCATTCCAGGCTGTGCCATGGCGTGGCTCGGGAGGTGAGTAACCGGAGACTTGTATCGATGACTTACCTGTGGTTTAGACCGATTTTACTTGAACCTTGTTTCACATTGAAGCAACATAATTTGTGGGCTTCTACCCTAGGGTGTGTCAATGACTGTTCTACTTTGAGAGAACCAGAAGGGGAAAGACCACAAGTCCCAGGGGTGGTGATGACACGGGTCATCTTTGTGATCTCGTGTGTGTGGGTGTGTGGCAGAGGGAAGTACACCCATGGGAGTGAAATTTAGGGAACCTGTTTGGGGAATGCTGGGAACCATTTTACTTCTAATTCAGAAGAGCCCCTAGGAAGGGAAATAATTTAGTTTGCCATATCATTAGCAGACATTCTGATTAGACCTTCATGGCACATTGCCTGGTGGCTGGAAGCAGGGGCAGGAGGGACAGCCCCACCCCTAACACTTGTCAGGCCTAGGGCAGGAGTGTCCCTGGAGGCTCATGTACCATGTGTCCAAATAAATATTTCAAAGTTACATGTCTATCTATAAATCAGGTTCTGTCCTCCTCTCTTGATAAATATACCTTCACAAGAACCTGGACAGCCAGAGTCATTGGTTGCTCATTGGTGTTGTGGTTTCTGTTCTTCTTGTCATCTTTGTCACTGTCACCAGGGATTTCCTGTCACTGCTGGGAGGTGTTTCCTATCTATTCCTTAATGGTGCTTTCTGGCACCTCCTCCTTAGTTTGAAGATATTGCCTATTCAGCAAGAGGTATTTCATATTCTGAAGAGTCCTCCTTCATGAGTAAGAGGTACAGAATTTCTTTCTTTTTATGTGTTTAAGACTTTGGATTTGTTCCATTCCGGGAACTCCTTTCGATTCCTTTCTGCTGTCTCTAAGTTCTTTCAGTTATGGCTTTTCTCTTGACTTCTGTGCACTATTTGTCCGGATTTTCTTTTCTTTTCTCTTCTCTTCTTTTCTTTTTTTTTTTTTTTTAAAGATTTTATTTTTTTATTCATGAGAGACACAAAGAGAGAGGCAGAGACACAGGCAGAGGGAGAAGCAGGCTCCATGCGGGGAGCCCAATGTGGGACTCCATCCCAGGTCTCCAGGATCAGGCCCTGGGCTGAAGGTGGCGCTAAACTGCTGAGCCATCAGGGCTACCCTGGACTTTCTTTTCTTAATAAGCTAGTAGGGATATTCCTTAAGCCTATTTACCTTTTCACTTGGGTGCCTGATTTGTGTTTATGTCAAACACCATCAGTAACTGCTCAGCTATGAGGACAAAAATGAGACGAAACTTTCTAAAGTGGAGCGATCTTTCTTTGTGGCTTCTCCCAATAATTCTTATGTTCTGCCATTTGTTATTTGATGGGTGTGGAGCTTCCCTCCCCCTCTCCTGACTTTTGTCTGCTTGCTAGATTTCAGTCTTCTACACTAATTCCCACCATCTGATCTGATGTGGTATATTTGTCACAAAGCAAACATCCAGAGACCTCTTTCCACTTCCTATCCAGCCCTTTGCCCCCAGTGCTGGGGGCTCAGGCTTAATTAACGTCTAACATTTGGATTAGTTCCTGAGGGAATGGATTGGTTACAATGTGGCTGACTAGCATTTAGTAGGATATAATGTTTTTTGGACAATTTGAAAATTCCAGTTGTGACCTTTAACCTTGTCTACAAAGGAATCCTATAGCCTTGCTGAATGTGCACTTCTCCCCTGTCTAGATACTCACTTTTCAAAATGACTTTTCCACACCCTTTCTTTTCTCCTTAAACCTCCTGCATCTCCTTACCCTTCCTTAATATTGGCTGGTGACCTTGCTTCTTATTTGACTGATAAAGTAAAAACACTTTGAAGACAGTATCACCTTTTGGTGCTGAAACTACACGCCCACCACATCAGTGCTTACATACTCTTAATTTCCCTCCTGTTTACATCTCCATACTGTTGTCTGTACCTACCCAAGACCTGCCTGCCTCGTGGACTGCATTATGTCCCTTTCCACTTACTCAAGGACTCTGAAGTTAATCTATGCTCCCTGCATCCTTAATTTTCCCTCTCTCCTTGATTAGCCCTATCAGCCTACAGAGATCTCTTTCATCTTAAAAAATGCACTGTGGAACCCACTCCTGGTTTTCAATTCTATCCCATTTGGTTCCTTTTTTTATAGTTTCTGTCTCTCTGCTGGGAACACCCAGCTCTCCACTGATTTGAAGATAGTTTTCCTCATGGAATAGCACTATATCAGCTACTGTAAAGTCTTTACTTGATATTTCTAACATCTGGGTCATGTGGGGGTCAGCATCTATTGATTGTTTATTCCCTTGAGCATTGGTCACATTTCCCTGGCTCTTTGTGCATTGAGTCACTTTGCATTGTCCTGAACACTGTGAATGTTATGTTGTATAAACCCTGGGTCCTTTTGTAATCTTGGAGGAGTTTATCTATATATTTTTTTAAGCAGGCAGTCAAGATGATTAGGTTCAGGCCACTAATCCTACGTCACCCTCTTTGAGTACTAGTTCCCATGTGGTTCAGTTTTCCAAAGCTTCTGTGCTCTGTTTTGGGTCTTCCCTGCACCCCTATGCAACTCAGGGGTGACTCTGAGACTGGAGTGGGCTCACGCAGAACTGGGGGATCCCCTTCTTTAGTTGTCTCCTCTCTGTAGTTCCACTCACACTTCTTGGCACATAGGAGCCAGACAGATGGGGTTTCTGTTTGAGATTTGTATGATTGTGGACCTCTATGACTGGAGCCCATCCTCTGAGCAAGGCCTCAAGAGAAAAGAAGAGAGACCGAGAAAGAGGGTTGGGGGAGAAGGTGAGGGGAAAGGTGAGGTTGGGGATTGTAATTCTTTTGTGTATATACTGAGAAGCAGAATTGCTGGGTCAGATGGTAATTCTATTTTTAATTTTTTGAGGAGGTGACATACTGTTTTCCATAGCTGAAAACATTTTACATTCCTGTCAACAGTGTACCAGGGCTCCAATTTCTCCGCATCCTCACCAACACTTTCCATTTTTTGTTTTATTTTTGTTTTTTGATAGTGGCCATCCTAATGGGTGTGACATGGTACCTCGTTGTAGTTTTGGTTTGCATTTCCCTAATGATCATTGACTTTGATACAGTCAAGACACAGCCCAAAATAGTTCATGGTGCCCTCATGGAGGGACACTCCATTCCCGTCCTTCTTCCTCTTCCTTTGGTGACTACTAATCTGCTCTCCATTTTTGTAATTTTATCATTTTAAGAATGTGATAGAAATGAGATGAAACTGTATGCAACCTATTGGGGTTGGTGTTTTTTACTTGGCATCATTCCTTGGAGGTTCACTCACATGGATAGCTTGCTCAGCACCTCCTCATAGTACCATAGTGGTGTTGAGCATCTTTTCAATTCCATTTTCCATTTGTACATCTTTGGAGAAATATCTATTCAGATCCTTTGCCCATTTTTGAATTGGTTTGGCTTTTTTGTTGTTGAGTTTTAGATGTTTTCTGGATACATTCTGGATATTCTTTATCAGATATATAATTTGAAAATCTTTTCTCCAATTTTGTGGTTTGCCTTTTAACTCTATATTATCTTTTGATGCACAAAATTTTAAAATTTTCATGAAGTCCAGTTTGACATTTTTTCTTTTTTTTGCTTGTGCCTTTGGTGTCATATTCATGAAATCGTTGCCAAATCCAATGTTATAAAGCATTTGCTTTATGTTTTCTTCTAAGGGTTTTATAGTTTTAGGTCTTGGATCCATTTTTGTACTAATTTTTGTATAGGGTGAAAGGTAAGGGTCCACCTTTATTCTTTTGCATGTGGCTATCCAGTTTTCCCTACATAATTTGTTGAAAAGACAATCATTTCCCCCATTGAATTAGTGTTGGCACTCTTGTCGAAATTCATTCTATTCCTTTGTTCTGTATGTCTGTCTTTATGCTAGTATGTTTCCATTAATAAAGCCACAGTCTGCCTGCTTTTTTTCCTTTTCATAGTTCTGGGTACCTGCTTTTTGTATTTTGTCCAGAGTTTCTGGTTGTGATCAGAGGAAGGGTGACTATTGTGGGCATTCACCCCTATGACAATGCCATGATTTTAAATGCTGTATTTGCAACATCAAGGTAAACCTCGTGCCTGAAAGTCTTGCCTGAACTGTACTTCTTCTGGATATCAAACAGGCATCTCAACCTCATGAGTCTAAGGCTGAATTCTCCATCTTCCCACCTACCTCTCTTCCCACAGCCTTCCCCACTCCAACAATGACTACAGCCTTCAGTTGCTCAGGCCAGATACCTGGAGATGTCCATGGCCCCTCTCCATTGCTCGTACCGCACATCCAAGTCTTTGCTAATCTTGACAGCATTGTTCAAAGTATAGCTAAAATCAGACAGCTTCTTACCATTTCCATGTTGTCATCATTGCTCACCTATAGAACTGTAGGAATCTCATAACTGCTCTCTTTGCTTCCATACTTTAGCCCCAGGCTGTTCTTCACCCTAGTGAGTCAGAGGGTATGTTAAGCTTTTGCTCAGCCCCCTCACCCCTATAGATGACTATCTCACTGTGCATAAAAGCTCAAGTCCTTCCAGTGACTTAAGGTACTAGGTAACCTCTAACCATCCTTCATTCCTGCTTTTTCCCATTGCTCTCCTTACTCATCTGGCTTCAGTTACACAGCTTATAGCTGTTCTTCAACCCTTTTACTATACTCCCACATCAGGGCCTTTGTACTTGCTATTCCTCACCTGGAATGCTTCTCTCTCCCAATATCTGCAGGGCTCTCTGGTTCACTCACCTTTTAATCTCTGTTCAGCTATCACTTCCTCAGAGAGCCTTGCCCCCATGACTCTCTGTCCCCTCTTAGCCTGCATTAGCCATAGCACTCATCAAACCTGACATGTTAGCATAAGCTCTTTGATGACAAGTCCTTTGTATTTATTTTTCCAGTATTGTATCTGAGATGCCTAGGACAGTGCCTAGCACACAATAGGCACTCAATAAATATTTATTGAATGAACAAATTAAAAGGTAAACGATATAATTAAAGTATTTCTTCACAAAAAGGAATTCAGTACAGTTGTCCTCCAATATTTTTTCAAATGTTCTGCATTAAAAGAAGGATGAAGAATTGTTATGATATGTTTGAAGATATTGGCATCCACAAGCCCACATTTGGAGTACAGAATATTAGTGCCTTGGTAGAAACAGCTGAATTAATTTCTAACTCTTACCTACTTGGATTCAGTTCTTGGTCCTCACTGGGCTATTTTATTCTAAGGATAGCTATTGTAATCAAAGATGGAAATATATGGGGCAGCCTGGGTGGCTCAGTGGTTTAGCGCCGCCTTCAGCCTGGGGCGTGATCATGGAGACCCGGAATCGAGTCCCACATCAGGCTTCCTGCATAGAACCTGCTTTTCCCTCTGCCTGTGTCTCTACCTCTCTGTCTCTGTCTCTGTCTCTCTCTGTGTGTGGGTCTCTCATGAATAAATAAATAAAATCTTAAAAAAAAGATGGAAATATTGAGCTTTCATTCTAGTATCACATAGTGCATCTTAAAGACCAACAAGGTGGAACACAACAGTGTGGAAACCAGCACGGCCAACATTGTATGTAGCCACTTTAGCTGCATTATCTCTGCAATCTTGTTCTGCTGTGAACAGGTCCATGATCATGAATGACAGAGTGAAGAGTTATTATGCAGATGTTTAGCCCTGGATGTGAGCAAACTTTAAAGTCATCTTCTGTGGCTAGAATCCTTATCTCCTCTACTTTCAGCACCTCCGAGGCACAGGCAGGTTGGTTGTGAAGATGCAGTAGTTATGTAGCTCAGATATTGAACCTAGAAAGCCAGTGAACACTCAAAAATTCGTATCATTTTTGTTCTTTGCATCAGAGTCCATTTTTTAGTGCAGTGGCCTTGTGGGTTCAAAGAGAGGACAGTTGTCACCGTAAGGTGTGTTCTCACTGCTGGTGAGTATGAGGACATCTGCCTCTTGTTTTTTCTAAGGCTACATTATAAATTAGGACGTGTTTTGAGATGGCTTTCTGGATTTACTTCTGACTTCTGAAAGTGGGTGTTAGGAAGGAGGATTTTGAGGATGTAATTCTAACAGTCATGTAGTGCTTACAACTCAGAGTTTTCCATTGCCTTAACAATGGAGCTATTATTGCTCAGTAGATGGTCCCATAATGAACCAGCTTGGGTGGTAAATAACTGATGTGTCCTGTTCTGTTTTTGCTTTTTCAAGTGCAGTATTTTCTTGTTTGTCAAATTTTATGTATATTGTTTTAAGGCTTTTTTCCTCCTTCTGTATGTGATAGTATAAGTGCTTTGTTTTGATGGGAGTTGCTGCTTTAATGCTATGGTTGGAATTTAGGGTGAATACTGGCTTATGATCTATTAAAAGATATACTTCTCACTTCTGTTTCAAGGGTAAGCTGTTACATAATTGTCATCTTTAACTAGAAGGAGGGAAAATAATGGAAATGTGTTCTGCAGTCTCTGTATGCTATTTAGCATTTAATTTGGGTATTTAATCATATTCTCTAGTTGTCCAGGGCATATGGCAGTTTCCAGCATCTTAAAGGCATGAAGGGAAATACTTTGCAGCCCTGTTAGGAGGTTGCTGAATATGTCTGAGAAATGACTCATTCCTTTTGGTGAAGAGAGCTTTAGTGGGAGGAAGAATTTCTAGCATCTTTTTGGCTGTATGAAAGCCTGAGTGTTTTTACAGTACTCATTCATTTTTTTGTTCATTTATTAATCCAGTGGATATTTATTGCATGTTCTGCTCTATACCAGTCACTGTGCTAGGTAGGTGTCTAGGGAAGAGTCCCTCTCTGATGAACAGAATAGCTGATAGTGGAGGGATGGGGAAGCTAGAGCACTTCTGTGAATCTGATGAAAAGATTGTCAGGTGTGGGTGGCAGGAACCTTGCCAGAAACGGAGGGAGGAGTCTGAGCACATGGCTTCCAAGATATTTCTGCTCTGTGCAATTAAAGTATACCACGAGCCTTAACACTGTTTGTGCTCTATTCTATGTAATTCCATTTCTTTACATTTCTCTTGACGAAATAGAAGTGTTATTTATAATTTAAAAAAAAAAGAGGAAGAAAATCTAATTGCCCCATAGTGCAGACTGATGAAATTAATTATGGTGCATTCATGAGATGGAGTTTTCTGCAGTCATTAAAACTCATATTGCAAAAGAATGTTTAATGGCATGGGGAAATACCATTTAATAAGTGGAGAGAAAAGCCTGTAAACAGTACAATCTCAATTTGGTACTGCTGTGTCCTCAATCTGGCCCACCTGGGTTGCGATGTTGAAATTGCGGCCACCCTGCCCCCACGTGCACTCACCTTGCCCTTGCCCTGCTATTCCCCTTTCCTTACACTTGCTAACATACTCTATAGTTTACTTGTGCCTCTTATTGCTGTTGTTTTACTGTCCTGCTAGAATATAAGTTGTAGGGCTGCAGGAATTCTTTTTTCTATTTTGTTCACTGATGTGTCCAAATAAGCCTAGCCCAGTGTCTGGCATGTGATAGACCCTAAAAAACAAATAAACAAACAAACAAAACAAACAAAAAAACTATTGAATAAATGTTGAAGGAAATGTGGAAGAGTTATGATGGCTATTCCTTTTTTTCTTTTCTTTTCTCAATTTTTCCTATTTTAATAGGAATTAATTCCTATTAATCCTAATAAACATGGATTCCCTCTATAGTAGGAGGGGGGGAAAGTTTAAAAAAAACAGACAGAGTGGAGTCTGAATTCCTCATGCAGACCTTGCTCGTTGACCTAGGGCAGAGGGCTGAACGGCTGATGGAACAGGGCAGAATCAGGCCTCTGGTTGTATGTAGAGAACACAATCCATATGAAACGTTAAAGTGCTTGTGGGCTCCGGGGTGGTTTTGTGCTGGATTTGGAACCTTCCCCAGTCTCCGCCTACGCTGGTAGCGGCCTCCTTCATGCCTTGCTCCTTTCTCCTTCCTGGTCTGTATCTTCCCCGGGTCACGGTTTTCTTCAGATGCCTGCTGTCTTTTTATGGCCTTCTGTGACGACTGTGGCCTTAGTCCGCTGCATCCCCATGGCGCTGACAGAGTGTGCCAAGCCTGGTGCTCAGGGAGGCCAGCCTGACAGGCCTCGCCCGCTTTCTTTCGCAGCTCCGGCCTGTGGAGGAGCCGTGTTCACCATGGACGGTCACCAGCCAGGCCAGAGCCGCCGCTGCTGGGAGCCAGGTGGAATCTATTTTAAGACAAGAACCATAGAAATACTTTAAACACACATATGCTCCCCTCGTCTCATGTGCTATCTTTTTTCTGCAAGTAAATGACAAGCTTCTTGAGAAAAAGGCTTCTATTTTCTACTTCTCTTCCCTAGCGTATAAACAGTTCTGGTCTCCAACCTGACGTCACAGACTTCCAAGCTGGCTGGTCCTGGGTGTCCCATATATAAAATAAATGTTTGTGACCCTTCGGAGATGGCACGAGAGTGATATAGGGGCAGTGATTCGAGCACTGTCGAGGGCATAACATATGTGTGCACATATATATTTAATGAGATTTTGTTATTAATAATTGAAAAGCTAGGGATGCTTGGGTGGCTCAGCGGTTGAACATCTGCCTTCGGCTCAGGTCATGATCCCGGGATCCCAGGATCGAGTCCCACATCAGGCTCCCCGCGTGGAGCCTGCTTCTCCCTCTCCCTCCGCCTGCCGCTTCTCCTGCTTGTGCTCTCTCTCTGTTTCTGTCAAATAAATAAATAAAATCTTTAAAAAATATTAAAAAATATTGAGGGGGAAGAATCCAAACCACAACCACTGGAAACCCATAAATTATTTTTCATACTATTTCAAAAGTTTAGCAAAGGACATATTCCTAACTCTGTGTGATTTATAGCATTTTCTTACTTGATAAACAGTTTAGAAATATACAGCTAGGAATCTGTGGGTTTGAGTTATTCACAAAGTATTTGATTAATTACTTAAGAATTCTTTTTTTTAACTGAGGGTTGCTAGAGAGGTGGTGTGGGGGGATGGGGTAACCGGGTGATGGGCATGAAGGAAGGCACCGGATGTGATGAGCACTGGGTGTTACATGCAACTGATGAATCACTAAATTCTACCTCTGAAACTAATAAAAAAAAAAAAGAATTCTTTTTTTCCTATTTCTTAAAAAAGATTCAACTTGTTACTTTTTTAGTTTTTAAATTTTAAAATATATTCAGAGAGGAAGCAAGTTGACTCAAATGTAGAATGTTTGTCAATTTTTGTAAAAGTTGTATATGGGGGGGATCCCTGGGTGGCTTAGCGGTTTATCGCCTGTCTTCGGCCCAGGGCATGATCCTGGAGTCCTGGGATCAAGTCCCACAACCGGGCTCCCTGCATGGAGCCTGCTTCTCTCTCTGCCTGTGTCTCTGCCTCTCTCTCTCTCGGTGTCTCTCATGCATAAATAAATAAAATCTTTAAAAAGAAGTGTGTGTGTGTGTGTGTGTGTGTGTGTGTGTGTATCTGAGCTGAGGCTCTGTGCATGGGGAAACAGGCATTGGTCCTCAAACTGTATCATTGAGGTGGCTTGATGTAGGGGGGAGAGATGGAATGAATGGAAGAAGAAATGAAGTCTTTTCTCACTTGACATACCTTTAAAACAAATGGTGACATTACTTATGATTTTTGCCTTTCCTTGTTTTGCTTTTTTGAATAAAAAACAAAAAAATTGTCAATACTCTCTCATTGTGTAGATTACTATGCCATACCTTTCAGAGCTAGATTTTCCCCTCCCATTGGACATTAAAGGATGCTCAGGTTTTTACTTTCTTAATGCATTTCTAGGTTCTTCTAATATTTGAATTTTTGCAGTTCCTTCCTTTCAACTTTAATATCTTCATTTTCATAGAAGCTATCATCTGTACTCTAATTATATTGCCTTCTAAAATATTTAGTTGAAGGAAATTCCATGATCATTTATGGAGTTTAATGCTTTTTTCATTTGTTTTATCAAATTTTTGAATTCTTACCAATATTTAATACTCTTACAAAGCAAATATGTGTATAGTATAGTTTCACATTCCATTCTCTGTTGCGTAACTTCATGGCCTATGATTTTCACATTCTCCCTCACAGAGTGGTGAAGGGTCTTCTCAGCTTTTTGAAGTGTGCCTCATTCGAGGGAGAGGTGCTATGTTTTCAGTCACAGATACCTTTTCCTTAATGTCGTCATGTGGTCATGTTGGATTTAGGTTCTTGACCTATCTTTATTCCAGTCCTGCTTTGTTCCAAGGGAGTGTGACAGTACAACTGTTTTTCTGACCATTATGTGAAGTAGCACTCAAATAATTTCACATTTAGATAACAGGGTAGAATACAAATCATGTCTTTTGGGGAGAAAATGCTGAAATACGTAACTTGGGTGAAATAGCTAACAAGAATAGAAGGAAAAGTGATGGGTTCTCTTCACAGGGCCTGCGTTTGTCTGGGTCTCCATTCCCTAGTTGTAAAGTGAGGGCCACAGATTGGAATGCTTTCATTCCTCGGCTACATTCATGCTCTGACTGCAAAGGGCCAGTAACTTGGGCTGTGGAGCTGTGGGAAGAACACTGATGGAATATCCTCTTCCTCCTTTTCCAGCATGTTGACCTGGGTTCCGTTAGCTTTAGGAGAGCATAGAACACCCTCCTCCTCCTTAACGTTTCACACAAATCAAGGGAAGTATCAGGAAGGTGGCCCAGAGTCAAGCTGCTAGACAAACAATTGAAAGTGACTCCAGTAGTTAAAATAACCCACATCTGGACTGCTGTGTGAAAGCTGTCATGAATAGAGTTTGAGAAGAGAAGGAAACTGACTAGAAAAAGTGGAAGCTGCAGATAAAAAGTCTGGAAAAAGCATCCAGAATGTGGGTAGGTGAACACTAGCCCTCGACCTCATCCTGGGAGGTGCAACCAGGAGGTTACCTCTTGGAAGTTGAAATGTCAAGTTTAAAAGAATAGAGTGCATGCTCTCTTGCCTTGGAGATAATACATTTCTAGGTATCCATTATCCCAAATATACCCCACACCCTTATGTAATGTGTTAAGTACAGGGGACATGCATGGTCTTTGTCCTTTTACAGGGGAGAGCATCATGCCTAATTAAGCTGCAAGTCTACTTTGGTTCTGACGACAGGACCAAATTCTGTGTTAGGTGGACTGTGGTTCTGACCTGGGGTTGCATGTCGACCAAGACGGTGGTGAGGGCCATGGGATCTCAGGCTGGATGTTTGAAAGAGGCGTGGTGAGTTATCACTGTGCAGGGAGATTTCAACACAGGCTGTGAATAAGAGCTTTTATGTTCCATTAAAAGTCCACTCATAGCCCGAGTACCTTTGAGATACTTGCCTTTTCTTGATTTTTCCTTCTGAGTTCTGGCTCCTACCTATTATCTTAGGAGGCTAGCTGGAAGTAAATAGACATTTTGTGGCTATTTAAAACACTATGTTAAATGCCTAAAGGAGCCACAGGTTATTTAACACAATTCAGTAGTGAGCACTTCTACAAACAAATTTGTCTTTTATTTTGAAGAGGAGTAAAAATGCAATTCTTTATTCAGCAACCCTGTAAAACCAGTAATGGCTTCATTTCACTCCTAGGTTTACAGCTTTGAAAAATGTTTTCAGCATAAAATGTGAATCTGAGGACATTTGGGGAAAGGATATCCATCCCAAGAGGTAATGGGAACAAGCTGCTCTATTTCTCAGGGCCTGGCTGGAGCCATGGCATGGGTCCCTCTAAGGACATAGAAGAGTGTCTCAGCCATCGCTGTGTCCTCTCCAGCTGGGAGTCCCTCTGCTGGATATCAGAAAAGTCTTTGCTGTGAGAAGAGTGCTATTCTTAATCTTGTATAGTAAGTGACATTTATCTATTGTTTTAAAAATGCCAGTGTCTGCCCAAAGCCAGATCTGAAGGCAATTTGGGGGTCGTGTCAAACTAAGAGGACAGAATTGTAGTTGTGGGGAGGAGGAGGGCTGGGTCATATCCTTGGCTCTTTTCTGTTCTCATACTTAAGATTCCATCTTGATGAATTGAAATTTTTACGCAATAGAAATGTAGTATCACGTTTTGTTGAAGTTGTTTCGGGTCATATATCTGTGTCTTTCAGTATCACATATGCACTTTCTCCTAGTGCCCCTCCCCTCTCCGATTGGTAATCATTCTTCATAACGTCGTCCAAGGTTTGAGCTGTTGAAGCTTACAGGGAGGTTGCCATCCCTGACCACACATGCCTGGCATGTCAATAAGGCTGTCCTTGTAGCCTCAGGATTGTCTGTTTCCAGCTCCCGAGTGCATGAATGCCGTGCAGTTTGGAAGGGAGCCCGTTGTCAGAACCCACCATCCTAGGGGGAAAGGCACATTCCGTGTGAAGTCACTGGTTGTTTTAAACTGTGGATTTTCCCTGGAAATATTTCATTCCAGTAAGTGATTCCCACTATGTTTTGCATTTAGATGTTCTGGGGCTGGGGGAGAGGTTTAAAAGAAAAATAGGGCAACCCTGTGAGGACCCCTCTCACTTCTGAGAGCTTTCTCTGTATCTTGGTTTAATAAACTTCTATTGCTTTGCTCACAAAAAATAAAAAGAAAGAAAAGAAAAGAAAAGAAAAAAAGAAAGAAAGAAAAAAGAAAAATAATGATCCGAAGAAAACATAGGGTTTTCGTAGTATTTAGCTGTAAACGATGGTAGGAGATTAAAAAAAAAAACAACAAATAGAAGTGCAGGCCTGACCCTAAACCATGGAAGATGGACAAATCCATCTTCAGGACTGTGGTTGTCTTTCAATATGTTGATGTCGTTCCAGGGAAATGTTTTCCCAGCTGTTTGGGAGATTGGTGGCATTGCCAAGGCAGAGTGACCACAATGGATGAGATACATAATAGATACACAGAGAGAGCGCATCCTACACTGTGTCCTATTCCAGGCATGTGTTGCACTAAGTCACCCTCCCCTTTTGTCCTTACAGATGCGTTTGACTCTTGAGGCAGCCCGGGCCTGGGTTTCTGCCTTCAGGGGCGTCTGTGGGTGGAGAGCTGGAGGCAGAGTGGCTGAAGGCTCCGGGAGGCTGGGTGTGGGAGAGGGTGGCCGCTCTGTTAATGCCACCTCAGATGGTCCTGCCTTCTCCCCATGACTCACGGTGGCTGGCAGTGACAGAGCCAAATGAGAGTATTAACCAGTGTTGGCCACTGTGACCAAAGGAGTGAAAAAGAACAAATATCATCTCCTTCTGATGTTTACTGCAGATGCCTCAGCATCCAGCTAGCAGAGTATTTTCTGTGTGTAGGCCCGCTGCTATGTTTCTCCTCAGGACTTAAAGATTTCCTATCAGGAAAGAGGAAATGATAGAATAATAGAGGCTTTCCCATGAAGAGGAAATGCTGTTTACAAGTAATGCACAGTTGTTAACTGTTCCGATTGCATACAATTATTGGATGATGCAAACCTTGTTAACTAAAACATCACCTTACTATTTAACTTTGATTTTTTTAAATTAATGACAGTGTTGGGCAGCCCAGGTGGCTCAGCGGGTTAGTGCCGCCTTCCGCCCAGGGTGTGATCCTGGAGACCTGGGATCAAGGCCCACATCGGGCTCCCTGCATGGAGCCTGCTTCTCCCTCTGCCTGTGTCTCTGCCTCTTTCTCTGTGTCTCTCATGAATAAATAAATAAAATCGTTAAAAAAATTAATGACAGTGTTGGGAACATAAGTTTATGCTGCAGTTGTTTTACTTACTGAATTTCAATAAAGAGCAGGAGTGGGGCACCTGGGTGGCTCAGTGGTTGAGTGTCTGCCTTTGGTTCAGGATATGATCCTGGAGTCCTAGGATCGAGTACCGTGTTGGGCTACCTGCGAGGAGCCTGCTTCTCTCTCTACCTATGTCTCTGCCTTTCTCTTTCTCTCTGTGTGTGTGTCTCTCATGAATAAATAAATAAAATCTTTTTTAAAAAAGAAAAGCAGGAGCTGGTGGAAATTCAGAGAGAGACAACTTTAAATGATAGTAGAAGAGGAGTTGCTGGGGCACCTGGGTGGCCCAGATGGTTTAGTGTCTGCCTTCTGCTCAAGTCATGATCGCAGGGTCCTGGAATTGAGCCCCACATTGGGCTCCCTGCTCAGTGGGGAGTCTGCTTCTCCCTCTCCCCCTGCCACTCCCCCCATGCTCATGTTCTCTCTCTCAGTATCTGTCTCCAATGAATAAATAAAAGATTTTTAAAAAATTAAAAAAACAAAAACAAAAACAAAGGAGTTGCTATTGGAAGGGAGATGCTAAAAATATCTAACCTCTTAATCCTGAAATAGTGAAGACTGGGAATGGTTGATAAGGAATATGGGCTTATTCACCAAATCTTGAAATTTTAGGGTGAAAGGACACTCTTTAGTCAAAGTAAGTTTAAGTTTCATTAGAAGAGACATATTCACACATGAAATTTCATACTGAGGAGGTGGAAAGGCAGGACATATCCATGACTCCATAGGACTCCTATTAGAAGTTGAAATACACATGACCTGTAGGGTTCGTGAAAAAAGAGGAAGGATTATTATCCTTCCATAATAATAATATTCTTGCTATCTGTTCAATTATTTTTATAGAAGCATAATGCAGATGATCATGGAATAGATCAGGGATGAAGATCCTCTGTCTCTTCTAATCCAGGCTACATGTTTCCTGTGTTACCTAAAAAAAAAAAAAATCTATATAGTAATAATAGTACTGTATTCCAGGGCATTTGAAAAGTCTCAACAGAAAGTGTGAGCCATGTTACCAGAACCCCCACACAGACACTGCTGGTTTGGTGCATTCTTTAGATTCTAGACGGTCTTTCATTTTTATTTTTTACCTTCATTTTATAATCTGCTTTGCTTGGTGCTGTGTACAGTGAGTATGCAAGACTTTGCAGCATTCCACCAAGGAACTGTGCTGGGTGATGATAGCATGAGCCACTTCCCAGTCGGTGACTCATCTTCACATGCTCTGAGCAGAGCCTGTGCCCGGTTTCCAGGCCCCTTGCAGGGCTGATGGAATGAAGCTCTGAGCACTGCAGCTCCTGGGTGGAAGGAGCAAAAAGGTCCTAAGCCAATAGAATGAATTCACTCTTGAGATTTTGTGGATGCTCACCCTATTTAAGAATCTTATTTTGTGTGGAGAAAGGAGTGGGTGTTCTGGTCAGGAGACTCTGGTGCTTTCAGATGCTGGTGATGCTTACCTTTGATAGAGGGGGTTACCTATAGGTAGACTCTGAGTACCCGCCTTGAGCTAAATGGAGCCATTTGTGAGGAAGAGGATGGCTTTTCTTTGCTATCTGGTGTGTCTTGTGTGATGGCACACTGATTGACTAGGAACCCCAGACTTTTTAGATGTAATGTCACTAGGAGATTTTAGGTAGAGGCTCAGTTGCCTCCAAACCAGCTGGCAGCATGGAAGCACTGGTAAACCCCACAATTTCAAAAGATTATAATCCTCGGGAGGATGTGGCACCATAGTGTTATGAAAAGATTATGGGGTTGATTCTTACTTCTGCCACTCATTAGCAGTGATAGAACGTATAATTATCCCCAATTTACAGATAAGGAAATTGAGGCTTAGAGAGATTAAGTAATTTGCCTGAGGTTATGTAGCTAAAGGAGTCTGGCTCCAAGACTGCATGTTTGAACCTATTGCATGCTCTCATGTCTCCCCCTCTGTCTCTCCCCGCTTCCTTCTCTTTTTGAGAAGACATTTTTATTTCCTCTGATCCCTTGATAGAATGTATGGATAGTATGGTATGCCCTTTATAGGTGTGTATGTGAAATCATGGCTAAGAGTGTAAACTCCAGAGCCCAACAGATTGACCAAGTTTAAATCAAGACCTGGCCACATCTCAGCTTGAAACTGAGAAAATCAGTTAATTTCTCTGCACCCCAGCTTCTCCATCTGTAAGCCAGAGACAATAATAGCACCTGCCTTATAGTTGTGAGGGTATGACATGAAGCACCTGGGAAGCACCTAGAGCAGAGTACAACATATGATAAGCACTCAATACATGTGAGCCATTATTGTTTCTGCCATTATTTACTGCTGTCTCTTCAGGCCACTTGGTGGTTGGTGGTAAGTATGGCTTTGTCCTCTATGCTGGGGCCTTGCTGGAGGGTCTGGGTAGATAATGGTGTAGGCAACATGCTAAGCAAGGTTCGGTGATCAGCCAGTCTTGAGCCAACAATCTAGGCAGAGATTAACAGGGTATGCATTCTGTACTCTTATGTAAAAAAGAAAATGAGAATTTAACCTGGTATCTGATTTTGATGAAAAACTTTCATGATAATTTATAAGGTCTGAGAAAATTCAACTAAAATATTTTTAGAGCCAGTACACTAGTACAAGTTCTGGGGGATTCACATGCCTAATTGTCAACTCCCAAGGAACATTCAGTTTTGTTAGAAACAGACAATTACTTGCAAAAGGTTCTGTGGACGTTTTGAATTGGCGATTAGAATTAATGCTGTGAGTTGATGCAAAGAAGTTGTGAAAAACATCTAGGATGGGGACAGAGCCCTAGTAAAGGATTGTGATATAGTTGAGATAAAGAAGGAGTTGCTTAGGGTTGAGAGTTACAGATGGAAAACAATGGGAGATAGGGGCAAAGTGGGACTGCGTTATAGAGTTCTGTATGAATTTAAGACAATGGGCAAAGAAATACACTCTTCTTCTGGGAGATACTTTGTTAAATTTGCCCAGAATACATACATTTCCCCAAAAGTACACTGGACATTAAAATGCAAAAAGCCATCCTGCAGGACATGTACATGACAAAGACATGTAGGTTCATTTTTAAAAATACCTTTGCTTTTTCAGTGAGACTTGAGTGAGTGATTTCACTACTTAGGTTAATAGAAAAACCATTTATGAAGCTAGGTATTCACAACTTCAACAAATGTAACTGGCCATCAAGCAACTGGCTTTTGAATATCGTACTCCAAGGACCTATTCAACACAAAGTTTTCAGATTAGAAAGTAAATACTAGGTATTACTTTTCATCCTTCAAATTCCCTTAAAGGAGTTAAAACTTACTAAATGCCACCACTGATGAAAATCCAGGGGAGCATGGATCCTGCCTGGGTTTTGGAATTCCTTCCTTGACTTTTTTTTTTGTTAGTTATGGTTCTAAAACCTATATTGATAAAGAATGGATTGGTTGAATAATAATTAACCATAATTCTTCTGTCATTATTCTGCCTGGATAAGATTTCAAAATTGAAAGGAGTCTTAAAGATCAGCTAATTAGATCATAAAACTGATTCCTGGCTCTTCTGTGTGTCTGGACATCTCACCAGTATCTGGATGCTCAGCAATGTTGGGCTCAGCCAGTGTGGCTTATTGGATCCACCACTGGAAAATTTCCAGTGGAGAGATTCAAGTCATTAAAGTTACCTTTAAAGGTGCATACAGTCTGCCCCAGGGCACCCTTCTGTCCTCACCTCCTGGCACTCTTCATTTACTCTTTCCTTGTCACAAACATTGCTAGCATGTGCCCATCTCCAGACCTTTGTACCTCATACTTGCTGTTTCCTAGAATGTTCTTCCACAATGTATTTATTTCATCCTCATTCTTAAAATGTTTCTTTGGCCTATACTGGTGCTAGATTGACATTTATTTTCTCTTATCACACTGAAAGTATCATTCCCCTGATTTTTGGCTTGCATTGTAGCTCTTGAGAAATTGGTTGCTTATTGTTCCTTTGAAGATAATCTGCCTCTTCATTCTGGCTGCTTTTATGATCTCCTTGTCTTTGGTGTTCTGTAGCATCTCTAGGATGTATTAAGTGTGGAGGTCTTTTAATGAATCTGCTCTGGATTTGTTGGATCTTCTGTGTTTTTGGATTGGTGTCTTTCATCAATTCTAGAAAATTCCCAGACATTATCTCTTTATATGCTGTCTGTGATCCATTCTCTTTCTTTTCTGATGGAAATGCAACTGGATCTGTTAAACATATTTAACAGCCTCATGTCTTTTTAACCTCTTATTAAATATTCCATGTCTGTCTTTCTATTCTTTATTTCAATAATTTCTTCAGCTTTATCTTCAAGTTCACAAATGTTCATCAGTTTCTAGCTGGCTAACAAATATATCCTTTGTGTTTTAAATATCATGTATCTTATACACATTTATTTATAAGTTATGCTTAATCAATTAAAAATGCACTTATTCAAAAAAATATTTTATTTATTTAATCATGAGAGACACAGAGAAAGAGGCAGAAACAAAGGCAGAGGGAGAAGCAGGCTCCATGCAGGGAGCCCGATGTGGGACTTGATCCCAGGACCCTGGATCATGCCCTGAGCCAAAGACAGATGCTCAACCACTGAGCCACCCAGGTGCCCCAGAAATCTGCTCATTGTAATCATTTCTTGTTTCATATGAATTTTTTCAATTGCTATTTTTATTTCTTTAAATGTGATTGTTTAATATTTTGTGTTTGACAATTAAATACCTGAAATCTTGGCTGATTCAGCTTTTTGTGGTTTCTGCTAGTTCTTGCTCCTGCATATTTGTGACTTTAAAGTGTTAATTCAGTTTTTGAATATTTAACCATGGGGCTTTTTGGAGGCCTAGGTGGAAGGTGATTTCCTCTAGAAATTTATGTTTGGTGCTGCCAGATTTCTTGGTGATACTACCAACCACCTTAAAACATATTTTTGGCTTGAGGTTTTCCAGGCCACCCAAGCACTGTGAGTTTGGACTGGACATCTTGTGTGAAGGCTAGATTTTGATGGCAGAATTTTAGGGGAGATTTTCCCCCTCCTTTCCACATCCATAAGGGACATGCTATTTGAGACAGTCATCTTTTCTTGAAGTCCCTGGGAGTTATCTGTGGAAATTAGGAAAAAAAAAAAAAGCATTCTTTTCTCAAGACACTTTATTGCTGTCAGTCAGAACATTTTCATAATAACTTTAAAATAAAACATAACTGTGAAGTGAGTGGTATCCCAGGGATTATGTGAAACACAAGTTGCTCTCACTTCATGAAATGTACCCTGTCCCATTCTGACCAATCAAATCCTGCCCAAGCCTCAGTGCCTCACTCAAATAACCCCTTCTCTGAGAACACATCCCTAATTTCCACATTCTAATGCAAAATGGCAGCCCCTCTTCTGAATTACCATAGTAGTGGTGGTGCATTTATCACAAATTTACTACTTTTTGTTATTTTTCTTAAATCTTATCTCCATCACAAGAATGAGAGTTGCATGTTTTATTCAAATTTCTGTCTTCTGTAGCACTCAGTAGAAGGTCTAGAGCAGGTAGGTGGAATATTTTTGTTAAATAATTAATTAAAGGAAAGAATTTAATTGAATAACAGGATGTGAACCTACTAAAGAATTACAAAAGGTTAGCAAGTTGGATGGTTCATAAAGATTTGCTAAATCCCAAGTGTATAGTTCAGAAGGGCTGTCAAAGTGGGTAAAAGTCTTCTCTGGGTGATGGTGAACTATGTTATAAAGAGCTTAGAGTTTTTTTGCATTGCTTCAGTGTCTAAGTTTAGAGTGGTTTGGCAAAACTTGTGTCTGCTCATAATAGAGTCAGAGATGTCTGTTAAGTAAGAAAGTCTTTGTATCATTCCAAGAAAATGATTTCTACCAATCTTTGTTTTTTTCAAAAGGAGATTAGGCTATATTGTTCTACGGAAATTGTTGCTCTAATGTTTATTTGGCTATTACTCAATATATTTTACTCATTTTGTTAAGTAAGTGAGTGCATGTTACAGATTTTCTTCCTTCCCAATTCTTTTCCATTATCAGGTGATTTTAGGAGCTTTTAAAAATTATTTTTTAGTAGAACGGGAAAAAATGCTTTCTTTAAAAATCTCAAGTTTTCTTTATCTGATACTTCTGAAAAATTTAATTTGTACTTGGGACTTTTTATAAATGATCTGATCTAAATCTTTAAGATCTCACAAGATTGGAGGAACTGGGACAAAATAGCTTGTCCTGGTCACTCAACCATTGAGGGGTGAGACTGCTGTGATTTGGATATGGGTTCACCTTTCTTTCCAGTGTATCAAATATTCACAGATTTAGCTTCATAGTATGATTTGGTCAGATTTTAAATGTTAAGCACTAAGCATGTGTAAACTCTTTTCCCTCCCCTTTAAAATTTAAAGCTCATTATGATATTAACAGGATATGACCTTATAGGAAAATGATTGAGCCTTCTAATTCCTGTTGTTTATTTGGTATTTGGAGAAACATCTGGAAAATATTATGTTCCGTGACTATTATTGACTTAATGACTAATGTTTATGCCCTAGCGTGGAGGTCCTAAAGCACTCTAAAGTAGTCAGTAGATGTTTTTGCAGTGATTATTCAACAAGGCACTTCCCTTGCACTGGCACTCTGGGAGAGGTGCAGGGCTCTGATCAGCTGGGCTTGAGGCCCCTGACTATGGTAGGATATGGAGGTTTCAGCCACCTGGCATGGCTTCTTCACAAGAAAGAGGAGTGCCATTACAGGGGAAGGGGGTGTGGAGGCATGCCAAGTAGTCAAAAGCTATAGCCACTATTGTGTACTTCCTGATAACCAAATAGAGTTGTGAATGGGTAGTTGGATAGAAGGTTCTGATGCTCCAGACAAATGTAGGGCTCAAGATTCTAATATGGTCCTGAAGGCATATAGATAGGTGAGATTTAAAGTCATGGGGTTGGACCAGAAGCAAGGGCAAGTCCGTGAGGCACATAATAAGTCATAAAAAGGAGTTTCCAGGGAGTGGGAGCAGGTGCTCAAAGAGGCAGGAGTGGGACCTCTAAGATCAGAGAAGACAGAGTTGCTATCTGAGGGTATAGTCAACAGTGTCAGCACTGCTGAGAGTGCAGGCCATAGTAACACCGAGAAGTATTCATTGACTCATTAGGCAAGATGTGAGAACTCTGAGAAAATTGGAACTGACAGGAGATGACTATCAACTGGAGATGTGTGTTGAAGGTGAAAAGAAGTAGAGAACAGAAGTATCTGGTTTGGGTCATGAAGTGGATGCTCGATCCACTGAGAGGGACAGTAAGTCTGGGAAGGTAGGGTAGGTCTGAAGAGAAGGGAATGGGTTCCATTTTCATCATTTCGTGATGTACTTCCATGGCTTTAATTAAAATCAGAAGTTTTTGGCTTTTGATATTTCGTAAATTATTTCATATACAAAGAGGAGGTTCAAATCAGAAACTCAATGAATGAAAACATTTGAGAGAAGAAGAGTAGCCTGTGAAGAAGTCTGGAAGGCAGAGAGGTTGCAGGCAATTGAAGCTGGTGTCATCTGGTAGGCCAAGTGGGTAGAGAGTTTGAAGGCAGGGATGACTGTCAGCAGTTTCCATTACTAAAGAGGGGTCGAGTAAGTTAACAAGAAGTGCCGATTGGTTTTGACAAAGACTATTATAGAAGAGTAGTGGGGTCAAAATCCAGTTGGCAGAGGGATTTTAAGTGGAAGAGATGAGAAGTGGGGAAAGCTGGAACAGATCGCTGTTTCCTGAAGTTGACTTTGAATAGAGGGGTAAAAACACAAGGATCTGTCAAGGAGGTGGTGGTTATTATTTTTTTGGGGGGGAGGCAGGATAGATTTGTGCTGTTTGTATGCTAATGGAGCAAAGCAATGGGGAGAGGGAGGTTGAAGAAACTAGAGAGGAGGATAATTAAGGAGTGAGGTCCCAGAGCAGATGGATGGGAGGAGATATGTCAACTGGTGAATCAGGAGGGATGGTGGTATGAGTGGGATGCAGATGTTTCTAGATGCCCATATAGTCAATGAATATAATCAACGAACAATGAATATGCAGTGCCACACCTAAGTTATATCAATGCCCCCTTCTTCATCTTGACCCAAAAATATTTAACATTAGGAAAATTATCACCACTCCCGTTTTACAATCTGGGGACATTGACAGACCAGCCTGCCTGCCGCCTGTTCTGTAAAACAAAGTTTTATTGAAACATGGCCATGCTCCAGTTCATTCATTTGCATATTGCCTATACTTTTCCACAATAACAGCCAACCCTAAAATGTCATTGGCCCTTTTCAGACAGTTTGCTGACCTCTATACACTGATAAAACTGAGGCCTAGAGAGAATATTGACTTTAGAGGATCCCTCTCTCCCCCATCCATGTCTGAGGCCACTTTTTCTTTGTGTTACTTGACATTCTCCTGATGCTCACTGCACACTCTTAGAATTATCTGGTAACTTCTCTTTCTCAGGAACTTTCAACAATTATGATTGTAAATTAGATCAAATTTAGACCTATCCTGGCTCCACCCTAGAGATTCAACTGTGTCTCAGTGCTTCCTAAGGAGGTAGGTGCTAGAGACAGCCCTGATCTTTCCCTGACCTTGGAAGTGTTGGTTTATTCTGCATTACTTGGATTGCTTTTCTTCACCTTTTCTGAGAGGCCAAGATCATCATCTTCTCTGACATCATTCCCCAAACCCCATGTATTCCTTATCCCTGTGGTTTTGCTTCATTATTTCCCTCCTGTGCTCACCCATCTTTGAGTATAGTCTGTGTCCTGTCAGAGGGGAAGCCCCTACTCGTACGTGCCAGGGGTTCAAGTAGTGTCTCTGCCTCTAACCTCCCGGAGGACAGGGTCTGTATTGACCATGTTATCAGCACCCTGAGTTCTACAGTTGCTGAGAGTTCTATTGGTGCTTATCAGATGAATTCTGATTAGGTAGAAAAAAATTTAGGTGCTTCAAAATTGCTCACTTATACATAAAATGGTGTGCTAATTACTAGCCTTTCTCAACTCTCTTGAAACCAAATCCCTTCCTGAATCTTTTGAAGTCCACTTTGAATTATTGACCAAATTTGAAAGCAGTGCATTTATAGTTACGTTTTCCCCTTTTTGTCATACTCTTCAATTTTCAAGAGAATATACAAAATCCACTCAAATTAATTTCTTGCTGAATTTTCAAATGTTTCTGTAGGGGCTAGGATTTTAATAGTTGCAATTTACTTTTACAATGTATCAGATTATAGTTGTATTTACTTACACATACTGTTTAGCACTTTGCTACTTAAAATGTGGTCTGCCCACCAGCTGCTTAGGCATCACTTGGGAGCTCCTTAGAAATGCATAGTCTTGGGTCCCACTCAGACTTCCTAAATCAGAATCTGCATTTTAATAAGATTGCTGAGATGCACTTACACTTTAAAATTTGAGAAGCACTGCTTTGGACTGTTGAACTGGTAAACACATGAAACACAGGGCCCTATCTCACAGACCTTTTATAACTTTTTTTTTTTAAGGATTTTATTTATTTATTCATGAGAGACACAGAGAAAGAGGCAGAGACACAGGCAGAGGGAGAAGCAGGCTTCATGCAGGGAGCCCGATGTGGGACTCAATCCTGGGTCTCCAGGATCACACCCTGGGCTAAAGGCAGGCGCTGAACCGCTGAGCCACCCAGGGATCCCTTTTTATAACTTTCATATGTTATGATGGTGTGTTTTATATTTTATGATGGAAGTTTTCCCTATCAGAAAAATTTTGCTGTTTTTCTCTGTTATTGTTGGAGAAGATCATGATTAAGAGACAGATAAGGTATGCTTTTGTTCTTTCTGCTACCTGGCATGTACTTATTTTCTCTGTTTTTTTTAGAAATAACAAAATCTAAAACTTCTCTATTCTTGACAGGAGTCTTCTGGGCTACTCTGTAGTAGGTGAACAACTTACCTCTCCCTCACCTGTAGCATTGGGCTTAATGCTATTCTTTCTGATACGTATATTTTATCATCCCCCTTTGGTTACCTTGGAAATTGCTTGTACACAATTTGAATTCTGTACTGGATGAAGTTGTAGTTCCCATATTTTTAAGTCCTTGAGAAAAGTAAGGGACTAACTAAATATAGGAACAAGTAAATAATAAAACCACATTTCTTGGGGATCCCTGGATGGCTCAGCGGTTTGGTGCCTGCCTTCGGCCCAGGGCATGGTCCTGGAGTCCCAGGATTGAGTCTCACATCGGGCTCCCTGCATGGAGCCTGCTTCTCCCTCTGCCTGTGTCTCTGCTTCTCTCTCTCTGTGTCTCTCATGAATTAAGAAAAAAAAATCTTAAAGAAAAAACACCCACATTTCTTTAAAAATACATAATTCATTCAAAACACTAATTCATATCGTCCTTCGTGCCAATTAATCCAAGCAGGCAGAGTAAAAAATAATACAATCATTTTTTTTTTTTTGGACAGGTCATACACATGTATAGAATTTAAAAGATTCAGTAAAAAGTGAATCTCCTTTCCATCCTCACTGCCCTAGCCAGGCGATTCTCTCTGTGGAAGCAGCTCTTCATCCCAGGTCCTTATGAAAACTTCCACAGTATATGGACTGGGAAGTTCAATGTAGTTGTGGCCAAGAGGGTGAACAATGAGGCCAGAGTTTGAACCTTGGCTACTAGCTTTGTCATCTTGGACAAGTTTCTTAATCTTGCTGTGCCTCAGTTTTCTTATCTGTGAAAGGGTATAATAATTACCTTTTTTAGAAAAGAACTAAAGAGATAATTCATGTAAATGGAGTGCAGAATACATTCAACAAATATTAACTATTAATATATGTGAGCATTTCATTATGGTTTTATCATTTCTACACACAGTAGTTACATACCCTAAATATTTCCATACCTTGCTATTTCTTTTGTGTGTGTGCGACTATTTTATTTTTCTTCTACAACCCTGAGATCAAGACTTAAGCTGAGATCAAGAGTTAGACACTTAACCAGCTGAGTCACCAGGCACCCTGTGCTTTTTCTTTTTTTTAACCTAGCAATGTGGGATTTTCATTTAACTGTGTGGAGATTGGTTCATTTTATTATGTATAGAACTGTCTCATTCTTTTTAGTATTATTATTTTTTTTAGAAAGAGAGAGAGAGAGTGTGTGCACATGTGTGGGTGTGAGGGGAATAGAGAGGTAGAGAGAATCTTAAGTAGACTTCATGCCCAGCACAGAGCCCCACATGGGGTCGATTCCACAACCCTGAGATCATGACCTGAGCTGAAATCAAGAATTGGAAGTTTAACCAACTGCACCACCCAGGTGCCCCTAAATTGTTTCCATTCTTATGATATTATGAAAAGCATTGGCGAAATGGCATGTGTACATGTTATAGTGTGTCTGTAGGGTAAATTTTAGAAATGGAATCTAGAAATGGTCAAAGTATAGGCTTTAGTTTTGTTAGATGTTGACTTATTGCCCTCCATAGAATGATATACATGTGCCAACAAAGGCACTCTCAAACTTATTATGACAGATTTTAACTGTGATTTTTAAAAATATAATTTTTCTCATGAATACCTAATAAAAATTTCCATACATATTTGGAAATTTGATTAAGATCGCTGGATTCTTTGGAATAGTTTGGTGGGTAGGAATAGGAAGATAAAGCTTTGCACTTAAGGATTTTAGGGAGCAAAAAATTGGATAGTGAGCTATTTTTAAAGAGGAACTGTATGATATGCCACAAACTGTCATTATATCTAACTTCTAAAGTATTCTTGAGATACTGAAACAAAGAGTTCGGAAAACTCCCCTGAGCAGCAGGACCTGGCCTCTAGATGCTCCTTCAAGGATCTTAGTTCGCTGCATTGTCCTGAGATCTGCACAATGTAGAGCACTTCTTTCTTCTACTCACGCATATCATCATACAAATTCTTGCTGCCAACCTATCTAAACCTACAGCTTTTCCTTAGAATGTAGGCGAAACAGTTTCTTTTAAGTATGTAAAAAAAATTAATGTAATCTCTGAAGTAAATAAGACCAGAATATAGTATCTTGGAACGTGTGACCTTAGCTTAATTTTTGAGTGACCCAAGGTATTTGTGGACCCCTTCTTATTTATTTTACATTTTGTAAATGATTCAGCCATTGAGTTTTATGGAATTTATAATACACTGCTCCTCTGAAACACAACTCTAGTCTATGGTGAGAATTAAGATTAGCACCGAAATATACATTTTTAATACATTTAGCAGATGATCGCTTGGCTCATTTTGAATATTCAGATGAGCTGAGGAACTGAAAGGGATATCAAGATAACTTTACATTCCAAGAGGCATGTAAATACATGGCTGTTTTTAGCCATGGGCATCAATCAGGAATACTTGTTGGATGTCAGGGGTGTTGAATATGGCACCAGGTCACAGTGACAAACAGCAGGCTCTCAGCTGACCTTTTCCAAACTGGAAGGAACACTCTCGCAGCTGACAGACCCTAGGAGATGCTTCTCAGGGCCGCCTGTGATGCCTGAGTTTGGCTGGTGGTTTGTGAGGTGCCCTTGGGGGGCAGCATGGGGACCACAGGAGACTTGCTCTTTTTTCAGGGACCAGTAGACAGGCGGGGCTCACAGATGCTCGGAGGTAAACTGAATCACTTAGACACTTAACCTAGTTGCTAGGATGAAGGCTATGGGCCTATATTCTCTGAGCAATTTATCAACATGGCTGTCATCCTTTGTTAGCCACTTGACAGGATCTTGACACCAAGGAATCATAACCACCACCACCACCACCCCTCTTTAAAACCCAGCTCAACACAATGGATACCGTTAAGCTTCAAAATAGGTACCAGTTATGTGGCTATTACTTCATGTTGGGTCTTTTTGTTAGTTAATTGTTAATTGTCCCAAACATCAATGAGGGAGATGAAAATGAAGGCTTAGAGGGATTAACTAGCACGTGCCAACTGCTAAGGGAACAGCCCTGAGAGTGACACCCAGGTCGTTCTCACACTGAAGATGGGGCTTTCCCGCCCGGTCAGCAATGCTGTCCTGCCAGCTAAAAATACAAGTGCCTTTTCAACACTGCAAGGAGCCATCACATTTGTCTGGACACAGTTGTTTTTTTCTAAATAAGGTCTCATTATTACTCCTCATTCAACTACCTGTAATGTAATTATGATCGATTTTGATGTTGCTAATGATTTTGAATTATTTCCTCAAATTACCTTTATTACTTCCCTGAAAACTAAGGGCTTAATATACTGACAGGTTGTCAGACTTGCCCCTTAGTCATTCAGCGATCAGCAGTAGTGCCCAGGATCCTTCCTCGGCCTCTGGTGAAGACGGGAGCTTTGCGGGCACATTCTCTATCTCACTTTCTCTCAATCAGCAAGGTCATTGTCTTAATTTTCTTAGGATCCTGAGGCACACCAGGCAGTGTTCTTCTTTTACACATACTTACCTTGTATTTCTAGTATTTTTCTCTTGTCTTTCTTCTGAGTAATACTGATTTTTGTCTTAATTCTTCCTATCATTGCCAGTTTTCTTCCCTTTTCCTGTTTGATGTCTCTTTTAAAGTGCTACTCAATAAGCTTATTCTAGATTTGTTGATATTTTGCTCTTATTTTTATTTCTTGTTATTTTCCTTTTAGTTATAAGGCTTACTGTATTTTCTATAACATGCATTTTGTCCCCTTCTGTGGTTATTTTGTTTCCTCTCAGGGGCTTATTTTGTTGCTGTATTTCCACCCTTTTGCCCCAGTTCTGTTCCAGGTTCTTGGGAATCTGGGTTGGGGTTTAGTGGGGCAGAGCCCAGGGCTAGGACTGCCCGGGAGAACTTTCAGGGGCTGTCAGGGTCTGGGCTCCTACAATTACTGGGAACTACTGTCAGTCATTCCTTTCCTCCCTGTCTCTGGCCCCCTGCCAGCATCGAGCAGGCTTCCCCCACTGCCTGCAAGTTGTCCACAGCATCGGGGCCATGTGGCTGGCCCCTGAGCCCCTGGTCCTTCGCCGGGAGAATAGTGGGTTCCATTCATTGTTCAGCAGCCTGGGCTTTGAATCAGGTGTCTCGAACCTTACACCACCCTGCAAGATTAATAACTATCTGTGTCTGACAGATAAGGAAGCTGGTGCTTTGAGAGGTTGAGACTCTTGGGGGAGAGCGCAGTCTGTAAAAGGATGCACCTAGGATCCTGGCCTGTCTGTGGGACTCCACAGTCCACCTTGTCTCCACCACAGCATCTCATTCTCTGCCAGAACAAACTTGTTACCTGAGTACTTTCTACACCTTTTGTTACCTGCACTGGGATGAGATCCTTCTTATCCGCATTAGAGGGTGTTTCGGGGATTCCCTACTGTTGTATCTTAATACTGTTGCATCATGCTCCTGAGAGTTCTTCATTTCTCCCTGTTTAATTCATGAATACTCCCAGTACATTGTTTCCTTTGTTCATTGTATTAGAATCCAGTAGCTGGTGAATCCTGTTTTCCTGCTTCCTGCTGCTGTGAGAGCAGGCCTACATTAATTATAATGTGTTGCTCTGACAATCTAATAATGTAAAAATCAAGGTTATTGATCATTTTTAATTTAGTGAATTAAACTTTGCTGCTTACAGGGATTTTCCCCTTAACTTTTATTGATGATGGTTCTTTTACTGTTAGACCTGTGTCTTGCCGGAACAGAGCGCCCTGCTGATTTTCATAAAGAAGCATGATTGACATTGGCCTGACTGCACTTGGGAATAAGACTTGATACAGGTAGGACATGTCTCAGTTTCGTGAAGTACTTTTAATGATTATTAATCTGCAATACCAACTCTTAGATTAGATGCATGGGGTCATGATCAATCCTGTAATTCTGGTTTAAAGTAGGTTTTGGCTTGATGAGCATCAACATTTCCTTTCTTATTGTCTCTCTTTTTTTTGGTTTCTTTTTTGAGGTCAAGGTCAATCTTTAAAGTGTGTTTTTTTCTGATTAGGAAATAATATATATTAATTGTGGAAAATCCCACTATAATCCTACTTTCTAATGATAACCACTATTGAACATTTGAGCATATTTCTTTTTTAATCTGTGCATGCGTGTGCATGTATGTGCATTTTATCACAGCTGAGCTCCTAATACATACATACACAATTTTGCATTCTTTCCCAATTAATGCAGATAATAAATTCCCCATCATTAAAAACTCTCCATGAGCATAATTTTAATGGCTATATAATATTTCATAGTATGCATATGCCATAAGTTACTAACCATTCCCTAGTGTTAGGCATTTAAATCCTTTCCTGTTTTATGAATAATGTTCCTTGCTATGCTTTAGTGCATCTGTATTTGTCCAGATTTATGATCATTTCATTTAGATTGATTCCTTGAAGTGAAATTAATAGGTCAAAAAATATGACCACTTTAAAGTTGCTTGATAAATAACACTTGCCAAGTTATTTACCAGAGTGCATTTCCACTCGCGCCAACAGTGGGTGGGAGCCTAGGGACTCATTGCCCCCAGGAGGCACTGAGTGCTGGCACAGCTAATTTGATAAGCAAAAGCTAAAGATGCTGTTTCATTGTACATTTCTTTGATTATCAGTAAAGTTAAACATTTTTTTTAATCTACATATTAACTTCTTTATTCCTTTAAAAAAAAACTCTCTACCCTTTTCCTATTGAAGTCTGGTATATTCTTTACAACTTAAAAGAGATCTTTATATACTAAGGATACTGACCCTTTTTCCATTTTATTTGTTGAAAACAGTTTCTTAATTAGTTGTTGGTGCTTATATCTTTATAATTTTTTTGATGTTTACATGTGTTGAATTCACTAATCTTTATTTAGCATTTTAATTTACTATGTAATTTACAATACATCATTTATGATATAAAGCTGTACTAATTTACTATTTTTGATTTTTTAATTGTCAGTTATATCTTCTGTGTGTGAATGTGATTTCTGCCACCATTTTAAAAAGTCTTTTCCCCTTCGATTAAAAAAGAAGGTCTTCTCTCACACAGAAGGAAGTTAAATATATTTAACTGTATGTTTTTTTCTAGTTCTTCTAATGGAATTTTACAACTTCAACTCTGTAATTTATTTGGCATTTAGCTTGGATAATATTTTGAGATAGAAAAACTAACTTGATTTCCCCCCAGTAGATAATCAGTTGACCCAGCAGTATTTTTGTTAAATAAGCCATTATATCACTGCAGAGTTTTGTCATTAACTTCATCATGTGCTTATGTTTTATATAACCTGAGGGTCTGTTTCTATACTTTTGTTTTATTAATCTGTTTTTTATTTACCTTAGAATTATACTCTTAATTACCGTAGCTTTGTAATAGGTTTTATTATTTGAAAAGTTGTGATTCTCCTTCTTATAATTATATAGAATTTATTTTAACCTTTTTATTTTTTTATATAAATTGTAGCATCATCTTGCCAAATTCTTTATTTGACCTCTATTCCCCTTAACCTCTCCCTTCCAACCCTAAAGCAAAAACGAATAAAATAATAACTAAAAGGAAATATAAATAGCTCTGGGGTTTTTGTTGGAATTGTGTAAAACTAACAAAATGATTTAGGCAGAACTGAACTCTTAGTGCCTATCTAGAAAGGTATTTCCCTTTTAAACAAAAGATTCTTAGTTTTTGTTGGATTAGAGTTGGTCATGAGGTGTCCCTGTTTGAGCCCCCAAAATGTTCCAAGGCAGAACCGTGTGACCTATAGCCTGCAAATGGCTAAATGTGGCAAAAGGCTGCCAGCGAATGCCCTCAAGCTAGAATGGTTTTTTACACTTTGAAAGGCTTGTAAAATGAACCAAAGAAGAATATGAGACAGAAAGCTGAAAATATTTACTGTCTGGCTCTTTATAGATAAGGTTGGCTGGGGGCATCACACAGCAAAACACCGGCAAGCAAGCTGAAGGCATTTGGAGTTCACATGTTAATTATGAGAGTCATGGCTTCCCTTTACTTGCTCCTTCTTCAGCACACTGTTGGAAGGGTTTATGTTTGTTTAATGTATTTAAGGTAATCTGATGTGCAGATGTCAGTGAATGTCGACAGGTTCTGTTTCTTCCAACATTTCAAAATGTTTTTTAAAAAGTACCTTGAGTGTGTTGTGAAACTTAAAAAAAAATATATTTCTTTTTGAAGGATCATGTAATCATGAGACAACATCTTGTTTTAATGACCTGTCCCCACAGTAGGGATGGCAAGGTCAGCAGCTGCCCATGCACAAACAGGAGGGTGTCCAGCAGTGTCCCTGGATCTGCCCCAGGCTCTAACCCCACCAGTGGTGCTGTTTTATAGACATCTTATCCAGAGAAAGGCCTCTTGTTAATTTGATGTGAACTACTTTATAATCCCATTAACTCCCATCTGTTATGACTGGAAAGAGCTGGCTCCTCCAGGACTGGACACAGAGTGTGGGTCTGGCAGGCTCAGGTGAGCTCAGGTGAGCTCAGGTGAGGAGGGAACCCAGCAGAGGCTTGGATATCCTAAGATCTAGGGAGGAGACATGGGGAAGAGAGATGATTGGAAGAGACAGACAGGGTCTACAGTTTACTGTTACTGGTAAGAAGGGTAGGTTTTATATCCTGGGAGACCTGAAAACGCCGAGGACCAAGGGACTTAGGAGAGATGAGCCAGAAAAATGAATCTGCCTCTGTGCCAGATGCTTTTGTTGTTGCTGTAAGAAGGGCAGGGAGGACCAAGGGAGGCCTTGTTTCAAGTTCAAACAGCCTGAGTCTCACCCATGGATCCAAACTCTAATAATGTTTCAGTAGAGCTTCTCTCCTGTGTCTTGGAAAATATGATTGTTCAGAGTTTGAATTTAGCCTTTTGGCTATTCTGAAAGGAAAACAACCAAAGTTTAAGTCTTCTGCTCCTACGTTTACCTTCTGAAATATAGAAGGTGTTTGCTGGCGGTTTCATAATCTCTTTTTGTTTTTTTTTCCAAGTGTAAGGCCCTGCAGAGTTTGGTTAATAGAATTTACAGCAGGCAAGTCAGGCAAAGACCAGATTTCATGGAAAAGCTTCTAAAGCGAAGTTGTTGGAAATTTAAATTAGATTTGAGTGTGACAGATCGACTACTGAGAAATGGTATAGTGCCTCACTGTTAAATTCTACAGGAATCTGCCTTGAATTAATAGTGTTGTTTTTCTGATGGAGCGGGTACTGATTTTGAGTTTTGAATCCAAGTTTATACATTTTCCAGATGTAATCATTTTACCCAAATAAATGGAAATATGACTGTATCAGGGACTCAAAACCATTACATTGAGAATGTCTTTAGCAGCAGTTTAGTGACCAGTCAAGAATATTCTAAATTGAACTCTGAGGAGTCTTGGGAAAATTTCCTGCTCATGAAAAGTATGATTTAAAGGAGAAAACAATAAAATTGAAAACATTAGATCGATATCACTCACTCACTCACTCACTCACTCACTCACTCACTCACTCACATATTTCATGAAGTGAGCTGGATACCTGACAATTGCTGTAGGGTGCAATGTGAGATTTTAATGCTAATAAGCAATTTGTTCATTAGAATATCCTTGATGGACATCAGAGATCTTTCATGTGTGTGTCTCTGTCCTTTCCAGCAGGTGACTTGAACACTTGGACTTCTTATGAACAGGCAGGATGGTTCAGTGAGTCCTGTGTGTGGGCTGAGTTGGGGTCTTGGGAGTCTCCTAGCTGTGTGCTATAATAGTTTGGATCCTTCCCAGGGCAGGACTTCATTCCTTTCCAAGTCACTAGAATATATCCATACATATTCCTGAAGAATTGTATCTAAACTCCCTCAGAAAGGAGTTTCTAGGAGATTTGTAAAGGTTTATTTATTTCTTGGGGCTGTAGAGCCTAGTGTCTATCCCGTTCATCACTTTAAATTCAGCTCCCAGCATGGGCCTTGCACATTGTAGATACTCAGTAAATATTTGTTGAGGGAATAAATTGACTATAAATTAAATGTTTTGAGATTGCAATCCTAGTTCTCATGTTTAACCACTCTACAGTGATAGTAATGGGAGCTGACTTTTATTGATTGGTGATTGTACAAGACGTTGTATTGAGAGCTTCCTCTATTATTTTATGTGGTCATCACAGCAAGAAGCACAAAGAGTGTGTTAGTCAGGGTATACCAGATTATGCTTTGGTCACAACCCCGCAGTTTCAGTCCTTTCACTCAGTGGAGCCAGGTCCACTGTAGTGGTTATCCAGGCTGCTTCCATATCAGCATGACTCTGTTATCTTAAGCCAAGGCTGGATAAGAGTAGGGCTGCATTATCATGCATGGGCTTTTCATTGTCCAGATCTGGAAGCCCTATGCCATACATTTGTTCACATTTCACTGGTCAGAACTGGTCACATGACACCATCCAACTGTGCAGGGGTACTGAGAAGTACCATCTTCTGCATGCAGGGAAGGAGAGGAAAACCAGAAGTTGATATACAGTGATAATAGCTATCATCAGTCTATTATACAAATATCCCCATTTTACAGATGATAACACTGAGGCCCAGAGAAGATAGGTTACTTGTTTAAAGTTACACAGCTGGAATATGGCAGAGCAAGGTATTTAGGTGTATTTGTTTTCAAAGCCCATATACCTTTTTTAAATTAAGTTTTAAATTTTAATTTCAGTATAGTTTACAGTGTTATATTAGTTTCAGGTATATGATATATTGATTCAGCAATTATACACATTACTCATTGCTCATCATGGTAGATGTATTCTTTAATCCCATCATCTCTTTCCCCCATCCCCCAATCCACCTCCCCCCTGGTAACTATCAGTGTGTTCTCTAGAGTTCAGAGTCTATTTCTTGGTTTGTCTCTCTCTCTTTCTTTTCCTTTACTCATTTGTTTTGTTTCTTTTTTTTTTTTAATTTTTATTTATTTATGATAGTCACACAGAGAGAGAGAGAGAGAGGCAGAGACACAGGCAGAGGGAGAAGCAGGCTCCATGCACCGGGAGCCGGATGCGGGACTCGATCCCGGGTCTCCAGGATCGCGCCCTGGGCCAAAGGCAGGCGCTAAACCGCTGTGCCACCCAGGGATCCCTGTTTTGTTTCTTAAATTCCACATATGAGTGAAATCATATGATGTCATATGGTATTATCTTTCTCTGACTTATTTTGCTTAGCATTATATCCTGTAGATCCATCTATGTTGTTGTAAATGGGAAGATTTCATCCTTTTTGATAGCTCAATAATAGTCCATTATGTGTGTGTGTGTGTGTATCCCACATCTTCATTATCCACTCATCTATTGATGGATACTTCGATTGCTTCCATAATTTCGCTATTGTATATAATGCTGCAATAAATGTAGGGGTGCATGTATCCTTTTGAATTAGTGTCTTTGTATTTTGGGGGTAAATACCCAGTAGTGCAATTACTGGATTGTAGGGTAGTTCTGGTTTTATCTTTTTGAGGAACCTCCATGCTGTTTTCCACAGTGGCTGCAGCAGTTTGCATTCCCACCAACAGTGCACAAGAGTTCCTTTTTCTCTACATTCTTGACAACATCATTGTTTCTTGTATTTTTGATTTTAGCCATTCTGACAGGTGTGAAGTGATAGCTCATTATAGTTTTGATTTGCATTTCCCTGAGAGTGGTGTTGAGCATCTTTCAAAGCCATACCCTTAACCACCATGCAATACTACCTTTCTTTTCTTTTTTTTTTTTTTAATACTACCTTTCTTAAAGAAATTTTCTTCTAAAAGAAACTTGACCTTAGTGAGGAGCATAATAAAAGTATTGGATTTGGGGTTTGGGTACCTGGTTTATAGGACTGAGTCCATCACTGACTTTCTTTTATGTGTAGCTAAGCCACTTCTCTGGGTTGATTTCCTCACGTGGGAATAATAATTATTAGGCTGGTGTTATAAAGTAATGTATATAATAGCACCTGTAGAGACATAAGGTACTGTGTAAAGACATGATGATATTACTACTGACACCCACTTTATGCATTGGTCTTAGCAGGTTTTTCACATGTAAGGAGCCTCGAGATTCTTATAAGAAAACCAGTAAACCCCTTAAATAATCTTGGTACATTTAGGTGAATATACTGTATCTACAATATAAAATTAAACTTCATTGGGATAATCTTTTCAGACATTTCATTACACTGAAATGATGCTAAGTTTCAACTAAACTTATTAGCTCTCACCTTCTAACCACCCTTCCCTCATCTTTTTATTATATAAGTTTTCAAAAATTGTTCTTTTAAAAGTGAGTATCCCAAAGAGCATCTGTAGATGGGTATGTCACTGTAAATTCAGGAAACTCTTCTGTGTTTTGCCATCCATTTATGGTGAACATGGGGTGGCTCAAGTCAGAACAGGTGCATGCTGTTTGTGGCCCGAGTAAGAAAAGTAACCCTCTTCCTTTGTAGCTGTGAGAGAAGTGGGAATCTTTTTTGTCAAATGTGTTAAATCATTGACACCAGCTCCCTGTCCCCAAAAACTTGGTGTGATGATGTTTTTCTCAATATTCATCTTCTATTTTGAGTATCTCCCAAACTTGATGTTCTATAAAGCCTGTCTCCTCCCCAGCTGCTCCTGGCAGATCTCTGGAATGTGTGGCCCCATTGGGGGTACTTGGAACCTTGCATTGCTTTAGATATGATATAATAGACTTTTACAATCCTTTGACTTCTTGGCAGTGGTTTATAGTGCAATGAGTAGTCAGACTAGAAAATAAAAAGTTTTCTGTGGAAATTTGGGAGCCCAATTTCCATTAATTAAAAAAAATACCCAGCATATTTTTCTCAGACCCCATCTCATAGACATGTTTATCCCTCATTGTTTAAAGATAACCCTCCTTAACCAAGGGCAAGCATGGTATGCCTTTCCCCTCCTTTCCCATTTAGACATAAAGCCTGTTATTGTTGATTGTCTTGTAGTTGGTTCTCTTGAAAACGAAATTTTCTTTAAGTAGAACATTTTCATTATAGGATAACAGGCCTCTTTAATTTTGTACTTTTAGAATTGCTAGGAAAACATTTACACTTACTCCCAATTTTCTCTTTTCAGAGTCCTGGACAGACAGGGAGGATTCATTAAGACTATATCATGATGACACATCCCTTTATTGGTGAGCCATAAAAGTTCAGAGAAAGAACACAGAAAGTAGGTACTTATAGTATTAAAAGCCTTCAGCAAATTATGTATGTGGTGGTTTTAACTGACCTTGGAAGTTACATAAGTCTTTGTATAAGCTTTTGTATCAGAATACAGTCTATAAAAACAATGGTAATCTATTGAATTTACAAAATAGCTTCCCAGACTCCTGGTTCAGCTCTTTCATAGTGGTGAGCAGTGAATTGACACTGTGTCTCATTTTGAGGAAGGAACCATTTGGTGGTACCTCCTTTCTATTCCTGCTCTTTTCAGTTCACTTACATAAATGCTTCTTGCAGAGATCTCCTAAAACTGTTTAAATCCCCAGGTGGGTCAGTCTTCTGTGCATTTATTAAAAAGATTTTATTTATTTATTCATGAGAGAGAGAGAGAGGCAGAGACACAGGCAGACAGAGAAGCAGGCTGCATGCAAGGAGCCTGATGTGGGACTTGAACCTGGGAATCCAGGATCATACATTGAGCCAAAGGCAGGCACTCAACCGCTGAGCCACCCAGGCGTCCCTCTTCTGTGCATTTAGATTCCATTCAATTGTAATGCATTTCAAGTGCCCGGTCCCTCCTTTATTCTTTTTTTTTTTTATTGTTCCCTTTTCAATTCTTCCAGTTTCTTTAACCTTACTTTGGAATACGTTTTTAAGGCTTCTGAGAGCCATAATTAATTAGAACAATGAGCCAAGTGAGATTAAAGATTTTATAGGGCAGAAAGAAAAAGGATGAGTCCAGGATTAGGTTGAGCTCAGAGCTGAGTAGGCATTGCTGGCTGTGACTGCCACTCCTGGCAGCCTCATGACCATATCTTCCCTTCAGGTTTTCCTTGTCTCTCATTCTGGGCTCTGCCTTCTGTAGTAGGGGACACAGGTGGGATTGAAGCTGGTCAGAGTAGGCCTATCAGGAGCTGATGTCTGAGTTGAGACCTGGAGGATGAGGAATGACAGGAAGGACTTTCAGGTAGTGAGGTTGTTTGGCACATGCTAGGAGCTGGGAAGCTATAAATCCCACTTAGTGCCTGATAGTTGAGGCTGGTTGTACCACTCACCACTAAGCTCCATCCACTGCCTCTTTTGGCCTCCCTGAAGCTGACACTTCCCTTTGTCCTTTGGCTTTAGCAAAGCCACTATCTCTTTCAACCTGAGATTTGGCTCAGATAACCTTGAAGGAAGCTGTTTGACTGGTTCCTCCAGCCAACATCAATTTAATGCCTGCAAGAGGCACAAGTTCTGGTATAGAAGTTAAAAAATAACAGAAAACTGGTCAGGTTAATTTAGAGTAGACTCTTAAATAGTGATGGGTAGCAGAATATGCCATGCCAGAGTGTGCCTTTTTGGAATTTTTATTATGTTTAATTAAAGTGACTTGAGAAACAGCCATTGTAGGAAGGACACCCTAACCCTTCTTTGTACCTCTGCAGACAGAAAATAAATCTCTCACGTGAAAGGTACCCTCCCTGTACCAGGAGAGCATCCTCATCACCAGAGACAGGGAATTTCAGGCTGGGAAGGTTGTATTAAGAGAACTTGTTACTTCTTCACTAACTTACCACCCCAGGCTCAAGCCCCTTTGTCTGGTCAGATTTATTGCTTCCTTGTCAAAAAGGTATGAAAACTGCCTGGTTTGGTCACTTCTTTGAGCATCGTATCTTTGGGGTTCTTATACGTACAAAATTAAATTTGGTTTTCTCCTGTTAATCTGTTTTATATCAATGGAATTATTCAAGCAGCCAAAGAACCTAGAAGGGAAGAAGAGAAAAGATTCCCCCCTTCTTCAGTGGGTATAATTCTTAAGCTGCAATTTTCTGCCTCAGATGTAAATGATACTCAGAAATCTTGCAACAGCAGTGACAAACTGATTCCTAGTCATTTGCCCTCCCTCCTTATTACCTTTTAAAAACTTTAGGTTCAGTTTTACAATTGGATTGGCCCTGAAAGGAAGCTGCTTACTACATATGCTACATTAGACTTAATTTGCAGAGAATAATATTAACAGTACCTGTAGGCTTAGTTTCCCATGTATGCATGTGACCGCATAACCATTGTGCTAACATTAAGTTTTAAATGCTTTCATTTTAAATATCAGCCTTTGGGGGGAATAATCAAGACCTAACAGAAGGGAAAATTAGGCTTATGACATTATCATACAAAAAAAGAGAACATTATCATAAAGTGGAAAGAAAACAGTAAAATAAAAATCTTACCAACTGCAGAGGGTGAATAAAAAAGAATGATGGCAGTTATTACTAAATACTAAAATCAACAACTCTAACTTGAGAAAATTAAGGTTTTTCATGGAAAAGAAAGGAGGGGGATTGGTTGCATATCAACTAGAAAAGAGCCTTTAAGGCAGAACAATTTCCTTAAGACATTGTAATGAGAATAGATGACACAAGTAAGTCTTTGCTTTATGTAATGATACATCTGAAACCATTGTCTCAAGGGTTCTGATTAGCCTAGGAGAGCATCCATATGCAAATGGTAGGAAATGATGCATTACATAATCAAGGTAAAAAACGTCATAAAATTTCTGAGATGCCTCTCGCGCTATTCATGTTGAGTAGACACTTCTGGAAGGGTGTTATAAAGCTCTCTCCAAGGTTGGAGAAGGCACTATTGTCTATGCGTATGTGGCACCAGTGAACCTCCACTACTGTGAAGGCTAATTTTGGCCGGATGGTGGTGTTTAGATGCAAAAAATATAATAAACCAATTGTGGGACCTGTCAATACTTTTCAGAGACGAAGACGCGTAGAAAAAAAAAAAGATAAGCCCTTCTTTTAAAGTGAACTCAGCTATGCCAGAGTGGTGCTGATTCAGGAGTATTATTTTCTCTGGCGTTCTGGCATCTCTTATATTATCATTTCTGGGAATTCTAAGGAGACTTTAGAAATTGTGTGAGAAGCCTTCTAAAAAGCTAGAGAGGAACAGTATTCTAAAAAGATGAAAAGAAAGGCGGCCTCACAGCTGTTCCCCGCGGCCTGTCCCTTCATGAAGGGACCGCCGTGGCCGTGGAGGCAATGCTGTCCCAGGTGGTGGGTGCCACTCCAGACAAGGAACGTGCACCAGGGAACCCCCAGGCCCGGGTCTCGAACGTGCCGTGGCCTCCACACATGTCGCTCCAACGAATCTCCGCGTCCCCCACCTCAGCTCCTGATAACCACCACTCTACTCTGTTTTCTTTGAGTTCAGTGAGTGTGTCCTTGGAGAAGACAGGACAGCTGTTTCCTCCCTCCCTGTCCTGTTCCTCCTGTCCTGCCCTGCCGGCCACCTCCAGGCACAGGCTGTGTGGGGAACCAGGAAACAAACATGTACTATATATTATCAAAAGCAAAGGAGCACAGCAACTTAATTTAAACACAATTATTTAGATATTTTTGGTACTTAAAACACCTAAAACTTCCAGGGAGGGAGTTCTGACCCCATCGATACCTGATGACCACTACCGAGTGTGAGGCATTCTCATTTATATATGATGCCTGTCTTAGTCAACTCTGGCTACCATAGCAAAATATCACAGACTGGGAGGCTTATTCAACAATTTATTTCTCACAGTTCTGGAGGCTGGAAATCCAAGTGCCAGCGTGATGGGTTTCTGGTGAGGGCTTTCTTCCTGTTATGTCCACTGCCACCTTCTTGCTCTGTCCTCACGTGGTGGAGAGAAAGAGAGTGGGGCATGAGTGCTCTGGAGTCTCTTCACATAAGTGCACTAATTTCATCATGAGGGCCCCACCTTCGTGACCTCATCTAATCCTAATTACCTTCCAAAGCCCCTGTCTCCAAATACATTACTTCAGGAGTTAGAGCTTCAAGATAGGAATTTTGAGTGAATGCAATTCAATCCATACCAATAGCTTTTCAACCAAAGCTATTTTATATGTATAAAAATAACAAAATATATTTTTAGGATTAATAAATATGATATATCCCTGGTACATTTTAATTTTAAGGGGAAATTATTAATTTCCCAGCTTATTTTGTGTTTATTAAGTATCAAACACACAAAAACCAAACTCACAAGTCCTTGGAGGTCCTCCCTTGGCTCTGCCCATAGACCACTAGGCAGTATCTCTGGAGCCCATGCCCCTGCTAAAGGGATTGTGGGGACATGTAGCAGAGCACCAACTCTGGGTCTGGACAGGATTCTGGCTCCTGGGGAGGGGGTAGTGCATCAAAGCTGGGCCCCAGTCCTAGAGAAGCTCTGAATGCCGTGACACTTTGTCCAGATCACAGGGTTGGAACTCCTATCTAGCTCCAGAACCCATTTTTCAAACAGTGTATGTGTTAGTTTTCTTTTTCCCATAGTTAATTTTACTCTTCTTTCCCCCCAGCTTTATTGAGATCTAATTGAAATATAACATTGTGTACGTTTAAGGTAAACAACATGTTGATTTGGTACATCTTCTGTATTTTAAAACCATTTCAGCCATAGCATTAGCAACTACTTCCTTCTCATCACATAATTATCATTCCTTTTTGGTGTTGAGGATATTTTAATGTTCTCTTTTAAATCCAGTCTTAATGAGAAATAATTGACATATATTATTGTGTAAGTTTAAGGTGTACCGCATGGTGGCTTTACCTAACGTATTGTGAAATAATTACCACACTAGGTTCAGCTAATGTCTATCGTCGCATGTAGACACAATAAAAAGCAAAGAGAAAAGAAAAAAAAAACCTTCTTCTTGTGATGAGAACTCTTGGGATGTACAATCTTAACAACTTTCCTGTATGTCATACAGTGGTGCTAATGGCTGGACCTCCAGTCCTCCTCCCCAACCCTCTGCCTCTGGCGACGGTGTATCTCATCTCTTTCTGCAAGCTTGGTTTTTGTTAGTTATTTTAGATTCCACATGTAGATGAGATCATAGAGGGTTTGTCTTTTTCTATCTGACTTTCATCACTTAACATAGTGCCTTCAAGATCCATTCACATTGTCACAAATGGTAGGATTTCCTTATTTTTTTATGGCTGAATAATAGTGTATGTGTGTATTATGTGTGTATACATATATATGAGGTTATCTAAGACCTACTTTTCAGCACCTGGGTGGCTCAGTGGTTGAGCATCTGCATTCAGCTCAGGTCATGATCCTGGGGTCCTGGGATCGAGTCCCACATCAGGCTCCCCTTGGGAAGCCTGCTTCTCCCTCTGCCTGTGTCTCTGCCTCTCTCTGTGTCTCTCATGAATAAATAAATTAAATCTTAAAAAAAAATCTCTTTGCAACATTCAAGTATATGGTACAGTGTTAATAGCTATAATCACTATGCTGTGCATTCGATCCCTAGAACTTGTTAATCTTTTATAACTAGAAGTTTGTACCCTTTGACTAATGATTCTCCACTTCCCCCACCTCAACTCCTGGTAACCACCACTCTACTCTTTGTTTTCTTTGAGTACAGATTTTTTAGGTGATATCGTTCAGTATTTGTCTTTCTCTGTCTGACTTATGTCACTGAGCACAATGTCCTCAAGGTCTAGCCAAGGTGTTGCAAATGGCAGGATTTCTCTCTTTCTCATGGCTGAGTAATATTCCACTATGTATGTACACCATGTCTTTTTTTTCTTCCAAGATTTTATTTAAAATCAAGTTACCTAACATATAGTGTAGTATTGGTTTTGGAGTAGAATTTAGTGACTCATTACTTTTATATAACACCCAGTGCTCATCATATCATTTGCCCTCCTTAATGCCCATCACCCATCTAGCCCATCCTCCCACCCATCTCCCTCCATCAACCCTCAGTTCTCTAGAGTTAAAAGTTTCTCATCGTTTGCCTCCCTCTCTGTTTTTATCTTATTTTTTCTTTCCCTTCCTCTATGTTCCTCTGTTTTGTTTCTTAAATTCCACATTGAGAGTATACCAAATCTTCTTTATCCATTCATCTGTTGACTGACACTTAGGTTGTTTCCTCTTGGCTATTGAGAGTAAGGCTGCAGTGAAAATGTGAGTGCAGATATCTCTACAAGATCCTGATTTCAATTCCTTTGGATATATGCCCAGAAGTGGAATTGCTGGATCATATATGGTAGTTCTATTTTTATTTTTTTTTGAGAAACTTCTATACTGTTTTTGTATGGTGGCTATACCTCTTGCATTTTAACTTGCACTAGGGTACCTTTTTGTCCACAAGCCCACCAACTCTTGTTATTTCTTGTCTTTTTGATGATAGTCATGTAAACAAGTGTGAGGTGATATCTCATTATAGTTTGATGTGCATTTCTCTGATGATTATCCATGTTGAGCACATTTTCATATACCTGTTGGTCATCTTTTCCAACTTCTAAAATTTTATTTTTTAACTGAAGTATAATTAAAATACAGTGTTATATTAGTTTCAGGTGTACAATATATTGATTCAACAATTCTATACATTACTGAGTGCTCACCATGAAAAGTGTAGTCACCATATAATGTTATTATAATATTATTGACCATATTCCCTATGCTGTACTTTTTGTCTCCATGATTTGTTTATTTTATAACTGGAAGTTTGTACATATTAATTCCCTTTATCTATTTCACTCATCTGGCAATCATCAGTTAGTTCTCTTTATTTAAGAGTCTGTATATAATACTCCCACATTTTCTGTTGGCCAATTGGATGTCTTTGGAAAACTGTCTGTTGAGCTCCTCTGCCCACTTAAAAAAATGGATTGTTTTTTTGTTATTGAGTTGTATAAGTTCTGTATATTAAGTCCTTATCAGGTGTATGATTTGTGAATATATTCTCCCATGTGGTAGGTTGCCTTTTCATTTTGTTGATGATTCCTGTGATACGCAGAAGCTTTTTAGTTTGATGTAATCCCACTTATTTATTTTTGCTTTTGTCACTGGTGCTTTTGGTGTCATATCCAGGAAATTGCTGCCATGACAAATATCAAGGAGCTTTTTCTTCTCTGTTTTCATTTAAGAGTTTTATGGTTTGGGTCTTAAATTTAAGTCTTTAGTCTATTTCAGATTCTTTTTATGAATAGTGTAAGAGAGGGATCTAATTTCATTCTTCTGCATGTGGTTATTCAGTTTTCCCAGTACCATCTATGAAGAGACTATCCTTTCTTCCAATGAGTATTTATGTTTCCCTTGGTAAATATTGATTGTTTATGTGTCTATTTATTTCTGAGCTCTCTGTTCTGTTGGTCTATTTTTATGTCAGTGCCATACTGTTTGATGACTATAGCCATAAAAATATAATTTGAAATCAAGAAGTGTGATGGTTCCAGCTTAGTTCTTTCTCAGGATTTCTTTGATTATTTGGAGTTTTTTGCTACATACAAATTTTAGGCTATTTTTTCGATTTCTTTGAAAAATGCCTTTGGACTTCTGATAAGGATTGCATTGAACCTTTAGATGGCTTTGGTAATAGGGGACATATTAACAGTACTAATTCTTTCTATCCATGAACATGGGATATCTTTCAATTTGTGCGTTCTTCATTTGCTTTCAGCAAAGTCTTATAGTTCTGTGTTACAGATCATTCACTTGCTTGGTTAAATTTATTCCTAAGTATTTTATTGTTTTTGATACTATTGTCAATGGGATTGTTTTTCTTTCTTTCTTTTTCAGATATTTTGTGGTTAGTATATAAAAATGCAACTATTTTCTATATGTTGATTTTGTATCCTTCACTTTACTGAATTCACTTGGTAGTTTTAGCAATATTTTGATGGAGTCTTTAGGATTTTCTATAAGATCATGTCATCTGTAAACAAAGACAGTTTTACTTCTTCATTTCCTATTTGGGTGACTTTTATTTCTTTTCCTTGCCTGAATGCTCTGGCTATGACTTCCAGGACTGTGTTAAATAGGGGTACCGAGAGTGGGCACCTTTTTCTTATTCCTGATCTCAGAGGAAAAGCTTTCAGCCTTTTACCATTGAGTATGGTGCTGACTATGGGCTTTTTATATATGGCCTTTTATTGTATTAATGTGTGTTCTTTCTATACCCAATTTTTCAAGGTGTTTTTTTTTATCATAAAAGGGTGTTGTATTCTGTCAAATGCTTTTTCTGCATCTATTGAGATGATCATATGGTTTTTATCTTTTGTTCTATTTCTGTCATGTATCACATTGATTTGTATGTGTTGAACCACCCTGGCATCCCAGAGATATGATCATGGTGTATATTAGTTTTCTAAGGCTACCACAACAAATTACCACAGACTGAGTGGCTTAAAACAGCAGAAATATATTGTCTCACAAATCTGCAGATTAGAAGTTTGAAAGGTATTAACACTACCATACTTCCTCCACAACCTGTAAATGAATGATATTCTTTCCCACTACCCAGCTTCTAGTGGTAGCTGTTGATTTTGTAGCTTCATCTCTGTAATCTCTTTTTCTGTCATCACATTTTTTCCACTGTGTGTTCACATCATCTTCTTATAAGGACTCCAGCTGTATTGGATTAGGGACCTACCCTACTCCAATATGACCTTATTGAATCTGCAAAGACCCTATTTCTAAATAAGGTCACATTCTGAGGCTTTCAGCTTAGGATTTCAACATATTTTTTGGGGGGAACACAATTCAACCCATAACAGAGTGCTAGAAAATTTTCCAGTTTTGATGTGGATGAGAGTAGTACGTTTATCAAGTTGTAGGGTGAAAAAGGAAAGGAATGGATTACAAAAAAAATCGTCTAGTTACTTGTATATTTAAACATCTGCAATTTGCTTGTCCAGGAGACTCCACAACACGATTAGTAAGGGTATTTGGCTCAGCTGGAGAAGACACCTTCACTGTAGTAATGATAATCAAGTATATCATCTGAGCCAGATGTCCCTCCTGGAAAATTTTAAGAAGTTATGCTATATTTCACTTTTACTAGCTCCCCAAGTCCCCTTTAAAGATTTCAGTAGAATGCATAGTTACTTTGCTTATTAGGTTGATAGCAAAACAACGGGGAGAATTTTCTTAGTAGTTCTGGGGTGTGCGTGTTTCAGCTTTTGCTTGAATTTACACTAGAGGATGTTTCCATATAAAATATGAGGATACCCAGTGTGAATTCTGGTACATAGCCAGTTGTAAGTAACAGAAGTATTTGATTGTATACTCCAAAATGCAGGAATAAAAACACAAAAAAGGTAGTCTAAATGTTATGCTTATTCCTGACAGATGCTTTTTTGATACTTTTCTTAAATGCTTTGCCATTCGGTTTGGAAAAATTTTCAGACATCCTTGCCAGCTAATTATGGACTATTTCCAAGGCTTTGAGGAGCTGCTATAAACAACAGGTCCAGGATTGAGGAGAAAGCACTTGTTTAATGTGGTTATATCTTGTTTGTTAAGAATGGGAACATAAAACGGGCCATTTAAAATTTTTAGATACTTGCTAATATTTTTCAAGGTAGTTGTGTTATGTGACTTTTGATTATGTTATGTTTCCTCAACAGAAGTGCATAAGTAAAATTCACATGTTTGCAAAAATTATGAAACTGACTTATTTTTCTTCAAGAATTTTGTTTCGCACTTTATTGCCTGAATCTTTATAAAGTTAATGAACACCATTATATAAACATGCAGGTGTGAAATGCTGCTTTGAAATAAATATAGTAAGAAAGTATCACTTTTTGGAAGTTCAAGCCATAGCAGGTGTAATAGTAGACAGTAGAGACTTTCTGCTCATAATTCTGTTGCTCCAGTTTCCATAAAAGTGTTGGAACATCTGGATAAGCTATAGAAGAAGAAGAAACCCAGACCTCCTTCCCTCCCCTATCCATGACTTTTAGTGGCTTAGAAATGGAACAAAACAATTTAAGAGTGTATAATGTTTATTTAAATATGAGAAGAACTTTGTGAAACAAAGCCAAATTCAGCTATGTCAAAACAAATGCTTTTATGTGGTTAGTCATCAATTAAAGACAATTATTTTCCCTATGTTTCCCTCTTGCCTTTGAAGGGACAAATTTTGCTTTGGCTTTTTCAAGCTCAAGTACCAAGTAATATGAACCCTGCCTTTAGCAATAGGGATTAATTGTTTTAAATAATTTTTTTTTTCTCCTAACAGATACTTCTTGTTTGATTGGAATTTCTGAGAATGACAGTTGTGGGCTGAATAATGGCTGATTATTATGTATTTTATTAGGACTTGCTTTTTACTTTAGAGAGCTGATCAGTATGCTTTAAAAAATATACATGTTGGGTTATAACAATGGTGAGACATCACTGCATACATATTAAAATGGGTGAAATCTAAAACTGTGACAATACCAAATGCTGGTGAGGACATGAGCAATAAGAACTGCCATTCATTACTGCTGGAAATGCAAAATGGTGCAGCCACTTCAGAAGGCAATTTGCAGTGTCTTGCAAAGCTAAACATTGAATTCTCACCATATGATCCAGCAATCATGTTCCTAAATGAGTTGAAAACTATGTCCACACGAAAACCTGCACATAAATATTTGTGGCACTTTTATTCATAATTGCCAAAATTGGAAGGAACCAAAATGTCTTTCAGTAGTGAAAGGATAAGTAATCTGATTGGAAAGCCAGTGACCGCCATCAGGCCGCTACTGGCTGGATGGGAAGAGCCCTCCAGGGGCGTTGCTCTGTGTGGCTTGCATTGGGCTGTTCCGGTTCCTTTTTGAAATCTCCAGGAGGTTGCACTTATCAGCTCCCCAAGCCTCTTTCCATGCCTGACGTCTTGGGCAGCTCAACTTCTCATCTATAAAATGGGAGTCATCACACACTCTTTCTTTAGTTTCTTTTAATTCAATGTACCATACCCCACAGGGATGTTGTAAGTAGAATGATGGTGAGAAATATAGCTTAACTTCCTAGAGAAAACGGAGTTACTTTTTTTAAAAAAGATTTTATTTATTTATTCATGAGAGACACACTCACATAGAGGCAGAGACAGAGGCAGAGGGAGAAGCAGGCTCCCTGCGTGGAGCCCAACGTGGGACTTGATCCCAGGACCCTAGGATCACTACCTGAGCTAAAGGCAGATGCTCAACCACTGAGCCACCAAGGCATCCCAGGAAACTGAGTTCCTTAAAAGAAGATAATAATAGAGATGAGTGGGGATGGAGCTGATGTAGAATCAAGTTAGTAGCATTTTGAGGGATAGATACTTTTACAGCTGGAAGGTGCTATACTCAATTACTTGATCCAGTTTTAGGGCAGTAGTCAGGGAATTCTCAAAGCTTGATTAGCATTGTGTGTAATATAGTGGAAAGATCTGGCTGGCGAAGCTGGAGACACCCAGGTTTGTCCCTCTCTGGGCAGCTGATGAGTCTTCTGTGGGACTCAGCCTCTCTGACCCTCAGTTTGTGCTTCTATGAAATGAGAATGACCACACCTGCTTTAATAATTAGTTCATTTAATAAATGAAAACAGCTAAAATGTGCAAAGTGCCCTTCATGGGGCCTGGCACTGGGTAGGCTGCTCTGTCTGCCAGGTTTAATATTTAGTGGAATGAACTGCCAGTTTCATCCTATCCTTCTTGAAGGTCTCAGAAGAAACAGTCAGCTGCCCTCTAATCTGTCCTACTTTTATCCCTCTTCAAATGGTCAGGAAAACATTTTTTAATATCAAATTAAATCTTCTTGTTTTTCAGTTTAAGTCTCCTTTCCTTTGTCTTATATCCTCCGGACATTCTCTCCCAAGCCTTTATAAAGCTGATGATTAAACTACCTTCCTGACTTCCTCTAGATTAAGTAACTTCAATTACTCTGACCTATTCTAACAGGAGCTGTTTACTATTTCTTTGAAAATGTTTCTTCCCTTGCTCCAGGTTCTCCTCAGTCTTTTAGAAATACACTATCAGGGGGCACCTGGGTGACTCAGTGGTTGAGTGTCTTGCCTTTGGCTCAGGGCATGATCCTGGGATCTGGGATAGAGTCCTGCATCGTGCACCCTACAGAAAGCCTGCTTCGCCCTCTGCCTGTGTCTCTGCTTCTCTCTCTGTGTCTCTCATGAATAAATAAATGTAGTCTTGAAAAAAAAAATACACTATCAAAACAGCTGTGTTTTCCTAGGGGACTGACATCCAGGGAGGTGCCAGGAATACCCCTTCTCTGAAGCCTTGGATGTCTTGTTCATTTCATTTTGTCTTTTGGCATTCTTTTTCTTTTCCTCTATATCATTGCTTCCCATTTTGACTTTTTCTTTGTCCTGCTTTCCTTTTTCTTAAAAAGCATTGCCTATTGGCTAACATTGATATCACTGAAAGTGGAATTCCTGAGTTTGAGTCCCACCTCTGTTACTCACCCACTGTGTCCTTGCCCAGATTACTTCACTTTTCTGAAACTCAGTTTTCTCCTCTGTAAAATGGGATGAATGAAGTATCCACTGCAAAGATTTAAGTATAAAATATTCATATAAATATATAAAGTTCTCAGGACAGTATGGCTACCCAGAGTATTCAGTGAATATCAACTATTTTTAAACCTAGTTTGAAAGCAGTTAGGCTTACAAGATGTTGAAAAACTGGTACAGAGAGTTTCCATGTACCCTTCCCCCAGATTCATACAATGATATCTACCATAATTAAGATACTTTATCACAAGTGGAAAATTGCCATTGATGTAACACTATAAACTGAATGATAGACCTTATTCAGATTCACCAGTTTTGTTTTGCTTTTTAAAAATATGTTCATGTGTACTGTGTATCATTCTATGAAACTTTATTGCATGTCTATATTCATGGAACCTCTACGTCAGGATACAGCATTGGTCCATTTCCACAAAGGCTATCTCTTTAGAGTCATACCTCTAGTCTTGGCAACCACTGATTTGTTCTCCATCACCTTTTTGAAAATGTCATACAAGTGGAATCATACCTTTTGAGACTGGTCTTTTTCACTCAATATAATGAATGACCTTGAGATCCATCCAAGATGTTCCTGCATCGGCTGTTGTTCCTTTTTATCACCAATTAGTATTCCATTGCTTGGGGGTACCACAGTTTGTTTTCCTGTTTACTCCTTAAAGGACATTTGGGGTGTTGTCAAACTTTTGGCTATTACAAATAAAGCTGCTATAAAAAATCATGCATTTTTGGGTGGGCATATTTTCATTTCTCAAAGGATAAATACCTGAAAGTGTGATTGCTGAGTCATTATTAAGTATATGTTTAACTTTTATAAAACTGTCAAACTGTTTTACATTCCTACTGGCAATGTGTAAGAGGTTTAGTTTCTTCAGCATCCTTGCCAGAAGTTGCAATTATCACTTTTTTTTTTATGTTTGCCATTCTAAAGATGTGAAATGGTTTCTCACTGGGGCTTTAATTTGATTTTCTCTAATGGTAATGATATTGAACATCTCATGAACTCAACTGCCTTCCATATATTCTATTTTGAAGGTCTGTTCAAGTCTCTGCCCATTTTTAAAATTCTTTTTTTTTACTATTGAGTTTAAAAAGTCTTTCATCCATATTATATTTAGAATATAAGTCATTTGTCAGATATGCAATTTGTAGATATTTTCTTCCTTTTTGTAGTCTGTCTTTCCATCTTCATAGGATCCTTTACAGAGGAAAGTGTTTTAATTTATTGATTTTTTTTCTTTTATTTTTCATGCTTTTGGTGTTATGTCTAAGATTTCTTTGCCTAACTCTAAATCATGAAGATTTTCCTCTGTGGTTTTTCCTAAAAGTTTACTATATTTTTACATTTAGACCTGGGATCCATTTTTATTTGACTTTTGTTTAAGGTGTTCAACTTAGATTGCAATTCTTCCTCATTTTTTTTTTTTTTTGGGCATATGAACAGCCAATTGTCCCAATACCATTGTTGAAAACACTCTCCTTTCTCCATTCAGTTGCTCCATTATGTTGGCCATACTTATGTAGAGCTCTTTCTGACTACTTAAATCTGTTCTGTTGATCTATGTGTCTGTTTCTCTGCCAATATCACACTGTCTTGATTATTGTGGTTATCTAGTAAGTCTTACAACTGGGTATTGTAATTCTTCTAACTTTATTCATCTCTTTCAAAATTGTTTTGTTTTGTTTTCAGCTATTTTAGTTTTGTTGTCTTTGCATGTAAATTTTAGAGGAAGTGTATCTGTATCTACAAAAGCCTTGCTGGAATTAGATATTATTTTAAATTACTTATTATTACTTTCTTATTCTGCATTTGTTTTATTGTCTCACTTTCAGTTTTCATGTTATTGTAGAGCCAAAGGGGTCTTTAAGAGATTATTTAGCCTGATTCCAACATTTTTCAGTGGAGAAAATGTAATCTTTGGAACAGATTCAGTGAGGTAAGTGACTTCCTAAGTCACTCAGGAGGTTAATTGGTCTAGGACTAGTGTTCATGCCTCTGACTCCTGGGTCTGTAGGATTTTCAACTTGCCACAGGGCTCCTCTCTTCTACCTACTGAATCTTATCTCTTTTCCATACATTTTCTACTTTCTTGAAAGGATTATTTTAGAATGTCACTTTGTATTTCAGATATAAAAAGATCAATAGTATAAAATCCCTTTGGAAACTTTAAAAAAATGCAGGTTCCTCTACGCTGGAGATTCTTATTAGTGAGTGTGGTGGAGGCTCTGAAAAGGCATCTCTAGTAACTGTGATGCAAGTGGGCTGTGGCCCACAGTAAGAGCAACTAGAGCCCATTGGGAAGCATGGGCCATGGAGTCATTGATCAGGGTTTTTAACTCCTCACTAAATATTTAAATGTATGCTTCAGTTTCTTTAGTTATGAAGTGGAGATAATGATGTCTGGCTCCCAGTGATTTTGTTTAAGCACATTACGTGCAAAGTTCTTAAGCACTAAACTTGGCACCCAAATCAGTGGATGCTACTTCCTTTATTTCTTTCCTCTTTAATAGGTTGTGAGGCTTGTTATATATTTGAGGCAGAGACTGTGTTATGTGTTCAACAAACCATCTCACTTTCCTCCTGATTGCTCAGAGGACCATCCTTGTCAGTGAGGTAGAGTCATGTGACTAGTTCTGGCCAATGGAAATTTCACACACAACTTGTGTGTCACTTGCAGGCTGTGATGGTAAGGGTTTGACTTGACCTCCCTATGTGCTCTGCTTCTGCTGGCTGCAAGATACTTGAATGACACTGAGGCAGAAAAATGGTAGCAGCCTGATTCCCTGAGTTACTGTTTGGGAGAATGTACTTTCATTAACTACAGTAGATGATGACTCAAAAGAGACCTCAACCTTTGTGTGATTAATATACTGTTGGGTTTTTAAAAACTTAAAATTATCTTTTGAATATTATGTTTGTTATAATATTCTAAATACTTTATGATTTATGTAAGCTATAGGAAATATATTGTAAAACATGCAAGCAATTTAGTAGGAGGCTCTGGCATAAGGAAATCTTCATTTGTGGTGAATAAAAAACTTTTTTCAAACCAGAATATTTTTGTAGGTTTTTTGTATTTGTGGTATTATGTAAGTTTTATGTATAGATGTAATTCTCAAGCATCAGAATGCAAGTCCTTATCCAGGTGAAAGTTGAGATAATAGTCCTTTTGCTATAAGGGCCATCAGGAGCCAGAGCAGCAGAAGTTATAGAATGTCAGTGTGTGTACACCACTGAGGAGGTGGTCCAAGTAGTCTAGGTGAGGGGTGGGCATTTTACCACTGGGAGACTAATGCTGGGCACTGACTGGAAGGAAAGACAAAGGGTCTTTAGCACATAATTGACCCCACACCATCTCTCACTGTAAAATAGAAGATTCTTGTGTTCTGTGGGATGGCTGCCCAAGGCCCAGATCTGAAGTATTTAACCATTTGCCTCCAAGGACCTCCTAGACCTAGGATCAGGTTTTAGGCACAGGCTCAATATATGGTTTCTAATAAAAATGACATCACTGAGGGAAACAGATACTTTACCACTTTCAGGGAATGGATCAAAAGACCCTTCTTGACTTAGAGGTTTTCTCTCTAGAAGGATCTATATTTTTATTATATTTCAGTTCTAAGGAGTTTTCCTTCATGAATTATTTAAAAGTTTATTGGTTAGTATCCAAATACCTGGGGAGTTTTCAGTTCTTTTTGTTATTGATTTCTGGTTCAATTTTATTATAATCAGTGAACCCACCCTTTGCCATTTCAGTCTTTAGAGCCATTTGTTGAGACATGCTTTCTCTCCCAGCATGTAGTCAATTGTAAACATTCTGTTTACTCCTGGAAATGATGTATATTCTGCAGATGTTAAGTGTAGTGTTCAAGAGTGTTAATAGTATGGTTTTTTTTTTAAATTTTATTTATTTATTTATTTATGATAGTCACACAGAGAGAGAGAGAGAGGCAGAGACATAGGCAGAGGGAGAAGCAGGCTCCATGCACCGGGAGCCCGACATGGGACTCGATCCCGGGTCTCCAGGATCGCGCCCTGGGCCAAAGGCAGGCGCCAAACCGCTGCGCCACCCAGGGATCCCAATAGTATGGTTTAATTTAAAAAATGTGTCAGACCAACTTTGTGCTGCATATAATAGACACGTCTTAAATTAAGGATATGAAAAAGTTGATTGAAAAATTTTCTAAAAAAAAAGAAAGAAAAAATTTCTCCTCTCTACTGTATTAGCTCTTGAGAGAGATGTGTTAAAATGTCTCACTCTGATTATGGAATACTGTTTATGATTATTTCTCCCTTCAGTTCCTTCACTTTGTGCTTTCTGGTTTTGAGGCCATATTATCACATGCATACAAACTACAGAATTGTTATTAGTCTGATGACAATGGTTGGTCCCTTAAAGTCTACTTTGATTAATATAGCTCTTCCAGCTTTTTTTGAGTTAGTGTTTGCATGCTGACTTTTTAATCCTATAACTGTCAAATACTCTTTATGTTTAAAATATGTCTCTTAAAAGCAGCATAGTTAAATTTCATTGTGTATCTGGTTTGTTAATCCTTGTATTTTAATTTGAGGATTTAGTCTGTTTACCTTTAACGAACTCTACTCAGGTTTCAATTCTACCATCTTACTATTTGGTTTCTGTTTTCCCCACATATTCATTTTTCACTCCTTTCTTGCCTCGAGTTTTAATGAAATATTTTTTATTTTTCCATTGTCCCCATCTTTTCTATTGGCTTGTTAATTATCCTTTTATGTTCTTTTGGAGAAGGTACAGCATTCATATTTGACTCATTTAGGCTAATACAAATTAATACTTTTACCACTTCTTGGACAATACAAGGACCTTAGAATGCCTTAATTCTATTTATATTCCTCCTAGATTTATGTGCTATTCTTTTCATGTAATTTGAATAACTCCAAGAGCGTAAGATAGTAGTAAAATATAATAAAATTAATGGGAAGTGATGAATCTTGAATATTTAATATCTTTTAAAAAATTTAAATATAATCTATGTAATTATAAGTTCATGTAATTTATTTTTATTAATGATTGTTTAACAACGAGCTTGTAAAATACTTGAAATGTAGTAATTATCTCTTGTGAGCCAATATGAGCTGGCTCAATTACACCATTGACTGAGGTCATTTCTTAGAATGGGAGCCAAGTTTTATAAGGATTATCTTTGGAATTAAAAGCATCTTAGTATCCAAACATTGGTATTTATGATCCCTACACAATAAAACTACAATTATGTTTTGTCAAGTTCAACAAATAGGGGCACATTTTGCTGATGACCTGGATGAAGGAAATGAAAAAGAGTTTCTAAATGTGCAACAATGAAGTACCTGTGTCATGGAAATGCAATATAATAGTGCACTACTGGGCATTTCTTCCAAATTTGGTATTCAGTAGTGGTCATGTGATAGCTTGAAATTGGCCACATTGGACTATTTACTTCACAGGGTTATTGACATATACCTTAGGGTGTGATTTATTGTTTTGTGTTCTAGACTTAAGAAAATTGCAGTTTCAACTGATATGGTCTCCTGTCTGTAGCATTACAGCATGAACAGCACAAAAAAATTGTGGAAATATTCTTCAAATATTAAAAAAACATATCTGACTTAGCAAAGAAAAACACTTTTACTATTGCTAAACAAATGATATCTTACACTTAATATAAAATAAAAAAAACAACAAGCATTCACATTGGAACTGTACTTGTTTGTCCATTGTAACCATAGGTGTTTCTACAGACACAAGAATTTGGCAAAAGTTAATGAATGAATTGGGTATATGGAATTTATGATAAAGAACATTGGATGTTTTATTATTATTTGTAAATTGTGTACGAATACTCTATATCAGTAAAATTTATAACTAATTTATGTTAGGTATAGATCTACATGCAATTTTTTCCCTGGAGTTCTGGTTCTAAAACATTTGCCAGCACATCACACTGACCTCACTCCTCCAAAACTGCACTTAAAAGCATGTTATTGAATCTACTGACCTTCTGAAGACTCCTAAGGTGAAAAGTCAACAGTCATTACTGACTTAAATGCAGCAGTTGCTTCTTTCTACATTTCTTCTCTCCTGGAGTTTTCCTAGAACTTGAACTAGTTGTCTTCTTATCACCTCTGTGAAAACTCCCAAGGTCTCAAGGTCTTCACAATATTTTTACAGTTTTTTTTTTAAGCTTTGAGTTTCTCTGCTCTGTATTTAGAATACAAAGTGGATAATTCCTCCCATTTTACCTAAAATATTTTTCTGCTACTATGTCATCACCTCTTAAGCTTTTACTTCCCAGAGTTTGTCTGACAGATTTTGCAACTCACAAGCTCCACATGAACACCTTTGCTCTTTCTGATGGCCCTGCTTGCAACTGAGAAAGAGCATCTGACCAAAGCTTCCAGTCAGGTGCTACCAACGGGGTGTTGATGCCCCTTTTCTTGCCCAGTACCCAGAATTCAGATATCTTAACAATAAAAGATAATATTTTGAATAAAAAATTTTTATTTTCCAGTTCTGGGAAACCATCTATACTATATAATTATAGTGATCATTTAAGATTGCTCACTGTGGATGAGTTACTGCATTTTGTACTTTTTCCTTATATCACCTTCCTGATAAACCTCCTCAGGTAAGTTTCATCATTATCCTCACTTTATAAATATGAAAACTGAGATTTAAAAAGGACAACTTGTCCAACATTTCAAGTGGCCAGACCAGGACTTGAACCCAGTTCTTCTGGTGCTATAATCACTATATTATTCTGTGACTTGTCAACAATGTCTGTCCTCTTTCTCCTTTGTCTCTCATAAGTAATATCACTGGCCTTTGTTTCCCATTTTCTTTTCAGAATTCATGACTATTTCTTGAAATTTATTTTATTTATTATTTTTAAAAAAGATTTTATTTATTCATGAGAGACACATCATACTTATATCTGAGTCATGAAAGGCAGGTGGGAGTGCAGATTATGAAAGAAATGGGAGACAGGAAAATGGTCCTCCCCGTCTAGGCAGGGGGACCCAAAGAAAAACCAGACGTGGAAAAGTATGCCAGAGTTTGGAACCTGCAAGAAGTTGAACGTGGCTGAAATTTCAGATATTCATGGGAAAGTGGAAGCAGGTGAGGTGATAGAGAAGGCTGGAAACCTCCACTAAGTGAAGGAATCATGTCTTATTTATTTTTTTAAGATTGATTGATTGATTGATTGATGATAGACCTAGAGAAAGAAAGAGAGAGAGAGAGGCAGAGACACAGGAGGAGGGAGAAGCAGGCTCCATGCCGGAGCCCGATGTGAAACTCCATCCTGGGACTTCAGGATCGCGCCCTGGGCCAAAGGCAGGTGCTAAACTGCTGAGCCACCCAGGGATCCCCTAGGAATCATGTCTTAAAGGCAGTGGAGTCACTAAAGGAATTTAAGCAAGAAATTGAAATAGTCATACTTGTGTTTTAAAATACTCTTTGTAGGGCCATGAGGAGGCTGGGCTGGAGAGGTGAGGACCCAAGGTGTGGAAACCAATTAGAGGCTCCAGCAGTTACTCAACTGGGAAGGACTGGGGGCCCACATTGAGGAGGGCTGGTGCCCAACAAAGGACAGGTTTAAAAGACATGCTGTTGGGATGTGGTGATCATTTTCTGTGGAGTGATGGAAAAGGGGGAGACTATTCAAAATTTTAATTCTTTCCTTTCAAAAAACATTTTTGAATAGCTTATGTTTTCATGTCTCAATAACAGAATGTTCTGTCCTCAGATTTAAATTTCAAGGAATGGGGCACCTGGATGGCTCAGGGGTTGAGCATCTGCCTTTAGCTCAGGCAGTGATTCTGGGGTCCTGGGATCAAGTCCCTCATCAGGCTCCTAGTGAAGAGCCTGCTTCTCTCCCTGCCTGTGTCTCTGCCTCTCTGTGTGTCTCTCATGAATAAATAAATAAATAAAATCTTAAAAAAAAGAAGAAGAGATTACAGATGCTGCTGTTCTAAGAAAAAGTGCTAGCTCAGAACTTGAGGGAGTCATTTTACCTCTCTGGACTGTGATTTCTAGGGGAATGGAGGTTGGATGCCATGATTCCTAAGGTTTTAGGTTCATGAATACCAATTTCCACAGTTACACTTGACAGCCATTTGCATTATAATTTTTTTGGTATTTAGAATTTCCCAAAAGGTCTGGAATCTGATTATTTCTTAATCATAATAATGAGTAATAATCTCATTGTAAGCATATAGGAATATAATGACTTTTATTGAATTCCTATTTTAAATGCTTACCTGTTCTTCCTTCAAGTTGTTAAATAAATGACATGTTAACATAAATCAGTACAATTTTATTTTAAGATATCCTAACATGTCAAAATATATATGTCAAAATGAATGCAAAGTAATTCAATGAAGATACTTTGAGAAGCTATTCACATAAGACTGTGTTTGCTTAAAATATTTTTGGAACTTCTTGTTCAGAATTATCTTTGAGCACTTGCACAATCTTTTTTCTAGTTGGCAAATCTGTCTTTGTAGGACAGATTTGTGAACAAGTAAGTGATTGAACTGTATTATTGTTTTGTTTATTACTTTACTTGCTCTACTTAGGAAAGTAATATATGCTTGTTTGGAGAGCACAGAATAAGAAGAAAAATTAACTGAGTCTATATTCCACTTAAACATTAATCAGCCCTTGGAAGAAAACACCAGAAATTATGGGGTTTAGAGCCTGAAGGTGATTGAGGTTCAGAATTCTCATCCAACACAACAAATTTTTTCTGTCTGCCTTGTCAGAGCCCTAGGGTGGAATTTGTCTGCTTCTGAAATTTTGGATGCTTGATTCATTAAAGGAAGCAAAATCCCCCCATGCTATCTTTTCATTTATCTTGGACTTCAGATCCTCTTTTTTTTTCCCATAGGGAAAAAAAGCAAAAAAAAAAAAAAAAAAAAAAAAAAAAATCTAAAAAAATCCAAAATGTAACTATAGATCTCCCTTAATTTAACCAGAGTATTATTTTGGTAAATTTTTTCTAATTTTGACAATATGTCATGTATGTTTTATTTAAGACAAACTGAGATCCTGCTGTTTATGTCTTGTATCTTGCCTCTTCTACTTAATATTATATGATTGTCATTCATTAAAATTTTAAAAACATTTTTAGTGGGTGTATTTTATTCTATCATATATATTCATATTGTACTCTCCATTACATGTCTTCATAATAGTAGTATATGGATGTCTATTTGTACCCACAATGATTAAAAATATTATAAATTAAAATATATTTGTCAGTTTGATGAATTAAACTGTTTCTGAAAAGTGGAATTTTTATTAATGTGGTCGAAATATGTCACATATTCTCTGTCTTGTTGAATGTTCTTTTCTCTTAAATTCTGCTCTGATATAAATATTGCCATCCAAACTTTCAATTGTGTTTTCTAGCTACACTTAGCTCTTCCTTTTATTTTATATTTCTGAGTCATTTGGTTTTAGACTTGTTTTATAAACAGCATATAATTGGATGTTGAGCATCTTTGTTTTTGTTGGGGATGTTTAACCCATTTACATTTATTGTCATATTTGATAAGTTTGATTTTTTTTCAGTTAAAGATTTCTTTTTTTTAAGATTTTATTTATTTGAGAGAGAGAGAGAGAGAGAGAGAATGTGCACATGAGCAGGGGGAGCCAGAGAGGGAGAAGCAGGCTCTGCAGGGAGCCCAATGCAGGACTTGATCCCAGGAGTCCTGGGATACTTAATTGACTGAGCCACTCAGGCACTCCTAAAAAACCATTTCTACTTTACATGCTTCTTGTTATTCTAGAGAGAATATGTTATATGGATTCTATTTTTGTTTTCTTTCTGGTGACTTAAAAGGCACACATCTAGTTTTTATTCCCTTGCTGCTAATTTTGTAGTTTTAAACATAAAATTTATTTATTTATTTGACTCAAATTAGTTCTGAAATCTCATCTAAAAAAGGTTTCAAAAGAAATCATGAGCAAGAGAGCATTATTGGAATCAATGTTTATCCTTTCAAGTAGACTGTTCTGAGGGACAAATTATTTGATTTAAAGTGTTGATACTTTCATGTAAAAAAAATCGTGTTTAAAAAAAATCATGAGGGCAGCCCCGGTGACGCAGTGGTTTAGCGCCGCCTGCAGCCCAGGGCGTGATCCTGGAGACCCTGGATCGAGTCCCACGTCAGGCTCTCTGCATGGAGCCTGCTTCTGCCTCTGCCTGTGTCTCTGCCTCTCTCTCTCTCTCTCTGTGTCTCTATGAATAAATAAATAAAATCTTTTAAAA